>NC_048230.1:16883372-17219118 GCF_002007445.2 Ailuropoda melanoleuca | reverse complement strand
GCAAGGTGTGACCCTTGTTCCATTAACATAGAGTCCACCAACACTTAGGAAGTTTTGAGCATCCAGAAAGACTCCACACTTTGGAGTAAAGACAACATTCCAGAACTAAAAAATTGAGGATAAGAAAGAAATAGACCTGGTCTTGCAAATCACAACACAAAGACTTCACCAGTTCAAGATTATCAGTCAGAAATTTAACTGCCCTCTAAAACAAAACTTAACATTTTCCAGTAGAAAATAACAGAATTCAATCTCAATAAGGTGTCATTCAAAATACTCACTAAATAATTAACAGATATGGGGAGGGGGTGAGACAGTAACATGCAACCAATAGTTTAAAGAAATGTACTCAGAAGCAAACCAGGTATTGCTGTTTTCAGGCTAGACTTTAAAATAAACGGATTAAAATGCTGACCAGTTTAGAGGAAAAGCTAGAGATAAGATATCGAGAATTTCTAAGAGATCTAAACATTGTAATAAACAAAACTAAATATTAAATAGAAGATCAGAAATCAAAACTTTAAAATAAGTCATTGGATGAGATTAACAAGATTACATACAACCAAACATCACTAAACTTGAACTCAGGTCAATGAAAATTACCCAACTGAAGCACGGAGAGAAAAAAGATTGGAAAAAAAAACAGAGAAAACCTCAGTTACATTTGAAACAATATCAGGCGCTCTAAATTCATGCAACTGGCCAACTTTACTCTAAATTTGACGAGAAATAGCAACTCACGAGTCCAGAAATATCAGTGAAGGCCAACAAGGATAAATACACACACACACACACACACACACACACACACACACATCACACCTACATTAAGCAGAGTTGAACTTCTGGAAAGCAAAGATAAAGATCTTAAACCCCAGAAGGAAAAAAAAAAATACATACATGGGAATAATGAGAAAGTGACAGGTGGTGTCCTATCAGAAACAATAATGTCCAATAAATAACAGTGATATATTTAGGGTCTGTAAGAATGAAGTCCTCAACCTGGAGTTCTATATCCAGTGAAAATGTTCCTTAAAAATGGAGGAAAAAAATACAGATGCTTCCAGGAAAAAACAAAACAAAAAATGGTAGGTAAGAATTTATTGCCAACAGACCCAGTAGAAATGATACCCCCCAAATTTTCAGTTCCATAAAAAGTTTATATATTAGACTTATTTTTCAAAAATATTTGATGTTTCCCTTTAAGTTTTTGCATATATTTTTTGTAGTTTATAAAGACATATCTTTCCCTTCTTTGTTCCAATATATGAATTAACAGTAATAGATAAGAAAGGATGTAGCTATGGGACAGCTATTATGCTAAACACTTTCCCACTATTACATTTTGTCCTGGCAACAAGGTAGGTTTTATTATTCCAATTACTATTTAGTGATACAATGAAGATTTTCACAATATTTCAGATGAGGAAACCTGTAAGTTGTCCAAGATAGGTCTAAATACCACTCCCAATTTACAGTTTGCAGAACTGTTAACTTGGAAAGATTAGGCACACTTTGCCCAAGTGAGAAAGACAATAAGTTGCACTAGTCTAGAATTAAACCACAGGTTACTGACCCCAGAACTATGCTCTTAAAGCATTCTAAACAGCCTGCATTTATCCTACCAACTTTACTTCCCTCATCTCTAGACTGGAGTAATTACTGACAGTTTTTTACAATGTTTGTATATTCCTTACATTAAAATCTAACACCCCCCTCTTCTTTTGTGCAGGCTGGGAGAGGAAGATTTAACTGTATACTAAGTTTTTACATATTTGAGGGTCTGGGTCATCTAGCCTGCTCACTGATCATTCTACCTCAGTGCCAGCAGCAGACTCTATTATGGCGTTATGGAAAAGTTCTGAGAGTGGAGCATCACAGAAATTGTTCAACCTTCTGTGTACTGACCTTTTGATACACCGATGACAAAACTCCAAATACAGCCTAAAGAAGTTACACAAAATTCAGCCCTAATAGTACAGTTTCTTTCAGTTGGCACTAAAAGTAGGGAGTTGAGGATGTATGGATTTGAATTGGGTATTTGCTGACATCTAATCTTCAACAAAGTGACATTTTGTTACCGCATTCAGACTGCTAATGTGGGAGAGAGACCTTATCATCATTCAGCTCCCTGGGATAAGAGTAGCAATTGGGCAGCCCAGATTTATTAATGATAGCAAGAGCAAAAGCTCAGAACACATTGCTCAATTCTTCCCTCATAATTCTTGTAAATTTTCAGTCATTATTTCTTTTTCACTCATAAATTTGGTTCTAATAAAAGGGTCATGAATAAGCTTCTGCCTTTCTCTTATCATCCAACGAAAGACCATTTCCCAGGCTGGAATGTAAATGAGGGCACACAAAACTTGCTCTCTTATAATGGGATTTCTTGACCACTATTTTCTACTCCCTTCTTTCAAAATTATGAACATTTTTCAGAACGCTGTGTAAGATAGCCTCTTGCCCTTATACTTACAAAAACTACAAATGGTACTGGGAAGTCAAGTTTACTTTGAGTTTTCTAATAAACATTTCATAAAAGGTCATCTCTCCCATAGGAGAAGTCCACTGACAGCATGTGGGGACCCTAACATGTTGCAACAGCTTGGATGCTACTTCCACTGATAGGTCTCACTATTCTTGTGGAAACAGGATTTCAGTGTTTAAAAATNACTTTGAGTTTTCTAATAAACATTTCATAAAAGGTCATCTCTCCCACAGGAGAAGTCCACTGACAGCATGTGGGGACCCTAACATGTTGTAACAGCTTGGATGCTACTTCCACTGATAGGTCTCACTATTCTTGTGGAAACAGGATTTCAGTGTTTAAAAATGACCCTTACAGCTTTCCTGCACCCAGGGCTACCAGGAGCAATTCACTTCCAACCTGCTTCTCCCATATCAAAAATGACATGATACAGGATTCTTTTGCATTACCACTCTGAGACTATGGACAGCCCACTGCAAGAGTTAAAGCTGCTTCTCTAATTTCTGGAGTANGTTTCTGGAGTAAATATCTACGTTTGTAATATTTATGCTCATTGTTATAATCATCTTTCAGTCCTTTCTTTCTCTCCTTTTTCCCTTCCTTCTAGACTCTTGGTCTTTCTTCTGGTAATCATAACCTACCTAATGTCTTTTTACCTGGCCTCCAAGAACTTTTTTCACCCTGTACATCCCTCATCTTGCTTCCTACTGTTAATCTTGATCTTTCTGTTTATTCAAATAGAATCTATCCTTCATGGATGAGCTCCAGTGAAGCCATTCTTGACTTCTCTCTCACTCATACTGGCTGCTACTAAATGCCTAGCTTGAACGATGCTATCTTTTCATTTAATTTTATCTACTTTTTAATATCACAGAAGGTTAGAACTGAAAGGGATCTTGAAATCATCTACTCAAAAAAAAAGCATAGGAAAATGCTAAAAATAATAAACACAAGATATAAAGAAGTCCTAATATATCAATAATTACAATGGACCAAATGGTCAGTTAAAAGACAGATGGTTAGGGGCACCTCGGTGGCTCAGTCAGTTAAATGTCTGCCTTCGACTCAGGTCATGGTGTCAGGGTCCTGGGATCAAGCCCCACATGGAACTCCCTGCTCAACAGGGAGTCTGGTTATCCTTCCCTCTCTGCCCCTCTCCCCACCTCGGTTCGTGCTTGCTTGTTCACACTAATAAAATCTTTAATAAAAAAAATAAAGACAGATGGTCAGATCGATTTTTATTTCAAAAAAGGACGGAAAAAGGACAAAAATATATACTAGTAAAGCACTTTAAAGATTAATTTGCNTAAAGACAGATGGTCAGATCGATTTTTATTTCAAAAAAGGACGGAAAAAGGACAAAAATATATACTAGTAAAGCACTTTAAAGATTAATTTGCATAGAAATATCAACACCCAAAAAAATTAAAAGAAAGCCGTTATTAGTGATTGCCACTAATGGTGATAAAACGTCAACTCACCTAGAAAATATAGTTCTCAAACTGTATTATCCTAACAAAATGCCTCAATATAAAAAAAAAACCAGTAAGATTACAGAAAAAAAAAAAAACTAAAAAACCATCCTCACAGTGGAATAGTTCAAAACACCTGGCATGTCAAGTGCATAAAAAATAATACTGAAAATTTGAATATAAATAACATGATTAATGGACATCTATAAATCAATGTCTATCAATTTTTAAATATATAAATACATACATACATTTATAAGTACATACATTTATAAATACATACATTTATAAATACATACATTTATAAATACGTATATTTTTATATTTATAAAATATAATACATATCAATATAATTATATTGATATGTATTAATTTATATTAATATATTAGTATATATTCTTTCCATGTAGATTAGGGACATGAGTATTTATGAATACTGGCCCTAAGTCTCAAAAGATTTCAAAGAATAGATATTATACAGAGGTTTTCCTATCCCAACGCAATTAAATTAGAAAGCAGTAATAAAAAAATTAAGACATTCCATGTATTTGGAAATTTTAAAATACCTCTTTTAAATCACTGAAACGCTGAAAAGGAAATTATAGAGATGTTAAAATACTTAGAAAAATTATATATCAAAACCTGGGGAATATAAAGTGGTATTTAGAAAAATTTTAGCTTTAAATTAAGCTTAGATTAGAAAAGAAGAATGAAATTAGTGAGTGAAGCATAATAAAATTAGAAAGCAGTAATCAAGTTAAAAGCGGAAAATGAAATAGAAAACAGTCATTAAAAGCATTACCCAAAGACAAATTTGACTTTTTTTTTAAGAGATAACCTTGATAATTCTCTGAAGATTAATCCAGGAAAAGAGACAGAAGGAATTAAAATGTGATTTAAAAGGAGGCAAAACCACAGTTACATTCGAGATTTTATAAATGCTACGACAGCACTATGAAAAAACCAAACACTTTGAAAACTTGGATGAAATAAAAATTTGTCTAGTACATAACAACCTACCAAAAGGTCTGCAAAGTAGGCTAGTTCCACAACTACTCTGAAAGTCTACACACACACACACACACACACACACACACACTCTCAAGTAACATTACAAAAGATTTTCACCCAACTTCAAGAAGCGTATCATTTCAAAATTAAAGTCTTCCAGAAAGTAAATAGAAAACACTTTTTATGGGATACTTTTTCACATTTTCATCAGTTTCTCAATATGGTCATGTGAAGAATTAAATAGCTACATATGGGTCAGTTTGTAATAACACTCTACCCTTGGCATTTTTTTCCTTCCTGTTCAATTATCAACTTTCTCTCTCTTGCCCCATGTTTGCACAGGGAAATCTGAGAGCATGTTATTTTATTAAAGCTGCCAACTTGGAGTATATAAATGAATCCCAAATTCTCACTCTCTCCCTCTCAAATAAATAAAGTCTTTCTAAAAAGTTTTGTTAAAAAGGAAAACCAAGGAGTGCCAGCTGGCTCAGTCAGTTAAGCGTCCAAATCCTGATTTCGGCTCAGGTCATGATCTCAGGGTCGTGGGATCAAGCCCTGCATGAAGCCTGCTTAAGACTCTCTCTCTGCCTCTCCTCCCCCACCCAGCCCCATACCCTCACATACCCCCACTCATGCTCTCACGCTCTCAAAAAAAAAGAAAAAAAACCAAAATCATGAAAATATTTGCACCGAGATATTAATATAGGTTACAAGAAAATATCTCCAGCCCACCAGCAGATGAAATGAGCAATGAATAGGAACAGTTTATTCGCACAAAAGGGGGCTCTAATAAACATATGGAAAATGTTCAACCTCACTTTTAATAGAAATTTAAAGTCAAGCTTGAGATGACAATTTATATATATTAAATAACTCAATTTATTCAAATGTTTTAAATATTCGCACTAAGAAAAGGCAGTATTGTGTTGACGTTGGTATTCCCGTGTGCTGGTGGTACTGTAAGGTACTATAATCTTTTGAATCTACTAAAAGAAATGCATTTTAAATAGAGCAAAACAAAAAGCTATATTCACGAAGATAGTGTACTAATACCTCTGCAAATATCTGAAAACCATTTGAACTTCCATGTAGATAATACACAATAAATAGAATAATGTAATATGGTACTGCCCAAATGTTATTAAGCAGCTAATAAAAGAGATAATGAATAGCTACAGAGCATAAGTATTAATGACATAATTTTAAGTATAAGCAGATTACAAATTTGATCACTAAAACAACTACAAAACATATACATGTTGTGCAGTTGAAAGGGCAACTGAAAATGAAGGAAACCAATGATCAGATTAGGATAACATCATACTGATTTATATTTCATGGATTAACTTCCTTTCATTTTCTTGTAAAACTGCCTTTATTTTAAAGAAATTATTTAAAGAAATTATTTTAATGAATGAGAGATTATGCAAGCTAGCTTTTCAAAACCAGGAACTTTAATGTAGACATTGATCACAATGAATGGATTTCAAAGATGACCATTAAACTTCCAACAGATACTTCCAACAGATTTATTAAAGTCAAGGCACTTGGCCACACTGATATGCTTCTTAGTAGCTCATCACTACAAGTAATTTTCCAAAACTTTTTCCCCCAACTATATTTAATCAAATTCATATACAAACCAAGGAAATAAAAGACCCAGTGCTATTCTCATAGGAGATCTGATATGGCCAATATTAAGTTCTATGGTTTATAGAGTATAGCTACAGTTCTCCAAAAACAGTCTCTTTCACAATTTACCTGTACTCCAGACATTCCTGGAGATAAATTTTGAATTTATTATCTAAATTACTTTATCAAATTTCGCTGCAGTTGGAAACAAAGAACTGGCATTAAAAGTGATTTGGTCATTGGACTTATGGTTTGCCTCCCTCTTTGCTTTTGTCTTATTTTTCCTCCCCTTCCCCCATGTTCATCTGTTTTATTTCTTAAATTCCATGATGACTGAAATCATATGGTATTTGTCTTTCTCTGACTTATTTCGCTTAGCATAATACCCTCTAGTTCCATCCACATCACTGCAAATGACAAAATATCATTCTTTTTTGATAGATGAGCAGTAATATTCCTGTGTGTGTACGTGTGTGTACACATACCACATCTTTATCCATTCATCTGTAAATGATCATTGGGGCTCTTCCCATAATTTGGCTATTGTGGTCATTGCTGCTATAAATATTGGGGTGCATTTGCCCCTTCAAATCACTATGTTTGTATCCTTTGCATAAATACCTAGCAGTGCAATTGCTGGGTCACAGGGGACTTGTACTTTTAGCTTCTTGAGGAACCTCCATACTTTTGTACAGAGCAGCTACACCAGCTTGCATTCCCACCAGGAGTGTAAGGGTTCCCCTTTCTCTGCAACCTTACCAACATCTTTTGTTTCCTGAGCTGTTAATTTTGGCCATTCTGACCAGTGTGAGGTACTATCTCATTGTGGTTTTGATTTGTATTTCCCTGACAGAGCGACGTTGAGCATTTTTTCACGTGTCTGTTAGCAATTAGTAGGTCTTCTTTGGAGAAATGTTTGCTCATGTCTTCTGCCTATTTCTTGATTGGATTATTTGTTCTTTGGGTGTAGAGTTTGATAGCTCTTTTTGATTTTGGATACTAGCCCTTCATCTGATAAGACATTTGCAAATACCTTCTCCCATTCTGTCCATTGTCTTTAGGTTTTGTCAACTGGTTCCTTTGCTGTGCAAAAGCATCTTATCTTGATGAAGTCCCAATAGTTCATTTTTGCCTTTGTTTCCTTTGCCTTTGGAGAAGTGTCTAGACAGAAGTTGCTGCTGCCGAGGTTGAAGGGGTTTCTGCCTGTGTTCTCCTCTAGGATTTTGATGGATTCCTGTCTCGCATTTAGGTCTTTCATACATCTTGCATCTATTTTTGTGTATGGTGTAAGGAAATGGTCCAGCTTCATTCTTCTGCATATGGCTGCCCAATTTTCCCAACACCATCTGTTGAAGAGACTGTCTTTTCTCCAGTGGATATTCTTTCCTACTTTGTTGAAGACTGGTTAACCATAGATTTGAGGGTCCATTTCTGGGTTCTTTATTCTGTTCCATTGAGCTACGTGTCTGTTTTTGTGCCAGTACCATAGTGCCTTGCTGAATTACAAAGCTGCAATCATCTTGAAATATGGAATTGTGATTCCTCCAACTTTGGTTTTCTTCTTCAATGTTCCTTTGGCTATGTGGGGTCTTTTCTGGTTCCATAAAATTTTAGGATTGTTTGTTCCTCTGTGAAAAATGCTGATGGTATTGGATAGGGATTACACTGAATGCGTAGACTGCTTTAGGTAGCATAGACATTTTAACAATATTCGTTCTTCCAATCCATGAGCATGGAACGTTTTTCCATTCCTTGGTATGTTCCTCAATTTCTTTCATGAGTGCGCTATAGTTTTCAGAGTACAGATGCTTTACCTCTCTGGTTAGGCTTATTTCTAAGCATCTTATGGTTTTCAGTGCAATTGTAAATGGGGTCGACTCCCTAATTTCTCTTTCCTCTTATTGTTAGTGTATAGAAATTCAACTGACTTCTGTGCATTGATTGTATATCCTGCCACTTTGCTGACTTCCTGTATGAGTTCTAGCCATTCTGGGGTGGAGTCTTTCGGGTTTTCCACATAGAGTATCATGTCATCTTGGAAAAGTGAGTTTGACTTCCTCTTTGCCCATTCAGATGGCTTTTCTTTTTGTAGTCTGATTGCTGAGGCTAGCACTTCCAGTACTATGTTGAACAACAGTGCTTCTAGTGGACATCCTTGCCATGTTACTGACTGTAGGGGAAAGGCTGTCAGTTTTTACGCATTAAGTAGGATATTTACTGTGGGCTTTCGGTAGACGGCTTTTATGATATTGAGGTATGTTCCCCCTATCTCTACACTGTGAAGAGTTTTAATCAAGAAAGGATGCTGTACTTTGTCAAATGCTTTTTCTGCATCAGTTGGTTCGGTTCTTATACTACATAAATAAAAGAAAGGGCATCACATTGATTGATTCTCCAAGTGTCAAACCACCCTTGCAGCCCAGGAATAAATCCCACTTGGCTGTGGTGAATAATCCTTTCAAGGTACTATTGGGTCCTCTTAGCTAATATCTTGGGGAAAATTTTCACATCCATATTCATCAGGGATATTGGTCTGTAATTTTCCTTTTTAGTGGGGTCTTTGTCTGGTTTGGGGATCAAGGTGATGCTGGCCTCCTAGAATGAATTTGAAAGTTTTTCTTCTATTTCTATTTTTTGGAACAGTTTCAGAAAAACAGCTATTAGTTCTTCTTTAAATGTTCAGTAGAATTCCTCTGAGAAGCCAACCAGCCCTGAACTCTTGTTTGTTGGGAGATTTTTGATTACCGATTCAGTTTCTTTGGTTATGGGTTAATTCACTTAGTTTTTCTACTTGTTTGTTTTGGCAGTTTATATGTTTTTAGGAATTTATCTATTTCTTCAAGGTAGCCTAATTTGTTGGCATATAATTGCACATAATATTCTCTTATAATTGTTTATATTTCTTTGGTGTTGGTTGTGATATTTCTTTCATTCTTTTATTTGGGTCCTTTCTCTTTTCTTTTTCATAAAAGTAAAATGTCTGAACTACAATTTAAAACAATGATTATAAAGATATTAGCTGGGCTTGAAAATGCATAGAAGACACTAGAAAATCCCTTACTATAGAGATTTAAAAAAAAACTAAAATCTAGTCAGGCTGAAATTAAAAATGTTATTACTAAAATGCAGCCCCAGGGGAGGCCATAAAAATGAGGATGAATGAAGCAGAGAGTGAATCAATAACATAGAAGATAAAATGATGGAATACAAGGAAGCTGAAAAGAAGAGAGAAAGATGCCTATTCGATTGCAAAGAGACTTAGGGAACTCAGTGATTCCATAAAACAAAATAATATCCATATTGTGGGAGTCCCAGAATATAAGGAGTGGGGAAAAAAGGGCTGAAGATTTATTCGAACAAATTTTAGCTGAGAACTTCCCTGATCTGGGGAAGGAAACAAGCATTCAATTCCAAGAGGTACAGAGAACAATCCTCAAAAAATCAACAAACATACGTCAACACCTCAAAATATTATAGTGATGATCGCAAATTACCAAGATAAGAGCGAAAATCTTGAAAGAAGTTCCAGACAAGAGGTTGTTAACCTACAAGGGTAGAGACATAAGGCTGTAGAAGACCTGTCCACAGAGACCTGGCAGGCAAAAAGGATCGGCATGATATATTCAATATGCCAAATGGGAAAAATATGCAGCCAAGAATACTTGATCCAGCGAGGCTGTCATTCAGAATAAGAGAGAAAGAGTTTCCAGGACAAACAGAAACTGAAAGAATTTGTGATCACTAAACCAGCCCTGCAAGAAATATTAGAGGGGATCCTTTGAGTGGAGAGAGAGCCCAAAAGTAACAAGGACTAGAAAGGAACAGAGACAATCTACAGGAACCGCAACTTTACAGGTAAAACAATGACACTAAATTCATATCTTTCCATAATGACTCTGAATGTAAATGTACTAAATGCTCCTATCAAAAGACACAGGGTATCAGAATGGATTAAAAAAAAAAAAAACCTATCAATATGCTGTTTACAAGAGACCCATTTTAGACCCAAAAACTCCTCCAGATTGAAAGTGAGGGAGTAAAAAACCATTTATTATGCTAATGGACATCAAAAGAAACAAGCTTTAAAGCCTCTGTCAATTATTCTGTTCTAAAGAGTTTAGATTACTCTTTATTTTAGATTATTTTAGCAGAACACATTAATGGGCCTCATGTATATGCAAAGTAGGCCGAAACTCAGTAGAAGGGTGGAAGGAAAATTATTCTGTACAGTAATATGAAGGAAAGTGAACAAGGAGGGGCAGATTGTGAAGGAATATAATAGACTCTTAAGACCATCCAATATTCAGTTTGTTTTTATGTGCAGGGTGATAGCCCTTTATCATCCTGTACCTTCTCAAAGACTGCACACACATACACACA
This sequence comes from Ailuropoda melanoleuca, assembly GCF_002007445.2. Classification (NCBI taxonomy): domain Eukaryota; kingdom Metazoa; phylum Chordata; class Mammalia; order Carnivora; family Ursidae; genus Ailuropoda; species Ailuropoda melanoleuca. The sequence goes on along the minus strand of NC_048230.1, from coordinate 17,208,135 downwards.
CGCAGATCCACATACACACATGAACACATACATAAATGCCTCAAATAAAGGATTTGGGAATAAACAAAGAAAAGGTAAATTTCATGTTTGATTCACTACACAGCAGAAAGAAGAGTCATAGATAGTTCAATTCAATTATGATTGACCATTAATGTGAAAAGATGACCTTGAGGACTTAAGTCCCTGAGAACCTGCAAAAATGTGTAGTAAAGTATTAGACTTAGCTCACAATTTAAATCTCAAAAGACAGATTAATTTCACAACATCTAGATAAACAGACATGTCTGGGTAACAGGATCCTATATGTACATACTTATATGTAGAAAAGATGTGAATGAACCTTTAAAAGTCTGGTTCATCCATTTATTCAACAAATATTTAGTGCCTATCAATTGCCAGGCATTATTGTTAGATGCCAAGAATGTGCAGGGATAAGACATAGTTCCTTTTCTCAAGAACCAAATTGTTTATTATGTGAGAAAGATAAGGAAATGGGCAATTTCAATTCGGAATAACTGAGAAGGAAGTAACCCACAGTGCTATGAAAAAAGAATAGACACTCAACCCAGACTTAAGATCAAAAAGATATGATAAACATACCTTCTAGATTTTTTCAGAACAAACCCAATTCCAAGTAATTTGCCCCCATAGATATATCTAAGAGTGTCAAAACCTGTACCCTGACCAATGATTCAAAAAAATGCAGCCAACATTTCCAGAGTCTATCTAGAGTTTATCCATTTTTGTGATGTTTTTCCACCTTTAAAATCACCTTAGGAGTACCTGTGCATGCCAAGATGGAAAAAGCTCACCACACAGCCTCTCTCCCACTGCTTCCAACTCAACACTGCACAGAATACAAAAAGCAAGCACCTGAGAATTTTGAAAAATAAACAATAACTGAAAACTTAAAGAACAACCAGTGCTGTGTTGAGTTCCCTGTTTTGTTTCCCTTTTTTTTCCCCTTCTTTGAACCCAGGGCAGCACGGCAAGGAATGCTCAGTGGGCTCAGACAACTAAAACTCTGAAAGAAACATCCTTTTGCTGCCTATAGACTGAGAAAAGGGTCTCTTGCAAGCCAGAGAATATTTGAGATAATTCCCAGTGTTTTGGTACTCTTCTCTCTCGCCTGGATGTGTCTCAAAGCCAGCCTAAGTCACAGAGCAACACTGATGGGGATTGTGTGGGTATCTAACCCCTAAGACCAAAACAGCCAGAGGAAATGGGGAAAGGGGTGGCTGAAGAAGTGTAAGGAATCCCTATTAAACTTTTCTCATTTTCCTCTTGCCTCATCACACCAAGGGCCAAGAGCAACCCCCAATTGTGTAGAACTAGGAAACAGTGCAAGGGGCTGAAATGCATTTTTCTGGCAAGAGAAACTAAAACAACAGGTCCCAGGAGCTGGGAAGATCAAACAAGGCTGGGCCTAGGGTGAAGCAATGTAGGCACCCAGGGAACAAAATTTTAAGAGGGCACTGTCTCTCAGGATGTACAACTGACAATCCTATAGAAGCAACACACTCAGAGTGGGGGCCTCCTACGTTTCTGCACCCCAATTATCTCACTCTTTAGAAAAAATGTTGACTGCATCAGAGAAAACTGATAAATAAAAGGAGAAAAGTGATCCAAGTGAGTATAGATTTCTTATCAGAAACTAGTAAAGCCAGAAGGCAGTGGAAGAACATCTTTAAAGTATTGAAAGAAAAGAACGGTCAACCTAGAATTCTGTATCCAGTGAAAATATCCCTAAAAATGAAGACAAAAATAAAGAGATTTTCAGAGGAAGGGAAAAGGTGTGAAGTTTCAGATGAAGGAAAATTTATCACTAGCATATCTGTTCTAAAGCAGATGCAGTAAAAAGTTCAAGTGGAAAGTAAATACTACCAAAGGGAAACCAGGAACTGGAATGAAGGAAAAGCAATGGTAATGATATATATCTGGATAAACAATATTCCTTTTCTCAAGTTTTCTCAAGAGAAAAAAATAAATGAAAATTAAAAACAGAAAATTCAATCAAAATAAAAGCTGATTCTTCAAAAAGATTAATAAATGTATAATCATTAAGACTGACCAAGGGGGAAAAAAAAGGCAAAGACACAATTTGCCAACATCAGGAATGAAGGCAGTATACCACTACAGACAACACAGACATTAAAGAAGCAAACATTAAATCCATAAATTCAACATAAATTTGTCTAAATTCCTTGAAAGACACAAACTATGAAAATTCATTCAAGAAAATTAGATAACTAGGATAGTCCCATAGTTACTAAGGAAATTGAACTTCTGGTTTTAAATCTAACAAAAAAAATGAAACAAACTTCAGTCCCAGGTGGATTCACTGATGAATTCTACAAAAGATTTGAGGGAGAAATTACATTGTTTATGCAATTACTTTGATGCAATAAAAGAGAATACACCCAAAATATCCTTTTAAGTGGTATTACCTTCATACCAAACCCAAGACATTACAAAAAATACAGTATATGAGTATAAATTCAAAAATCCATGAAGATAGAGTTAAAATATTAGCAAATCAAGCAAATACAATGGATCATGACCACTTTGGGTTTATCCTAGAAATATAAGGTTGTTTCAACTTCAAAAGTCAGTCAAAATAATTCATCTTAAGAGACTATAGAAGAAAAACCATAATCATTTCAATAGCTGCAGAAAATACAGTTGAGAAAATTCATATCCATTAACGACTAAAAAAAAAACCTCTCAGCAACTATGAATGTACAATATTTCTTAACTTGATAAAAATCATGTACCGAAAAAAAAAAAAAACTATAGATCACATCATACTTAGTGGTAAGAGATTAAACGCTTTCCTCTTAAAATCAGGAAGAAGGTAAGGATGTATGCTTTCACCGCTCCTACTCAAGATTATTGTGCTGAAAACCTAACCAGTCCATTGAGGTGTAGGGCAGAAGAAGTAGACAGATTAAAAAGAAATAAACCCTGTTTTCAGATGATATGATTGTCTATATGGAAAATCCAAAGGAACCTACAAACGAACTTCTATAGAGTTTAGTAAGGTTCCAGGATTCAATGTCAACATACAAAAAATATTTCTATTTTTACCAATGATTAACTGAAAATAAAAATTAGAAGCAAACAGAAATAACACCAAAAAATTTTAAATACATAGGTATAAATCAATAAAATGTGTGTAGGACAATGTGATGAAAAGTATGAAACACTGATGAAAGAAATCAAATAATATTTAAATAAAGAAATATGCATATTCATGGATTGGAACATACCTGCCTGTTCTCTCCAATCTGATCCATAAACTCAACACAATCCCAGTCAAAACCCCACAATCCTATTGCTGGCATTGACAAGCAGATTCTAAAGTTTATACGGGAAGGCAAAGCTACTAAAATAATCAAGTAAGTTCTAAAGAGGAACAAAGTCATAAAGCTCATCTTACCTAATTTCAATACTTAATAAAAAGTCACGATAATTAAAACAGCATAGTACCAGTGAAAGGATTGCCACACAGATCAACAGGACAAAAGAAGTTTATTAATGGCCTATGATATATGGACAACTGATTTTCTACAAAATTACAAAGGTAATTTAATAAAGTGTAGTCTTTTCAGCAATGATGCTGAAACAATGGGATATCCACATGCAAAAAAAAAAAAATCAACTTTTATCTTCTTCTTATACAAAAAACTCAATAGATCTAAAATGCAAAACAATTGTTATAGTTGGAGACTTTAGATTGTGCAAAGAGTTCTTAATAATGACACCAGAAGTGTGTTCCATAAAAGGAAAATCATGATAAATTGGACTTCATCAAAATGTAAAACCTTAGCCCTATGAAAGATACTATTAACAGAGGAAAATATAAGCCACAGATTTGGAGAAAATATTTCCAAGTCAAATATCTGACAAAACTTATAAACAATCCATAAAGAACCCTCAAAATTCAGTAAGAAAACAATGTAGTGTATTTATTTTTAAAATATTTTATGTATTTTATCAGAGAGAAAGAGAGAGATCGAGCACAGCTGGGGGAGAGTCAGAGGGAGAGGGAGAAGCAGGCTCCCCACTGAGCAGAGATCACGATGTGGGACTTGATCCCAGGACCCTGAGCTGAAGACAGACGCTGAACCGACTGAGCCACCCAGGCGCCCCGAAAACAGTACAATTTAAAAGTGGGCACAACCTCTGAATAGACTCCTCACCAAAGAGGACGTATGGATAGCAAATAAACATGTAAAAAGATGATCAACATCATTAAAAATATAATGTAAATGCCACTATATACCTGTCAGAATGGCTAAAAACAAAAAAGAAAGAAAGAAAAACAAAAACCCTGACAAAATAAAGCACTGGCAAGGATGTGGAGCAACCGGAATTCTCATATATTAGTGAGAGATACAAAATGGTACAGTCAGTTGCAAAAGTTTGGCGATTTATTATAATTCAATATGTACTTACCATACTGGGCTGCAATCTCACATTTTCCCAAGAAATATGAAACTTATGTTCACACAGAAATATGTATGCAAATATTTATAGCAGCTTCATTCACAACTGTCAAGAACTGAAAATAACTGAGGTCCTTCAACTTGTGAATGGATAAACTGCAGTAGAGACACACAATGAAAAACCACTCAACAATGAAAAATAATTACTGATTTACACAACATGGATGCATCTCATTAGGCCCAAAAAGACAGACTCAAAAGACTTTATATGATACTCTGGGGAGGCAAAACTATAGACACAGCAAACAGGTTTATGGCTGCCAAAGTTTGGAGCAAGGGGAAGAATCAACTACAAAGGAAAAATACAAGAGAATTTTTGGGTAATGGAACTATTCTGTGTCAGGTCTCTGGTGGTAGATACGTAACTTTATCAGATGAATGTACCATGAAGAGTGAATATTACTGCATGTAATTTTTTAAAGCACTTTACATTCACCTGGGCACATAGGAAAGTGAAAGACCATGGATTCGTGACCTCTAGCAAGAATTAATAGCAAACATGCCAAAACACCAAGTACCTAGATTATTAGGATAAAGTTAACTGTGTTGTAAGGCTTTCATAATGGCATATATTAACAGCCAATGTTTCCACACCCAGTTTTCACCTTTAACTAAAAAATTATGTGGTCTAATCAAATGATAAGGCTCATAATGCAAAGAACACATCATATATAACCCTCTTAGAGCCATTGTACATCTGAATAAAGCATTTGGAGGCACTCAATGGAAAGGTGGTAAGTTCGTGGACTTGGTTATTACTACCACAATTAAGTCAAAATATAGCTAGCTAAAAAGGTCTTGCCAAGATAATTAAGAGATCTTCATTACCCGAGTCTTTGTAGCAAGCCAACTTTATGTTAAACTCAATTTCCCCTTGTCACACTATACAACCAGAGAGAAACTCAAAGTGTAATCCTGGAATTTGAGAAATGGAAGAAGCAACCGGGATGGTAGAATCATACCAAACTCCTCATTTTTATAAGCATGAAATATAATATCTTACCTTGTAGACTGCAGGATCCAGAATTTAAGCTTTTATGATGTTTGCAGCTGGTTTTGGACTATAATAGGAAGTTTAAAATATCTGTATATAAAATAGGCCAAGAAAAAGAAATGACCTTAATAATCTTAAAATATATGAATCTAGGTCCTGATTTCTTGTGACTCTGTTTTTAAGAATGCAGGGTTTTTTGTTGCAGGGTTTTGCAACTATTTTTCAGTCTGTAGAAGTCAGGCTAGTATTTTCTGCAAACATGCAAGGGAGATAACAAGCCCCACCAACCTTACTGCCTTACTTCTCATCCCAGCCCCAGCCTTGTCCACACCAAGGAGAGGAAAGGAGAGGAAAAAAGATGCCGTCTTGCCAGGGTCCAAGGAAATAAAGCCACAGAAGGAGAACAAATAACTATGTAAGAGCACGTGAGAAGACCCCATAGATTAATATTAATTTCCAACTTTTTCTTATCTCTAAGAGAAAAGTTCATATATATCCCCAGAAGCATTGGGGCACAGGCCAAAGGAGCCCACTACAGGAACTGAATTTCCTAATATTACCTTAAAAATCCATACAAAATTTGCATGCTGTTCTATAATTTATCACTGATCATTTTAATATATAAATATAAGTTTCCACAAAACCCCAAATTACTCATTTCTAGGAAAGGACGCCAAACTTGCTGGATATGAGCAACGTTAATGCTTTAGCTCTTTGTGTCATTTCCCCCAAGCACAATACTCCAAGGTGGCAAGCACAGAAAATTAGGATATAAACACACACATACTATCATCTGGTAAAATTGGAATTTTCCTGGACTGTGGAAGCGGAAGTAGGTCCAACTGGCACAAATGTTCACACACAAGGAATAACACAAGCTCTGTGCTTTATTCTGCAATATTTAACCTTCTTCTCCCTTAATGGAGCCCTTGCTAAGTCTATTAGAGACTGGGTTACTCTGCAGAAATTTTGACATCACTATTCACGCTACAAAATCATAAATTACATTTAAAAAAAAAAGTGACTGAGAACCCAAGAATTTTGGCAGGTTTCTAATGTAGACACACCTTAAAGTCTCGTGGATACGTGTCAGTAAATAGAGCGTGAACACTAAGATAGGTGCACACTTTCCTTTTTAAACAGTAAGAGAAACCACATTTGAGCACCTACCATGTGCAAAGCACTGTGCTAGGCACTTTATATCTGATACCTCATTTAATCTCTATTGCATCTCGGTGTGTCTGTGTTAACATGTTTTCTCGGTAATTAAACTGAACCTGGGCTGAAAGTCAACACAGCAATTCAGTAGCAGAGGTTTGAACTCCCAGTTCTTTCTTACAGCCAGAGACTATGTACCTATTACACCATGCTTCCTCCATAATTCTTCCACAAAGATCACATTTGCTACCACTCGGCAAATGACATAATAAACTAATGCCCTGAATCAGATTCTGTGCCTTCAGAACTAGCTTTAAAAAAAAAAAAAAAAAACCAAACTAACTGAGCCACTTAGGTACCCCAAAGCTTTAAGTGGTTGACTCTTGGTTTCAGCTAAAGTCATGATCTCAGGGTCCTGGGATAGAGCCCCACGTTGGGCTCCACTCTCAGTGGGGAATCTGCCTGAGGATTCCCTCTCCGTCCCCCTCCCCCCACTCACACAGATGCATGCATGCACCCCCCAATAAATCTTTGGGGGAAAAAAAATTCAAGCTTTGACTAGAAATCATTTGAAGCTGCCCTTTGTTGCTGTCTTCCTCAAGTCCTTGGTAGAAATCGATTTGGCATTGTCTAGGTACATTGAAGATACACATACCCAGTAATTCTGCTTTTGGGTATGTACTCCAGAGAAATGCATACAGGTGTCCACCAAGCTTCCTATTTAAGAGTGTCAATAACACCACTGTTTGCCATAGCCCCAAAGTGGAGACAGCCCAAAAGTTCATTGGCAGGACAGATACATCATTCTAAATCCTACAACTCCATTCATACAATTGCTTACTTCCAAAAATGAAAATAAATTGATTAGACACACAGCATGAATTCATCTTTCAACGTTGAACCAAAGCAGCTACACGCAAAGGAATTCTTACAGTAGGATTCATACTACATACAGTTCAAAACATGTAAAACTAAACTATGTATTCAGGAATGCATGCATATGTGGGGAAAATAAAAAACCACCCCCTACACAAGGGATTAAGTACCATGAAATTAATCATAGGAGATAGTCTGAAGGCAGAGAAGATAGTCTCATAGGCCTCACAGAGGGCCTCTTCATGTTAGAATTGACTTTTTTTTTTTTTTACTTCGGTTGTGATTACAAAGTATTCACTCTATAATTGTTATGCATTTTTATGTCAAAAATTGTAAAATGTTTACAAAATTGATTAAAAAATAAAACTCTTGGGAGGTTATTTCACTTTAGTAAACTGTGACTTCAAGATTCCTCACCTTAATTTTCCATTTTCATTTTTAGATGCTGAGAAAGCTGAAGTTGCAGGTGAGAATAAGAACAATAGAAATGGGGGCACCTGGGTGGCACAGCGGTTGGGCGTCTGCCTTCGGCTCAGGGCGTGATCCTGGCGTTATGGGATCGAGCCCCACATCAGGCTCCTCCACTGTGAGCCTGCTTCTTCCTCTCCCACTCCCCCTGCTTGTGTTCCCTCTCTCGCTGGCTGTCTCTCTGTCAAATAAATAAAAATCTTTAAAAATAAAAAAAATTTAAAAATAAAAAAAAGAATAGAAATGAGGACAATCAAGTGAAGTCGTCCTGAAATTATTCAAACAAAAAAAATACTGAACAACAGAATTCATGTTCATTGAGTGCCAACTATATATTAAGACACACACACACACACACACAAACTTAGAACCACTTTAAGCAACCTATCAACCATCTTACACACAGAAGAAAAACCAGTATTATGGTGACTGGATGTTATGGGTGCTTATATGCAAAAACCTCCAAGAGGTAAGTTTTCATCTGAATTTTGAAGGAGCTGAGGGACATGGCTTGCCAACAAAAGACTGTGCCAATAAAGGCACATCTCACCATAGGGAAGTATGTAACATGTGTAGAGAAGTTAGCAAGTTCTAATCAAAGACGACTGAGCATGGAAGATGGACTTGGCTGTATAGAATAATCCAGTGATATCTGCAATATAAATAAAAGAATCAAGCAAGAGATCTATATAAACACATTTATAACAATACAAAAAGGGCTCTTAAAAAAAGACATCCCCAATTTAAAGATGTACAAAAGACTTGAATATTTCACCAAAGCAGAGATCAGAACAGCCAATAAAGATATAAAAAGTGCTCACCCAATTAGCAAACACACCACAAAATAAAATACCAGATACCTACTGAATTCACGAAAATGGAAAAATTGACAATGCTAAAATATTGGCAAGGATATGGAACAATGGCACTTTCTCACCTTATTGGTAAGCACATAAATTGGAAAAACTTTGGAAAATGTTTAGCAGGATCTACCAAAGCTAAGCATACACATACTCTACAACCCTGCAGTATCACTCCCAGATAGGCACTCAGCAGAAATTCGTGCTATATCCGAAGCCTGGGATAAGGATGTTGATAGTGTTATTCATAATAGCCAAAACTTAAGATGACCCCAAATTTCCATCCACAGTACGAGTAAATTGAGATATGGTCATATAACAAAATACTATACAGCAATGAAAAAGAAGCTGATACACATAACCACATGGACTAATCCCACAGATAAGACAGTAAATGGAAGAAGTCAGATGCTAAAGATTAGTATTTTATGGTTCTATTTATTTGGCATTTAAAAAGAGGCCGCAACTTATCTATGATGGCAGAAGTCAGAATAGCGGTTGGCCTTAGTGGAAGGAAAACCACTGGGAAGAGGCAAAATTGTTCCTTCAAGGACCCTGGACATGTTTTGTGCCTTGATCTGGATGGTAGTTACATGGGTTTACGCACATAAAAAATTCGTTAAGCTGTACAGTTCATGTTTGTGTATATACCGCAGTTATATCTCAAGAAAAAATAAAGAACAAAAGTTAAATGATCAGGCAAAGTAATTAAAGAAGTGTATATCTGGCAAAAAGAGAATAAATTCTCTTCTCATGAATTTCTCCCAAGTTTTATGGTCATAAGATTAAAATAAAAGACCTTTTTAAAGAAATAACACATTCCACTTATAAACCAACCCTAAAATATGAACTGTTCTCATTTATCCATATTCTCTTGTATATCCTTTTTCATAGCTTTGTATATACGGTTACATAGGGAGTCACTGTGGACACAAATACTATATAGAGAAAAGTCAGAATTCAGAATCAAAGAACCTAATTTGAATCCTTGATGGGCCATTTATTTAGCTGTGTAACTTTCACCTCACTGTATTAATCCCTCTAAATCTTTGTTCACTTAAAAAGGGGAACAAAAAAATATCTACCTCATAGAGCTGAGAATAAATCAGGTAAAGTGCATTTGCAAGCACTACTCAAAAGTTTGGTAATTTACATAACACAGGTGATCACAATGTGGCTATGATTCTCTGTTATTCTCATTTCCTCTATAATTAGTATTTCACAATGACAAGCAATCTCCATAGTGGTCTGCCTGATTTCCACTCCCCCTTCATTTCGCCAACATAAACTCAATTTTATTTGAGGTTGGCGATATGCCCAGCCCAGTGATCAATCTGGATTGATCTCAACTAGTCAAAACAAACCTGTTTTCTACTTCCCAGTCTTCCAAGCAACCAGGGTGATGGGTTCATGTGACTAAGTTCTGGCAATGAAACCTAAGGAGAAAAACGCACTAGGGAAAGAAAGGGTGCTCCTGGGAAGGCATTCGCTTTCCTGACAAAAGCAATAGACTATGCTGGCCCTCCTCTTTGCCGTCTCCTTCCTGCCTTGACCCAGAGGTACTACTTAGAGTTCTGGAAGCCTTTCTGTGTAAATGAGAGAAAGGCTTAAGAATTTTTCAGAGACCTCAGCCACGGAATCGCCAAGGCTCTGCAACATCCCATGCAGTCACCTACCTCTGGGCTTCTTGCCTTATCAGAAAAATAAATTCAAGTTTCTAGAAACCAGTTAGAGTTTCTGTTATTGCATTTGAGAACATTCCAAACTAATATGATAGTTTTAATGCCTTTGCAAAAGTTCATCAAATTGATATCAAATTAGTCATTTTCCTTTTGCCAGAAATTTAGAATTAGATCAACAAACATTTACAGATGGTCTCCTATGCATTAGTTCTGTGTTATTGAATAAACTACACTCCTTCTCATGAAGGAACTGACAGTGTTTCCAATCTTATACTATTTAAAAAAAAAATCCAAGCTGAAAACCACTGTGCATATATTTTTCTTTGGAGTTATTTCCAAAAGAAATAACTCTCTCACTTATTGTGCTCCCACTAACCTCGGTTCCTCAAACATACCAAGCTCATCCCAGCTTAGTAAATCTTCATAAGTAGTTCCTTTTGTCCAGAATGTTCTTCCCCCACACATCAGTGTCTAGCTAAGTCTTTGTCATTGAGAGCTCAACTCAAGCACCACTTCCTCAGAGTGGTCTTTCACCCCAAAAACACTAAAGCAGTCATCCATCACAGCATTTTTTTCTTTTTAAGATTTTGTCAGAACATGCGTGCAAACAAGAGCGCAAGCAGGGGGAGCAGCACACTCCCCACTGAGCAGGAAGACTGACACAGGGCTGGATCCCAGGACTCTGGGATCATAACCTAAGCCGAAGGCAACTGCTTAACCGACTGAGCCACCCAGGTATCCCTACAGCATCCAGTTTTAATTCTCTGTAGAATACTTACCCCAATGTCCTATTTTTCTTGCCTACTGATTTATTTCTTTATTGTCTGCTCCCCTACCCCTGAAGCATTATCAGAATGTAAATTCCATATAAGAATCTCATTTGTTTGGGGGCGCCTGGGTGGCTCAGTCATTAACCCTCTGCCTTCGGCTCAGGGCGTGATCCCGGCATTCTGGTGATAGAGCCCCACATCAGGCTCCTCCGCTGGGAGCCTGCTTCTTCCTCTCCCACCCCCCTGCTTCTGTTCCCTCTCTCGCTGGCTGTCTGTCTCTGTCAAATAAATAAAATCTTTATTAAAAAAAAAAAATCTCATTTGTTTGGATCACCTCTGTAACGCCAGTATACTGAACAGGGTTTGGCAAATTACAGCCTGCAGCCAAATCCAACCAGCTTCCCGTTTTATAAAGTTTTATTAAAACACAGCCACTCACGTTTGTTTACATATTATCTATGGTTGCTTTTGTACTACGAGAACAGAAAAGAGTAGTTGCCACAGAGACCAGATGGCCTAGGAAACCTAAAATATTTGCTATCTGCCCTTTACAGAAAAGTTGGCCAATTCCCTATCTAGAAGTATGCTTAGCACAAAGTAGGCACTTAATTCCAAAAAATGTTAAAATTTTACCTCAAAGCCTGCTGAGAAACCTTATTGGTTTTCCCACTCTATAGATACTTTGTAACAAACATCTCAGTCCTGTTTTGGCAGAATTGGTCCTTCCTGGAAATACTTCGTAGAGGGTAATTCCACACCAAACTTCCAAAAGAACACATCACTTTGGAATGGAGAATTGAAGTGTAGCTCAGCATACTTCAAAATCATGGGACATTTCAAAGGAAGAATCTAACAATCTTTCCCGGGTTAGCAAGTTAAATCAGATTACACCTGCATTTCTTCATAAAGGCACTCCAGATCCGCATTTGCCAACCCAAATTACACTACCTTTTCAATCCTAGCCAATTAAGATTGTTTTATGTATTATGTTAACATCAAGGTTTTCCAAAAATTAGAACACTTTTTAATTCAAATCTTTTTTTTTAAGATTTTTTATTTATTTATTTGACAGAGATAGAGACAGCCAGCGAGAGAGGGAACACAAGCAGGGGGGTGGGAGAAAAAGAAGCAGGCTCATAGCAGAGGAGCCTGACGTGGGGCTCGATCCCACAACGCCAGGATCACACCCTGAGCCGAAGGCAGACGCTTAACTGCTGTGCCACCCAAGCGCCCCTAATTCAAATCTTTTTAATGCATTTCCTTTATCACCGAAATAAACAAAACTGCTTTGAGCCTAAGCCTGAAATCTACCCAATTTATATCTCCACCAAATCCTTCCAGATTGAGATTTTGTTTGGTCTTTGACCCTCATTCCTAAATGATGTCTCTGGGTCCATTTTAACTCCATGATCCGCAGCATTCAGGCTAGACTCACTCCATCCCTACATCCAGGAGGTTCCCAGATTCCCTGTCTATGGCATTTGCTAAGGGAACTATAATAGGCAAATAAATATAAATATGTAGAAGGCTGATCTAATCTCAAAAAACAATTTATTACAGGGGTCCACTGTCAAAGGCTTATGTTGCTCCTTCGAGAAGTATGAAGAAAACCAGTGAAGAAAAAAAAAAACCAGTAATTCACGTCAACCCCTGCTCTTTATTTCCACCTAAGCCATGCACAACTCCTAACAAACATGACATGCTCCAGGTATTTTGCTGGCACAACAATCACCAAGGAACTCTTTTCTCTTCATTTCTGACTAGTTTTCTCTTACGTTCCATTTTTACCCCCAGATTCTGATCATTAACATGTCTCCCATTTTCAGCTCTACTTCTGCCCTTTGGAACCATGGACTTCTGGGGTTCCCATAACCCAACTATCAGGACACTTCAGAACCACAATTATGATCCATTTCTCTGGTTCCTGCTGTTCTTGGTTATCTTAAGCAGCTTTATCACAAAAGCTTTGGCTTATAGGACTGGAAAAAAAGGCTCTGTTTCACTGATGTTTTGAATAAAACAGCCAGGCCTGCCAAGGCAAAGTTCAGGAGTCAGATGTTGAAGTGTTAGAGGATGGTCTGTGGAAGTAAACAGAGGCTTAAAGTTTTTGGCGGGGGGGGGGGGGGGGGGGGAGATGATCTGCAAGAGGGATGCCTGCTAGAATCACTGCTAACTTACACCAAATGACTTCTAAGGTTCTGTTGAATCTCAAGATTTTAAAAACTGAATTATTTAATAAGCTCTGAGACATACTCCTTGTGTTGAATTTAATCTCTGGAGGTAAAATATTAAAATCTCAGTGATACTAGAGCTACTATGTAAAAATATATATTCTTAAAGGATAATGATGAGGAAGGAAATAAAGAAAAAAAAGGCAGAAAAAAAGGATGTAAAAGGAAGAGAAATAAGGGAAAAAATATATAGAAAGGATAGAAGAATCAAAAGATCAAAGCTTTTAGTTGCCAAGTATGACTTTTCCAGTAAATTCATCTTGCCAATATTTGCCAAACAAATCCAATATAGGTTCATCTGTTGTCCTAATGACTAGAAAGATAATCTGAATCACATGCATTTGCCTGTACAATGATAAATGACATCCATGATTATGACCATGAGGCACACAGAAAGACAGAAGCTGGAGAAACTTTAAAAAAAAAAAAAAAAAAGACTAAATGATGTTGAGTAATTTGGAAGTTAATTTACTTCCAGAATAGCTGAATGACCTGAACCAGCATTCACGGAGTTTTATCTGAAAGGAAACCAGTTAGACAGTCTTTTATAGATGAATGTTATAGATATTGCACTCACGAAATTAAAATGTAAAAAATAAGTCTAGATAAGATATTCTCACTACAAAAAAGTTTCTCTGATTTACCAAAGATTTCCCTAGTTTTTAACATCATTTAATGCACTTAAAATTATACTGAATCGAAACAAATTTTCAGGAGTATCCTAAATGCATGGAGTCAGAAAAAATTCTGTCCCATGTAATATTCAAAAGGGCAAACATCAAAACAATGGAATCTTGTGATGCTTACCAACCCAGAATGAGCAACACTTCAAGAAATGTCATACTAAGCTTCAAGTTCATAAAGTATAACTAAGTCAGCTGGAAAGATCACAGTCTTAAAAGGACTCATGCTGTTTTTATTGATGCCACATAAATGAAGCTTTGAAACTGATCTTTGACAATTCTGTTCAGTACTTCCATCATTTCTATTTGGGACATCCATACGTTCATGTGCTTCCTTTGTATTTTCTCCAGATATTTCAAATAAATACTTATTTCAAATCCCTAGACCCATTCACCTGGAAATAAGCTATCACTTGGCACAATCTTAGATCATCTGGTATTTCCCAAAGTCACGTTAATAAGGCATGCCATGTAATAATCTATGAGATGCTCTAAGATAGGAATTATTATCAAATACATTTAGGATATGCTGAATTCTATACCACTTTCTTCACTGGTTTTTATGAAGTTCAATAGTAAAGACATCTGTTTAATTTGCTTAGCTGCCGTTTCCCAAATGTATTTAGCTATGAATTTTAATTATTAACATTCCATAGATCACACTTTGGGATTGATGGTCTATTTCAGATGCATCAAGCTCAAATGCTTTCAGTGTCCAGGTGTATAAAGTAAATGTATTAGGCAATAAGGAGTGATGTGGGGTGTGGAGCTAGAGTCTTCCTCCCCTAAAAGGCATTCAAGTCCAAAGTACCAAATCAAGTTATATATTGAGAGATAGCGAGGTTAAAAGATATAGAGATTGAGAGGGGAAAAAAAAAGATTTGTTAACCAAGCAAAAGCACATTTGTGTAGAAGCTTCAGCACTTGGGCCACCAATTTTCAATTCCTAATCTCAAACACCCTTCAATTAACAAGTGAGAACAAGAGTCTCACATAGAAAGCATAACTTGTCCACTCCACCCTAGGACATTTTTTTTTTTTTAAAGTGAAGCATAATTTGGGAGTTCCTATCATTACCAAGTACCTGTTATACCATTTTGTTAGACACTTTCCATAATTTTATTTTAATGTTTATTATGTTAGTCACCATACAGTACATCCCTGGTTTCTGATGGACACTTTCCATAATCTTGAGAATATTCCCAGACACAAATGAATAAACAAAAAGCAGAACCAGACCGATATACAGAGAAAAAAAAAAAAAAACTGATGGTTGCCAGATAGGGGGAAAAGGAGTGGGATTGGCAAAATGGGTGAGGAGAGTGGGAGATACTGGCTTCCAGTTATGGAATAAATCAATCACAGGGATGAAAGGTACAGCACAGGGAATCAGTCAATGTTATTGTATTAGCATAACATTGTATGGTAATAGCATTGTGCGGTGTCAGATGGTAGCTACACTTGCAGTGAACATCACGTAGTATATAGAGTTGTTGAATCACTATGTTGCACACCTGAAACTAATATAACATTGTGCGTCAACTATACTCAGTACTCCCACAGGTAAAATGTTATTATCTCTTATTCTATAGATAAGAAAACTGATGGTCAGCTTCTTTGATCTGCCAAAGGCAGGTATAACTGAGCTGGGGCTGGATCGCAGATCTCTCTGAAGCCTGTGCTCTTCTCACCCTACCATAACTTCCAGTCTGGCAGGACAGGGCAGTGGCACTTCGTGTTACAAGAGTAACAAATGCATGCAAGTAACAAAATTTTCAACTGTTGTGTTGAATCCAACAGAGTTAAGTAACCATATATTTTCCAAATGGAAACAACTCACAGAAAGAAAAATAGTAGCCCTTGTAATAATGTGGGAACTGCCATTGTTAAACACGTATTATAAACTAAGGTCATCTTACATTATTCATAACGCTCTCCTGTCAACAGCCCTTCAAAGTCGGTATTAAGTACACTTTCAGGTTCAAAATAAAACAGAGCTTGAGAAAGGTAATTTTTTAAAGATTTTATTTCAGAGAGAGACAGCATGAGAGCACATGCCCCCCACCCCCAACTCCTGCTTGAGTGCAGTAGAAAATCCTCTAGCAGTCTTCTCACAGAGCACAGATCCCAAAGTGGGGCTTTACCCAGGACCCCGAGATCATGACCTGAGCTGAAATCAAGAGCCAGCCACTGAACTGACTGAGCCACCCAGGCACCCCAAGTTAGGTAAATTTCCAAAGTGACACCGCTTTTAATTGTTGGGCTCTGACTG
Organism: Ailuropoda melanoleuca; assembly: GCF_002007445.2. Lineage (NCBI taxonomy): Eukaryota > Metazoa > Chordata > Mammalia > Carnivora > Ursidae > Ailuropoda > Ailuropoda melanoleuca. Next base: position 17,191,633 of record NC_048230.1, on the reverse strand, counting down.
CCCTGCTCTTTCTTAGATCAAGTTGCCTCTTTTGTTTTAAAACTTTTTCTGCTCTGGAGCAGGAAAGGTTTTTTCTTTGTTTTTTTTATCCCCTCATTAGGACATGTCAATATTAAAAAACATCCCTTCCATTCAAAGAATCCCTGATAGTTTTAATACTGCTTTAAACTACATCATTGCATTTTATCCTACTAATGACCCTGTGGGTTGAGAAGGCAGGTTTCTCCACAGCACAAGGAATCAGACTCAGTGTTAGACTTTTGAGTAAGGCTGAGCCTGGACACAAACCCAAGTAGTCTGATTTTCATGAATCCCAGAACACTCTGAAGAAAACAAAGCTGTACTAATTCAGTTCCCATTTTGCATACAGAGGGTCAGAGAACCTGCAAATCACAGGCGCAGTGGGGGGCACACGTCACGGCAGATCTACCTATGACTAAGAAAAAGTCACTCAATTCCCGTGGACTTCTGACACGTCATGTGTAATCATTTTCCTTCCGAATCTAATGCAAAATTCCTTTAGCATTTAGCCACCATTTCTCTTTCTTTGGCCTCTATTTCAAGGCCCCTATTTAAATATTTGAATTGTTACCAACTGAGACATTGTAGGAATAGAATGAACCATTTTAAAATTCCCTCATTATTGATACACAAGACAACTTGGATGAATCTCAAGGACATTATGCTGAGTGGGGAGGGGGAAGCCAAATTCAAAAGGTTACATAATAGATGTTTCCATTTCTACAGCATTCTTAAAATTGCAAAATTATAGAAATGGAAACCAGATTAGCATTTTCCAAGGAGTGGGGCAAGAAGTGATGGGAAGACCAGGTAGCGATGGATGGGAGTTTTAAGGGGCAGCATGAGGATAAGTGAAATAAAAGAAAAATACCATAGAATTTCACTCATATGTGGAATTTAAGAAACAAATGAACAAAGAACAAAAAAGGAGACAAACCAAAAAATAGACACAAGTACAGAGAACTGGTGGTTGCCAGTACAGTTATTGGGAGGAACACAGAATACTGTATAGAACCGTTCAATCTTTATGCTGTACACCCGAAACTAAAAACACCACTATGTTAATTATACTTGAATTAAATTTTTTTAAAGGGGGGGTAGCAGAAGCGATTTTTCAGGTGATGAACATTTCTATCTTGGTTGTGATAATGGTAACAGAATCTATATGCGATAAAATTGCATCAGACTAGACACAAAAAGGAGTGCATGTGACAGGCCAACTCTGAATAAACTCTGTGGATTGTAACCAATGCCAGTTTCCTGGGTTTGATATTGTACTACATAGTTTGTAAAGTGTTCCTATTGACAAAATTGGTTTAAGGGTACACAGAGCCCCTCTGTATTGTTTTTACAGTTTCCTGTGAATCTATGATTATTTTAAAATTTAAAAAATATTTTAAATCTCCCAATCTTAGTAGAGGACTTTGTTGGGTTACCAGTTTAGTATGGCCTCCGCAGCCATGCCTTGGGCAAATCCACGTCACCATCCCCAAAAGCCTGCTATCCTCCAGGAAAGGTGGCAGGGGCTCTCAGAGTTGCTGTTGAACTTTACTGTATGGATGTGTTTTAAAAAGAGAAGCAACCTGATTAGATTTGGTATATGTTCAAATTCGTCACTTGGTAGGACATACAGGCTCATTGTAAACTGAATCCTGCTTACTTTTTCAACCTCATATGCCTTGCCCCTCTCCTGCCAAAAAAATATTTTCATGCTTGTGGTTCTGATTATACTCTTCCTTCTTTCTGGAATGCCTTTCTTCATAGTTGTTGCAGAAGGACTCAGCTGTCAGTCCTCAACAGCCCAGCAATACTGCCAACAACTAGGGATAGGAGTATCTCAGGAGATGTCTGGCCTCCCTCCACAGATTGCCTGGAGGGTGTTTTCTGAGACAGCCCAGCTCTGCTCTCAACAGGCCTTGCAACTAAGCCACAGCATATGGCAAGTTAAAAGCTCGACTCACCAACAAACCCACTGGAGATTGCTCACAGCCTCACACCCCAGCCAGGATTCCCAAGAGTTTGTCTTGGCCAAGTCCTAAATCCACTCACCAATGTTTTACAGTTATCCTCCTGTGAGTCCTGAAGCAGAGCCTAACCTAAATTATCCCCAGAAGGGAAGCATGTTGGTTTTTCTCTCCCATTTCAGGTGTTTACTACCCACGAAGATTTCAGAATCCACAAGAGAGCATAGCAATAACAAAAGGTAGCACAAAGACTAGGATATTGAAATAATAAATCAGCGAGGCTTTGCCCACACAGGTTACCTCTGAGAGCTTGAGACAAACATTAATTTGCATCACACAACCCCAGGGTTTCAGGGCTTAAATCTGAAAGAAGAAAATACAGTAGAGCTGCAATTTAACCCAATGTGTAGGGGTAGGGGATGGGGGGAGAAAGAAAGACACCCCAGGAGCCTTATCAAAACCCAAGACTATAGAGCTGGTCCAGTCGCACTGGTTTATTCTGAGGAGTTCTGACCATTCTTGGTTCTTCTTTCCACTCCAATCTCTCCACCCTCACGACTAAAGCCATTGACAAGTAATAGCGCTCCTTAAGGAGGTACAGTCCAAACAAAATCATTTGTAAAGATTATGCATCAGCATAAAGAGATGGAAATATATTTGTGAGATCGATTGTTGACCGACAGAGAACACATTTTTATCTAGCCCTGAGCTGATTTATAACTAAAAGGGACATTCAGATTAACCTTACCCCCAAAATCTCATCATAACTGCACCAAGCTAGTTGAATCGCCAGGCAATGCATATGGAAAAAAATAAATGCTGATCCTTTTAAATAATTCACCAGCATATCAGTCTTAGTGAACTTTTGGGGACTGTTAATGGGAGCTTCGCGTTGGTTCTCTGGGACCTTGGCGTGTTCTGGAAGCATTTTCCACCTCGGACACAACTACACAGGTTCCAGTTCACAGTGACAACGTAATAAAATCCTAAACGCATCTCCTCCTTCAGACACATGGAATCGCCAGCTACATATGGAACAGTTGTCTCCGAAGGGAAAAAAAAAAAAACTAGCTGACGGACTCCTACACGTGCAGGAAATGAGAAGAAACCCACATGCCAACGTGTAGGAGCCGAGACACAATCCGCCACAAACCGGTTCCACCTGCGCAAGGCCACGCGCTACCCAGAGGAAACTCAGAACGCGGAGCTTTTCCCTGAAGCCAAAGGCTTGAAGCCAACGTGGGGAACCTCAAATGTGAAGACCTGTGCCTGAGAAACAAGCCCCCAAACCTCTTGCTTTGAAAGACAATGGCGCTCGCATCCATGAGACCCGCAAGACCACAGTGCAGATGGAGAAAAGGCTCACGCGTTTGGACTCACTGGCCCCGGGCTCCCGCACAGAGGCAGCCGCCTGGACTTTCCGTGACAGGTGGCGTATTTTCTTGTCTGCAGGTGGTGGTGGCGGCCCGCGGGGCTGGCATCTCAATCTAACACACACCTAGACGCCTGCTGAAATACTCTCCGGGACGGCCGCTGGCGGGCACCATCTTCCCGCCCTTCCGCTGCCTAGCGCCAGCCGGAAATACTACAGGAATCGGGCTTATATTTGCTTGCAGCGCCCGGGTTTCCGCCGGGTTTCCGCGTCTGCACCAAGGGGGCGCGTCTAGATCACGTGGCCCACAGGGCTTCCATTTGTGGGCTTTGCAGGGCTGGAACCAATGTAGAAAAATTCCTTAACCAGCTACTACCCCCGGGGCACAGCAAGAGGAGCCCCGTGTTTCAGTGAAAGAACCACAGCTGTGCACGCTCTGAAACGTTTCAGCCTGGAAATTAAGTTGGAACACAAATAGTCTGAAGCCTTTGGAATTGGCCACACGTGAGCATTCTCACATGTGGGAGTAGGGCCCTGCTCTGAAGAACAAGATTCTGATTCTCCATTTCTTCTCAACCACTTCTCCCACCAGGTGAGTAATAACCCCAGAATTTTGCCCATAATACTCAGTAGAAAAGATATAGCTGTTGAAGCAGAGGGTTCAACCCAGTCGATTGAATGGTTCCTTCCTTCCAGGCACCTGTGCTATTTCAGCCAGTCACAGAAAGATACCCAGAGAGAAATCAGAGCAATGTAGATGCCTGGAAGTTAACTGGCCAATATGATGACCCAGGTTAAGATGTGCATTGATATAGTCTTTCTACACGGACGAACATACTGGTTACCGCAGAATCTTCTTAGAAATACAAAAGCGTAGGGGTGCCTGGGTGGCTCCGTCAGTTAAGCACAGGACTTTTGGTTTTAGCTCGTCATGATCTCATGGGTGGTGAGTTCCAGCCCCACAACAGGCTCTGCACTCAGCCCAGTGTCCGCTGGAAGATTCTCTCCCTCTGCCTTTCCCCCCACTTGCACCGTGTGCACTCTCTCTCAAATAAATAAATGTTGAAAAAAGAAAAAGAAAGAAACACAAAAGCATAGAACTCTTAGTGATTTTTTTAATTCAGTAAAGTTATATTTTGAATTCTTTTTTTTTAAAGATTTTATTTATTTATTGGACAGAGATAGAGACAGCCAGCGAGAGAGGGAACACAAGCAGGGGGAGTGGGAGAGGAAGAAGCAGGGGAGAGGAAGAAGCAGGGGAGAGGAAGAAGCAGGCTTATAGCGGAGGAGCCTGATGTGGGACTCGATTCCGTAACGCCGGGATCACGCCCTGAGCCGAAGGCAGACGCTTAACCGCTGTGCCACCCAGGCGCCCCTGTATTTTGAGTTCTAAATGCCTTAATGTTATCATCCATTGACCTTTACCACTTGTACGTAGAACTCAGCTTCCACCTAATTGCAAAATATTAAATCCACCTATTGTTGAGTATCTGTTTAACCACTTTAAATTGAAGAATATTCCTAAAGAAAGTATTTTCCAATCTTTGCAAAACAATTTTCTCTAATTAATAGTGCAGGCATATGTCCCTTGAGAATGGGTTCCACATACAATGAACCATGCTTTTTACAAAAACAGCCCTCTGCTCACTGTCTTCACAAAGAATTGGCAGGTTATATAGGTTCAACTGGTACACCATTGAAGATTTCTACCCTTAAATTTACCTGATGGAGAATGTTAATAAGAATTAAAGGCTTTTTTAGACGAACTGCTCTATCTTCAGCTCTGTTTAAACACCCTCCTTAAAGAAGTAGGGCTGATCCAGTTGATAAGCAAAGACTCAGTGCCAGAGGTTTCCAAAAGCCTTAAACTAAAGGGTGGCAACCTATCTAAGCAGCGTGAAAAGAAGCAGAAACATGCACACAAGCCAAAATCTATTGAAATAGCTGAAAGTAAGATGCCAAAAAGCAATTTAAAAAGAAAAGAAAAATCCACAGCGCCAGAAATAAGAGATCAGAGGGAAGGAGTCAAAAGTTTGAAGTTAGAAGGGGCTTACATCAGATAAAGATTACGTCGAGAACAAGCAAGGAAGATCCAAAGTGCTAACTGAAAACACTGTTCAAGCGTCTGTGGTGTGCTTTCACAGTTGTGCAGGTAGGAAGGACATAACCAGCTGGCTTAACATATCAGAAGTGGGCAGCAGAAGCCTTTGATCACACAGATGGAAGCAGTGTATGGGTCAATCATCTCAAAATAGGTCACAGATGCTAAATGATTCCTCCAAGCCTTTGTCAAATCACCTCTGTGAAAAATAGATCACACAAGAATGGGCTGTCCTGACAATGTCAGTTCAGAACCTAACCAATGTTTTAAAAATTTTAAAAGGCAGTGTTCTAAACCTTCTGCTTTAAAATTTGTGCTTAGGGTAAAAATGCAACTCAGATTCCTTAATTTTCCTATCAAAATGTTAACCCTTCTGCTTGTGCATCGCCATCTAAAGTACATGGATCTCCTTCCACGAACAACACAGAATATTGGTACTTAAGAAACACTGATCTTCCCTTCATATTATATTCTATACATCTAATGTCCAAACTCTGACTGAGACTACTGATATTCCAGAAAGATAGGCTAAGAGACTTGCTAAATATTCATCCCCCTCAATCCTCTAAGCTTTATCCCTGAATCACATCAAATAGCCAGAAAAGTTATGTGCAAGGATTATTATATTAGTTCCCTGTAGAAATGCCTTTAAAAACCAGTTTAACATTATGTCTTCTTATTGAGGGGACCAAAAAAGTTGTCATCTCTTGCAAAATTGCTATTGAAAAAAAAAAGTCTAGTGTATTGTGTAATGCCTACTGTATAAAACAGATCAAAAGCAAATCAGTGCAATTACATCCTCTGATAAACAGAGCTGGCCTATTATCCTTTGTTAGAAAATGATTGCATTGAGATTTTCCACCGTAACATCCAGCAAGCTCAAAATTAACGTTTTTGCACCTTCTCCATTATTTATTTTGTATTTTTCTACTCTTGTCTTATGTGAGGCCCTCTCAAGTCATTTTTGTTTTTGGAAAGAGAAAATATATGAATAAATCTATATATTTCAAATTATTATTATAATTAAACACCAAAGTGCCAAAACTGAAATGATAATTATAGCTTCATTATTGATTTTTTTTAAATAAGTGTTCGACTCATGATTAGATCCATCAATTAATTTCTGATATTTAGGAAAATTCTATGCTATACATCTACCAACTTCCATTTCATTTTCCTCTTCCTGGACATCCAGGAAGTATAAACTTCTTGCCCAAACTGCGGTTAAGTTTGCACTATATCCATGGATTCTGGCCTGTGAAATTTAGACAGAACAAGTGTCTGTCACTGTGGGCATGACACTTAGAACATTCTATATGCACTCCCTTCCCCTGCTTCAGCAACCTTAGAAGCCACAGTGAGAAAGCAAAATCATAAAAAGGTGTAGCCTTCATCAGCGTGGGTCCCTGAGTGACTATGTGGAGTAGAGGCATTATTGGTAAATTCATTGGTAAATTCATTAATTGGTGGGTTTTTGTAGTTAATTGGAAGATCAATTGGTACCAATTGGTAATTAATGGGTAAAAATTGGTAAATGCTAATTAATTGGTAAATTAATAAATTAATTGGTAAGTACACTAATGAGTACATTTCTTCTTGGACTAAGCCATTAAGATTTCAGCATTAATTCTGTTATCACATAGCCTCTTCTCTCCTAACTAGCCACTGTGCAAAATGATTCACAGACCCTTCATAAAAATTCCCAACCTTTACTCTTGACTTGGATTGCAGACTCTAATGCCTTTCTACTCTATTATCCCAACAAGCTGAACTAGAAAACATGCAGAATTGTATGGCTTCCTCTCTACATGGGTTTGTAATTGTAGTAAAATACATACAACATAAAATTTGTCATCTTAACCATTTTTAAGTATACAGTTCAATAGTGTGAAGTACATTCACACTGATTTTGCATCCTGTATCCATGAATCTAACTACTCTAGGTAACTCATATAAAGGGAATCATGTAGTATTTGTCCTTTTGTGATTGACTTACTTCACTTAGTATATTTTCCTCAGAGGTCCTTTGTGTTGTAGCATGTGTCAGAATTTCCCTTCTATTAAGGCTAAATAATAGTCACTGTATGTATATATTCTATTTTATTTGTCCATTCATTTATCAATGGATACTTGGGTTGCTTCTAGCTCTTGGCTATTGTGAAAAATGCTGCTATGAATATAAGTGTACAAATATCTCTTTAAGACTCTTTCATTTTTCTTGGGTAAACACCCAGAAGTAGAGTTGCTATATCATATAATTCCATAGGTTTTTGAGGAATTGCCATACTGTTTTCCACAGTGGCCACAACACTTTCCATATGCACCAACAGGTCACAAGGGTTCCAGTTTCTCCACATCTTCACCAACACTTGTTCTTTTCTTTTCTTTTGATAGTAGCTATCCTAGTGGGTATGAAATGGTATGTCATTGCAGTTTTTATTTGTATTTCCCTAATGATAAGTGGTGTTGAACATCTTTTCATCTGCTTATTAACCACTTGTATATCTTCTTTAGAGAACTGTCTATTCACGTTCTTTGCTCATTTTTTAATTAAGTTCTTCCTGGTCTTTGTTGTTATTGTCGAGTTGCCTACATGATCTTTTCATCCTTTTCTTTTGGATCTCATTCGGAACTGCTTCTCCCCAGAGATGAATGCTTAGGAAAGTTGTTCCCCCCACCCCCCGTAAGATAAGCTTTCTCCTCATATGCAGCTAAAGCTGGAGTATTTATTTTCACCAAATATAGAGACTAAAGTAAATTTTATCTGAGGAAAAGAGGTGAGTCTTTTTGAAGAGTTGGAGCTTTGAGTATATGTATATCATAATAAATTAATTCACACAAAAAGCCATCAAAGATGAGGTCAACAGTGAAGGACAAGCAAGGCAAGATCAACCCAAGTCCTGGTAGTTATGAGCCTAAGGAAGGAAGCTTAGTTCAAACAAGGTAGCTGAGTGGTCCACAGTGTGTTTTCCATAGGCTGGAGTTATTTGAGGTGCATTTCCAGCAAGCAATTGAATTCTTACTTACCCAACTCAGAGAATTAAATCTGTTAATCTAGGTCAGGGTGGTGATTGCTAGTTTACCACTGTCTTGCTTCAAAGAGAATTTCTAGCTGTTTCCACTGTACTCAAGTACAGGTATGGAAACATACCTTTGCTTACTATTACTGTCATGACAGGTACCAGGATTCCACCCTTTTCTTCTGAGACCCCACCCTACCTTTCTCTGTGGCTTCCAAATGTCTTGGAATCTTACAAGGTGGGAGAAAGTGATATATTGTTCGCATAGGAGAAGTTGGCCAGGACAGAGCAGTGTCCAAGCACAAAATCATCTTCCTGCTAAGTGGTCAATAAGCCGTGTTCCAATGACTAGTAAAGAGAAGTCCTCCCTACGCAAGAAGGAAATCTAGCATAGCCCTTGGGCATACATGATGCAGCATGGTCGATAGTGGGGATCTTGGATAATCACCCACACCATTGATGGACTCTGGTAACTGGGGGTAAACAATTATTGCTCAGGTAGAGCCTGTGAAGTATGAGGACACGGACTCACCAGCAAATAATCCCTTTATGTAGGCTCCCCTGACTTCGATCCCAACAAACTCTCCCTGTCATCACTTCCTCTCTCCTCCTCGTCCCCCTCCTCCAGACCTGGAGAATCCTTTCTATACCAGGAAAGAGGAGAAGCCTTGATATTTGTCATGCCTTCTTCCTAACTAACAGTCTGAATGTGAAAACTACCCTTTCCATGGCTCTTAGAAAGTAAACTTAAGAAACTCAAAAACCAGGAAGAGGCACATTTTTTCTGTGCTCTGCTACTACATCCTTTCCCTGGTAAAAAGAAAGCAAAGAAACACCTGTGTATCTGAATGAGGGTGGTCAGCTAGTATTATATCAGAAAAGCCACAATCCACAGGCGATTACCTCAAGCGGTTCTATTTATATCTCAACACTTGAAGCTTGGCTAATCAGCACAGGAAGTAGCAGAAATGGGTTTTTATTGCTTAAATGTGTAGCATATAAAATAGCATGATGAATGGTGGCTATGGAACTCTTTGGGAAAATCAAAAGTATTTAAGATGTGCATTAGCTAAAATATGTTAGAGATATAGTCCACTCTTGCAAGAACAGAGTACAAGAATTGAACAGACTTCTGGCTTTTTTCCTTAGGGATGTCCTCTGTGGCTTGATCCCTATCACTTGATCTTCTATGAAGCCCCATTACAGAGACTTCTAGTTAGCTGATAATGACTATAAGATGAATTGAATTCTGCCTCTGAGAAAATGTCATGACTGCATACTGCAAGTGATGGACAGAACACCCAAAAAGACAGTGAGTAGAGATTTTATGGCACTCACTAACAGAACAGATTGTAAAACTGTTTTGTGCCTCCTCCATAAATCAATTTTCTAACAAAGGTCTGTGTGTGTATTTGATTTTGATGTAAGATGTGAGATTTTAGGAGATAACTAATCCTCACTCATTTTAAATTCCTTTGGAGGCTACCTAAGAACTTAAGTGTTGAGCATGACTAAATCAGCTTAAAGGGAGAATAAAATGTCAGAAAAAAATAATTTAATATTATAAATGTATTTTTTCTGCTATAGAAGTTTACAGAGTGTAGAGTAAGCACCAAGGCCTTAACCCACTCTACAGTCAGCAGCGGTGTGGGGTGGAGAGTGTGTAACCAGGAATGAAAAGTTCTAGAAAGTATATACAGCAGCTCAAAGGTTTATTGGCACCAAAGTATCCTATATATGGTTAATCATTCCAGTTGTGGAGATGACTGAGCTTCTAATTAACTTCATGATTGGCTCTGATAAGGTTTTCAGGAACTGCAAAAGGCCTGAGTCTTCAGTGGCATTTCAGTATATGTGCTCCTTGGAAACCCAAGGAGACAAAGGTAGAGAATAAAGCAGAAGCTGACAGTATGGTAGTCTCCCTTTCTGAATAGACAGATAAATTTTGCAAACAATTCAGTCCACAAATGAATACGTAGGAATCTCTGGCCAAAACTCAAGTGTGCAGGAATATATAACCTTTTCTGTCTTTCTGTTAGTGAAATAAAATTATATTCTTAGGTGAAATAAAATTATATTCCTAGTAATCATTCAACCAGGTGATGAAAACTTAATCTCAGTTATTTTAGAGTTGCTTCTTCTTTAGTCAAGTTGTGCCAAGTTCCCAGGAAATTACATGGTGTCAGGGCTTGGTTGGGTGAGTTGTGCTGGGGTATACACATGTTGGCTCTGTTTGTCTATATTTGGGTTCCTCTGGGAGCAGATCTTGAGACAAAGATTCAGGTGCACACAATTTGTTTGGCGCTGATCCCAGGAAACAATAGTAGCGAAATGAGAAGTGAGTTGGGACAGGGAAGGCATGGCAGCCTATATGATCGAGGTTCTTTTTGCTGGGAAATCCTGAGAGTCAATGTAGAACACATTGCTTTTGAGTTGTCCCATTAGAGAGCAAGAGACCTTGGGTATTTTTATACCACCTCCCATTAATCTACCGGTTGAGGAGTGGCTGCTGGGGGTGGAGGTGACACTGATTCTCCAGCATTGTTGGCCTGCCTGGCAGAAGAGCAGAATGGGCTCCAGAATCAGGGAAAGCCCTGTAGCAGTTGAAAGTCAGGCTGTTGTCATGACCTGCACCACAGTGATAGGGCCAGAGGGGACACAAGTGAGGTACCAACATCCTCTGCTACATTGAGTCTCAATGTCATTATCTGTTCCCCTAAGGGTGCTTCACTCCCTTCTGGTTTTGATCATCAATCCACTGGGTTACTGAGTGGTTTCTCATTGTTTACAAGTCTCCTGAGGTTCAGCTTTCTCTGTCCTACTTCAGTATCTTTCTCTACTCAAGAGAATAATTCGATGGACCCCCGACCCATGCAGAGTTACAGGAGATTCATGAGACTATCTGAGCTTTAACTACCTCCGTGCTCACAGAAACATGGCATGACTCTGCTGGTCCAGTGACAGGTTAGGTGGTAGAAACTATGAGCTTTCTAAGGTCCCATCTCCCCAGCTCACGGCCATTTACTCTCTGGGGTCTTGCCACCTTTCTGAGATTCTATTCTGGAGGCAGCATACAGAGTCTTCAGATATACCTGTCACTTTTTATTGTCTTCCTCCCTCCCAGTTAGGCCAAGGGGGTACGTCAAGGTGGGGATACCCCTGCTTTATCAAGGACCTGCAGTATATCAGCCCACATTGCCCTGCTTCTCCTCAGACCTGTTTCTACCTTCCAACCTGTGGAATCCCTGCCTCCTCTCCTGGCCTGATTCCTGGCTCTGACTCATCTTGAATTCTTCCAACTCCATTGTTCTTTTGTGAAAATTCACGGTTTTCTTGGCTTCCTTTTTTATGGAAATGGGTTTTGATTGCTTAAATGTGTAGCATATGCATGAATGCCACAGATCTAGCGGTCCAAATGAGAAACAGAAAATACAGAAATAAAGGAACCAAAAAAATTTTTGGTAACTATTTCAAAAATATCATGAAGCCATGACTGTCAGCCCTCCTGCTTGCTCTTTTGCTTGACAAGAACTGTATTCGTTCATTAAGGAGTGCTTTTCTGCAGACACCCTCAATTTGGAAACAGTCAATTTATTTATCTGACTGTGTTATTTCAGGGGGTGTAACAGTGTTTACTGAAGCAGATATCCCTATAATTTCACAGGTCCTTCTTTTCCATCCAAGAGCTGACCAGCGCATCATTTCTGTCTCTAAATGAGAAGAGTTAACCTTGCTGCACTTTCTGGATTTACTGTTGGAGGCCTCAGTGTCTATTCCTTATGTTTCCAGATTTGCAAATGAGACAAAGCTGAGTGTTCTCTCACAACTCATGCAAATTAGATGCCAGGAAGGCTATTGAAAAGGGAAGATGGTATCATCTGTCTTGCAAGGGCATTGCTCAGATTGACAGCCTCACATTTAACCTCCTCTTTTCCTTCCCATGAATTAATAGCTCAGCTCGCCCTCCCTAAGAAGTCATCCGCTTTATTGAAATTAAATTCCAGCTACCCTGGGGAGAGCCACTAGACAGAATCTGTCACTTGTTGCCTTTGTTCTTCCAGACTAGAAAGGTCCATATGCTGAAGGGTAGATTGTGCTGAAGAATGTTTAAGGAAGATTTTTGATGTGGCTGATGAAAGGGGGAGGGATAGAAGGAAGGACACGGCCCTGATTTTCAGATGCCTACATATATATGGGCTTCAGCGACTGGGCCCTACCATCATTCTGGCATATCCCATGATGTCCAAGAGATGATACACCCAGATTTATTCACCAATATACAGCCTTACACATGAGAGCAGCCCAGGCTTAAGTTTAATTCAAGCCACTCCATAAAAATATGAGCAGCTGAAGAATACCGGGCATCATTTGTTTTGATATATTCAGATGAACCTATAATTAGGATGAAACTCTCCAGTCAAGAGGCACATGCATGTTTATGAGAGGAATATAATTAGGAAACATGCCTAGGTAACTAATTATTCATTCAATGAATATTTATTGAACAGCTACTATGTTCCAGGGACTATTCCATGCTAAGGATACAGTGGCAAGCCAGGCAAACACGATCACTGCCCTCAAAAATTTATCATCTTTCTAGGAAACCAGAAAGAATAAACCATAAAGTGAAATGAATAAACTAGCTGATTTCAGACAGAGGTACTTGTCATGACGGGCACAAAACCGGGTGAGTTATAGCAGTCTGCACTAGGATGGACACACTCTGGGTAGGTAGTCGGATAGGCTTCATAACCCTATGGTACAAACAAGCTTGTGGTAGTCCAAGAATCGGGAGGCCAGTGTGGCTGGAGTCTAATGACTCAGGGATAATCAATTCATAATAATAATCTGTATTCTAAAACCGACGGATGCTGGAAGAAGCAGAGATGGAACTATTTTCCCCCACTAAGAAAATTTTGCAGATAACATACATGTCTGGGAGAAAGAAAAGAGGCAAAACTTGGAGCGAAAGTACATCAATGATGCCGTTCGAAGCATAAACACAGAAAGGCAGGCATATATGTTGGACTTCAACCCCATTCAATCTTTAATGATTCCACCACCTTTTTCAAAGAAGAGAGATCAAAGTTTACAGTGCAAGTGTTTAAAGGTAAACTCAGATAAAAATAATTCGACAATAAAACGTGTCTTTATAGGAGATGAAAGGACATCTCAAAAGAGGAAGTCTACCACTCAGGACAGGAAGAAAAACATAGATAAATTTAGTTTTCATGGAACTCACCTTCGGCTTGATTAATTGGAGAATCAAAGCTTCTGATTAATTTGAGTTTATCAAACAGAAAAGCCTTTCATGAACAGCACCTCACCTATATAAACAAAATTTCCACAGCATCTTCTCTCAATCCAGGATTCTTGGTTTTAAGTGTTCTCTTTACAATCAAGCTGGGCAAAAGGAAGCATACAATTTTTAAGTAAGGTTTGAATTCTGTAGCTGTTAATGGTAGTGGTGACTCAAAGAAGGAGACGGGTTCAGAACATACATACAAGAGAAGAGATTAATGATATTTTGCTGGTGGATGAGATACGAGAGAGGTAAAGAAAAGTGAGGAACCAAGGTAAATTCCTCAACTTTGGGCTTGAGCAATAAAAAGATTTTTTTTTTTCAGGATGAATAGTTTTTCAATTTTTTAATTTTTTTCATCATAAGTGTACTTTTTAATCGCCATTTCCCCATCCATCTCCCCTCATAGTAACCATCAATTTGTTCTCTGTAGTTAAGAGTCTGTTTCATGGTTCATCTCTCTCTTTTTTATTTTCCCTTTGCTCTTTGTTTCTTAAATTCCACATATGAGTAAAATCACACAGTATTTATCTTTCTCTGACTGACTTACTTAACTTAGCATTATACTCTCTAGCTCTATCCATGTCATTGCAAATGGTAAGATGTCATTCTTTTTCATGGCTCAATAATATTGCAATACATCACTTCTTCATCCATTCATCTGTTGATTGACACTTGAGCTGCTTCCATAATTTGGCTATTATAAATAATGCAACAATAAATGTAGGAGGGCATGTATACTTTAGAATTCATGATTTTGTGTTTTTTGGGTAACAACCCAGTAGTGAGATTCCTGGATCATAGGGTAGTTCTATTTTAAATTTATTGAGGAAACTCCATAATGTTTTCCAGGGTGGCTACACCAGTTTGCATTCCCACCAACAGTGCACAAGGGTTCCTTTATCTCTACATCCTCACCAACACTTGTTGTTTCTTGTGTTTTTCATTTTGGCTATTCTGACAGGTGTGAGGCAATATCTCATTATTGTTTTGATTTGCCTTTCCCTGATGATGAGTAATGAGCATCTTTCCATAAGTCTTTTGGCCATCTGTAAGTCTTCTTTGGAGAAATGTCTGTTCATATCTTCTGCCTATTTCTTTTTTTTTTTAATTTTTTTAAAGATTTTATTTATTTATTCGACAGGGATAGAGACAGCCAGCGAGAGAGGGAACACAAGCAGGGGGAGTGGGAGAGGAAGAAGCAGGCTCATAGCAGAGGAGCCTGATGTGGGGCTCGATCCCACAACACCGGGATCACGCCCTGAGCCGAAGGCAGACGCTTAACTGCTGTGCCACCCAGGCACCCCTTCTGCCTATTTCTTAAAAGGATTATTTGGGTTTTGGGTGTTGAGTTGTATAAGTTCTTTATATATTTTGGATACTGACCCTTATTGGATATGTCATTTGCAAATATCTTCTCCCCTTTAGGTTGCCTTTTAGTTTTGCTGATTGTTTCCTTCACTGTGCAGAAGCTTTTTATTTTGATGTAGTCCCAATAGTTTATTTTTGCTTTTATGCTTGCTTGCTTCAGGAGACACATCTAGAAAAATGTTGCTATGGTTTATGTCAAAGATATTACTGCCTGTGCTCCTTTCTGGGATCTTTATGGTTTCAGGCCTCACACCTAGGTCTTTAATTCATTTTTAATTTATTTTAGTGTATGGTGTAAGAAAGTGTTCCAGTTTCATTCTTCTGCATGTTGCTGTCCAGTTTTGCCAACACCATTTGTTGAAGAGACTGTCTTTTTCCCACTGTATATTCGTTCCTGCATTGTCAAAGTTTAATTGACCATGTAATTGTGGGTTTATTTTGCGGTTTTCTATTCTGTTCTATTGATCTATGTGTTTATTTTTATGCCAGCACCATTCTGTTTTAATTATTACCACTTTGTAGTATAACTTGAAGTCTGGAATTGTCATACTTCCAGTTTCATTTTTATTTTTCAAGATTGCTTTGGCTCTTTGAGTTCTTCTGTGGTTCCCTACCAATTATAGGATTCTTTGTTCTAGTTCTGTGAAAAATGATGGTGGTATTTTGATAAAGATTGCGTTAAATCTATAGATTGCTTTGGGTAATATAGACATTTTAATAATATTTCTTCTTCCAGTCCATGAACCTGGACTGTCTTTCCATTTCTTTGTCTGACTTGAATTTCTTTCATCAGTGTTTTATAGTTTTCACAGTACAGGTCTTTCACCTACTTGGTTAAGTTTATTCTCAGGTATTTTATTGTTTTTGGTGCAATTATAAATGGGCTTGTTTTCATAATTTCACTTTTGGCTGCTTCATTATTAGTGTATAGAAATGCAACAGACTTCTGTACATTGATTTTGTGTCCTGTGATCTTACTGAATTTATTTGTCACTTCTAGTAGCTTTTGGGTGGAGTCTTTAAGGTTTCTATATTGAATATCATGTCATCTACAAATAGAGTTTTACTTCTTCCTAACCAATTTAGATGCCTTTTAGTTCTTCATGTTGTCTGACTGCTGTGGCTAGGACTTCTAGTACTATGTTGAATAAAAGTGGTGAGAGTGGACATCCTTGTCTTGTTGCTGATCTTAGGAGGAGAGCTCTCAGTTATTCCCCATTGAGTATGACGTTGGCTGTGGGTTTTTCATATATGGCCTTTATTATGTTGATGTATGTTCCCTCTAAACCTACTTTCTGGAGGGATTTTATCATGAATGGCTGTTGTTCTTTGTCAAATGCTCTTTCTGCATCTATTGAAATGAGCATGTGGTTTTTATGCTTTCCCTTATTGATGTGACGTATGACTTTGATTTTTTTTGGAAATACTGAACCACCCTTGCAACCCAGGGGAAAAGTCCCACTTGATCGTGGTGTATGATTTTTTGAATGTATTTGTTGGATTCAATTTGCTAATATTTTGCTGCAGGTTTTTGCTTCTATATTCAGGAGAGATTTTGGCCTATAGTTCTCTTTTTTAGTGGTGTCTTTAATTGGTTTTGGTATCAGGGTAATGCTGGCTTCATAGAATGAATTTGGAAGTTTTCTTTCCTCTTCTATTTTTCGGAATAGTTTGAGAAGAATAGGTATTGACTCTTCTTTAGATGTTGGTGGAATTCACCTGTGAAGCCATCTGGTCCTGGACTTTTGTTTGTTGTGAGTTTTTTGATTACCAATTCAATTTCATTGCTGGTAATTTGTTCAAATTTTCTATTTCTTCCTGTTTCAGTATTGGTAGGTTATATGTTTCTAGGAATTTATCCATTTCTTTTAAGTTATCCAATTTGTTGGCATATATATTTTCATAATATTCTGTTAAATTTGTATTTCTGTGGTGTTGGTTGCTATTTCTTCTCTTTCATCTGTGATTTTGTATATTTGAGTCGTGTGTGTGTGTTGATGAGTCTGGCTAACGGTTTATCAGTTTTTTGATCTTCTCAAAGAACCAGCTCCTGGTGTCGTTGATCTGTTCTATTGGGTTTTTTTAGTTTCTGTATTATTTATTTCTGCTCTAATTTTATTATTTCCTTCCATCTGCTGGTTTGGGGTTTTCTTGTTCTTTTTCTAGCTCTTTTAGGTGTGAGTTTATGTTGTTTATTTGAGATTTTTCTTGCTTCTTGAGGTAGGTCTGTATTGCTATAAACTTCTCTCTTAGAACTGCTCTTTTTGCACCCCCAAAGATTTTGGATTGTTGTGTCTTCATTTTCATTTGTTTCCCTGTAATTTTTTATTTCTTCTTTGATTCCTTGCTTGACCCGTTCATTGTTTAGTAACATGCTATTTAACCTCCATGTTTTTGTGCTCTTCCCAGATTTTTTCTTGTTACTGATTTCTACAGCACTTGGTGGTCAGAAAAGATGCACGGCATGACTTCAGTTTTTTTAATTTGTTGAGACTTGTTTTATGGCCTAATATATGAATGTTTCATGTGCACTTGAAACGAATATGTATTCTGCTGTTTGAGGATAGAATGTTCTGATATATCTGTTAAATCCATCTAGTCCAGTGTGTCATTCAAAGCCATTATTTCCTTGTTGATTTTCTATTTTTATGATCTGTCCATTGATGAAAGTGGATTATTAAAACTCCCTATTATTGTATTACTATTGATTAATTCCTTTATGTTTGTTATTAACTGTCTTATGTATTTGGGTGCTCCCATGTTGGGTGCATAAATACTACAGTTGTTATAGCCTCTTGTTGGGTTGTCCCCTTTATTACTACAGAGTGACCTTTTTTGTCTCTTGAATAACATAAATCTTTTTGAAAGTAGGAAAACTTGGGAGCTTTCAAAACTAAGAACTAAACTTTTTAGAAACTAAGGAGTCTTAGGAATTGTTCTTACTGTTTTAATAGAGTCAAGCCTCTTGAGAATAGGGATCATATTACATACCCATTTATCCAGCAACTAAAATACTATATGTAGTTAAAGATGTGTAGATTGCTGTCGAGTCAATTCCAAATAGAAAATTATGTAAATGAGGATATAGGGTCAGTAAATCTAAGAGTTTTGAATAGGCTGCCTAGCACAGCTGGAAAACCAATTCCTGGTAAGATATAATAATTATTACCGTTACAATCACCAGCACTTGAGAGACTAGCTTGTGCCATTTTTAGGGTGCCTTACATGTATTGTTAACCTTCACAGAACCCTATGGGGTAGATCCTGTTATTATCCTCACTTTACAGATAAGGAAACTAAGAAAAATGGTGTCCAAACTTGTCAGAGTCACATTGTTAGAGGTGGCAGAGCCAAAATTAGAATCCACACTGACCATGAAGCCTTGGTTCAGGACCACTAATTCACTACATATGAATGGTGAATATATTCCTGACATTTTTGACATTCACCAAAAGTGAATCAAGAAATTATATGGAAATACCTCCTTCATAAAGAAATCAGAATATCAAGGAAAGTGGATGAGTCCATCTGAAGTTCAAAAGAGAGCTACTTTCTGCCTGCTATGGCCACAGGATGGCCCAGTGCATAGGATGGTAAACCATGACCTCTGTTGCTACATTCAGTGCAGACCTATACACTTAAAGAAACAGTGCCTGCTCTCTCCTGTGGGCTAGCTTCCCCAAGACTAGGACCTGTAACCCCAGAAGGTATTTATATGGTTTTCCTTTCCTCAATGTATTAGGGTTCTCCAAAGAAACAGACCCAATAGGGTGTGTGTGTGTGTGTGTGTGTGTATGTGTGTGTGTGTAAATCTCAACTAAAAAGAGCATCACAAGGGCACCTGGGTGGCCCAGTTGGTTAAGCGTCTGCCTTTGGCTCAGGTCATGGTCTTAGGGTCTTGGGATCAAACCTCACGTCAGGCTCTCTGCTCAGCTGGGAGTCTGCTCCTCGCTCTCCCTCTGCCTCCTCCTCCCCACTTACTCTTTCTCTCTTTCCCTCTCTCTCTCTCTCCCTCTCTCTTAAATAAATAAAATATTTAAAAAATAAAAAGAGTGTCACAGAAACATGACAAAACCATGGCCCAGTCAAGTTGGCACACAAAATTAACCACCAAACTCACTTAGGTAAAGAAGAAAATACCAGGGGGCTCTAAACTTTTTGCTTCTTCTCTGGGAATACCCCAGTCTTTGGGGACATGTGAGCATAATACATTAACTAATGGATAAATGTCCACGTGTTGATATCAGGTCTGATTTTGAGTCTTGGTTCTGCCACTTACAAGCTTTGTAATTATAGGAAAGTCACATTTACTTTCTACCTAAGCATTTCTCATCTGTGAAATAGAACTCATAATGTCTCCAACTCCTAGATTTGCAATGAAATAATGGAAATAGAGCACATGGCATGCTTGTTTGGCACATGATGGGTCTCCACCACTGCCAGCGGAAGTCATCCAACCTTGCCCAGGAAATGGTAAGGATAACTATTTTCACAATTTGGAACAGAAAAATAAAAGCAACATAAAGAATCCAGATCATAAAATATTCCTAATTTAATTCCCCAAAGCTAGACTCATACTATTTTCCTACATATTCAAAACCACAATGAGGTGCCTTTCTTTGCACTACTTGGCACATAATTGTATCTATGAAGTTTAACACTTATTTCTACTCTCTAGGTCTGTGTGTTCCTCAGACCCACAGGATGTTAATAGGTGTTACTCACACATAAAAAAAGGTTCCTGGTCACGTGAGATTTGGAATTTACCCAGGCTTCTTCGTCACAAGATTTCTTGGAGCTTTTGGTGTGTATAAGGACACTGAAATCTCTGAAGGAGGCTATAATATGCAACATTTCAAATTTAATTGACCACGGAACCCTTTCTGAGTGTTGCTCTCCCACAATTAGCGTGCTGCCGCATGCTCTTTGGCAAACAATGCCTAATTGTTTCAAGGGTATCAGCCTTGTCTTTCAAGTTAAACCATAAAGCCCCCCAAGAGGAGAGAAATAATTGCCTCTTTTGTATTCCCCATAGCACTGGCACAGAGCAGGAAATAGAGCATTTCAGTAAATATATGTCGTTTGATAAAATTATTTTAACTCCTTAATCAGCATTTATTCTCTAATTTCAGAGTGCCTTCTCTGTGCTGGATATTATCCTTAGCACTAAGAAAATTAAATTAAATGCAGTCCCTGCCCTCAAGAAACGTACAGCCCAGTAATGAAGAAAGGCAAATATATAAATACGCTATTGCTCACTAATTACCGTAATGTCATGTTTACAAGACCTTGGAGTGACACAAAGAAGGCAACCATTGTTTCATGGCAGAAGGCAGAGAATAGGAAGATGGGACCAGAGTGGGAAAAGGCTTCACTGCAAAGGTGACCATGGAACGAACTAAAGCTTGAGCGTAGGGAAGGCATTCTCCAGATGGGCAAAGGGTTAAAGGGAATTCCAGGAAAAAGCAAGATGCATGTCCAGAATCACAGGCATAAACATAGCACAGCTTGTTTACCGCATCATGAGCGTTCTATATGGCTTCTGAATAAAGCATGCGAGACGCTGCAGTGGGGGGCTGGAATAGGGGAGTTGGAGGAGGCAGGTCACGGAATGCCTGGTATCTTACAGGCCATGTTAGAAAGTTTTCATTGTTCTTGAGGTAATGGGTAGCCAGTGACAGATTTGGGGCCCTTGAAAATGTCAAGGAAGTTTTCGAGAAGAAGGGAAAGATAGAACCCAGGAACCATATCCTCCCTGCAGAATTCTCAACTTCAGAACACTGTTGACAATAACAGGGCATGATGACTGTGTTTCTTCCTCATGGAAACAAATCCCTATCATCTTCATTTGATGATAGCATAATATCATTGTCATTTCCCTGTTCCCTATTCATAGCCCCTTTTGGAATAATACTGTCCCTCCAGTATGATGAATTACTAATTAATATTCGACTATTTTTAAAAGGATGAAACTTTTGGAAACTGTGAGTGATAATATTATCATAAATCGATCTCGTTTAGAAACCCCATGATATCTGAAGAAGAGAATCATGTCAACAGCATCCTTGGAGGTATTTAAGTTTATTGTTTTTTAAAAATTATTCCATAATATGAGAGTATATAAGAAAGATACTTTGGTTGAAGCATGCTGTGTAATATCAGAAAAGGATTATGATTCTAGTTTGTAGAAACACCAGCAATTAATGGAATTGCTCTTGGGGGAGAATTCAACATATAGTTTTAAACGTGTTAAAAATTTTACATGATCTACTGAATAATGTAATATACCCAAAGCATTTGGAATCTCCGGTATTAAAAATCATGAATGGTATTTTTTTTCTGCATTTTCAAATATTCCAAAGACCATATATTTACCACATTTCTTATTATTGAGATATTGCTGTGGACTCAATACTTCATAAAGTTTTTTTTCTTAAGGAAAAAAAATTTTTTACATGATCCTTTAAGGATTCTTCTAGAATAAACCTCTGGGTAAGGCCGCTCACTTGATATCATAACTTGAGATACATCTCTGGGCCTTGAGATAATGGCATTATCTTCTTCCCTTTCTCCCTCAAACCCCACCAATTATTAATCCTTCCCGCTTTCCACAACTTCATTACCACATGTGCTGTGAGTGACTGAAATCCACTGAATGTGTTTTCAGAATAACATAATTTCACAGAGAATCTTCAATTCCATGCATGATGGACTAGGAAATAAAGAAAGTCATCCTCTGCCAGATTCAAAGAGGCTATAACCCATTCACTGTATTTGGTGGTGCTGTGACAGCAGCCGTCTTCCATGGGTGCAGTACAGGGAGAAGGGGTACCCACTCCCAAGAATGACAGGAGAGGACAGATGCATTAACTGCAGGAAATCCTCCTAAATAAAATAACCCAGCCAAACAGGAAAACAGAAAATCTCAAAATGACCCAGTGGTCCCCAGAGAAGGCTACCAAATAAAGGACAAATCCCCCAGCTAATCCGGAGGGCTCTGGCTTGAGAACATAATCAGGGGCAATCTCACAGGCAAGCAGAGGAGGCTGTGCCTCACCTGGAAGAATCCAAGTCGATGTTCAAAGTTAGCTCTTCACCCTGGTCCTCAGGAGCAGGAAGTGGGCCACAGGGATCTAGGGTCCACCTCTCAGCTCTGCCCATGAAAGCACTGGGAACCACTGGGTGGCTCAGTCAGTTAAGCATCTGAATCTTAGTTTCAGCTCAGGTCATGATCTCAGCATCATGAGATCCAACCCTGCGTCAATCTCTGTGCTCAGCATGGAGTCTGCTTGGTTTTCTTTCTCCCCCTCCCTCTGCTCCTCCTCCCTATACTTGCATTCTCTCTCTTTCAAATAAATAAATAAATCTTAAAAAAAAGAGGTATATTAATAAATCAATATGTCACCAGCTGCTGCTGGAGGTCTTATAGGGGTGCCTAAACAGTTTCACTCATACCCCAAGACCCAAAACTTTAGTTTTATAACACCAGCAAAACCTGTCCTATGCACAGTACAGGCATTACTGTGACAGGACATATACATTGCTGAACAAAAATCATAAGGTTTATGCAGAATATGGGGTTAGGGCAAACCACTCAAGACATGTGTCGGGGCGCCTGGGTGGCTCAGTCGTTAAGCGTCTGTCTTCGGCTCAGGGTGTGATCCCAGAGTCCTGGAATTGAGCCCCACATCAGGCTCCTCTGCTGGGAGCCTGCTTCTTCCTCTCCCACTCCCCCTGCTTGTGTTCCCTCTCTCGCTGGCTGTCTCTATCTCTGTCAAATAAATAAATAAAGTCTTTAAAAAAAAAAAAAAAGACGTGTAACTCTGTACCCCAAGCTCTTTTGGTATCAACAATTAGAAGCTCAAGAAATAAGTTAGAGAACCCAAACATGCCACTCAGCAGGACTGGGGAATGCCCCAGGGGACACTGAAATATTCTCCACCTCAACAGTGGAAATGTGGCTTGCAGGTCTAAGAAAATGCACGTGGAACTAGACTACAGATATACCCACAGAAGGTAGTGCAATCTGCCCAAGGCTGGGAGAGCCCCACCCTGGGGTGAAGCTGATGTTTCATTTGCTTCATACAGGGCTAAAAAGGCTTCTGTGTGTGCCTCAGACAACAGAATGTCTTTTTCTTTCCTACTGAAGGTTATAATCGCACTCTTCTGGTTCACATTGCTGAGGAAAAATCACATACCAATCAACAGAACATCCACATCATGTGATGTCATACCCTCACTTACCAATCGCATGTTGGCTAATTCAACATTACAGGGAATTGTGTTGTAGGGGGACAACTTACCTGACTTTCTGCTCTGTCTCTCTCCTCCAGACCAGGTAGCCCAGAGTGGAGCAGGGAACAGAGGTCTGGGTGTCACCATCAAATCACAGGTTATAATGATCCTAAAATGGACCACTATCTTCCTTTGTCTGTAGCTGATAGTAAGGGGTTGCCAGAGCTTGTGGGAAACAAGCCTGAGTTGCATATGGGCAAAAGTAGGCATAGCTCCATGAGAGGGTTTATAACATTAGACTGTCTCACAGGAGGCAAGTACAGGCAATATAAGTACAGTGAACTTTTCTAGACCTTCAGCTGTACTGAGAATGGGGGTGGAAGGAAGTGGGTGGGAGTGGCATGGTGGGCCGTAAAGTAAAAAGAAAGGAGAATGTAGTGTCATGTAAGCCAGGAGGAAAAGATTTCTAAGAAGAGAGAGGCCAGCTGTGTATAAGGCTGTTGAAAGATCAAGTAACAGGAAATCCTTGGATCTGGCAACATGAAGAATATTGTTTTGTTTGACAAGAGCAATCACAGCAGAAGGATGGAGACAGAAGCCTGCTTAGAGTGAACAAGGAGAATGTGTTGTAAGGAAGTGCAGAGACTTCAGAGGCTTGTAAAAGGCCAGGTGGTAAATGTTTTAGACTTTGCAGACCTTACGGTCTCTGTCACAACTACGCAATTTTGCCATTGTAAGGTGAAAGCAGCCACAGATAATATGTACGCAAATGGGCATGGCGGTGTTCCAATAAAACGTTATAGAGTGAAATTTGCATTTCATATAGTTTTTCCATGTCAAAAAACATATTCTTTTGATTTTTTCCCCAAACATTTATAAACGCAAAACCCACTCTTAGCTCTTGAGCTGCACAAAAATGATTGTCAGGCCAGATTTGGACTGCAGGCCATAGTGTGCCAGCTCCTGCGGTAAACCTCTCAAAGGTTTTCTGTGAATGGTGTTAAGATGCAGTCTATAGATCGAAAGGGAATGCACATTCCTTGCAGGAGAGACATTTTCTCATTGTTGTCTAGTCTCTCCTCAGCTTCTAACCCAGGGCTTAGCACATAATAAGTGCTTAAGAAATATGTGCTAAACAAATGAATTAATTTAACCTAGATCTATTAAATCCACTTTCTTCTCTAGCCCGCTGCCACACAGGCACATAGCTTGAATTAGAGCCTACAAAAGTTCTTAGCAGATAACATAATAATAACCCATCTCTGTGAGTTGTATGTGTGATTCCTTCATTCCTGCTGGGACAGGAGTCATACCTGTCTGCCAGACTGGCTGCCTGCTTACTTGGCCTTGCTTGGAAACCCCCGACATAGACATCTGCCTGTGTGTTCAAACTTTCACCCTGCAAATTCATTTGAGACTGCTATCCTGTTTTTTGAAAATAGCCTCGTTGAGTGAAGAAATTGCCCACCTGCATCCTGATGTCAATTTCTTTAGAACCCGTTTCCTTAATAGAGATACCAAACTAAATGATAAGGCCCAGCCAAAAAGAGTATAGATAATAGATATGTATGTATGCATCTACAGAGAGAGAGAGATATAGATACATACATATATACACATACATCCTTTAAACACATGGACATAGACACATGTACATGTACACAAATATATATATATACACACACACATATACTTATACTTAGCCTCTCACATTTCCCTCCTTCTCTTTAGAGAGGCCTGCTATCTTGTCTTTTTTGCAGCCTCTGAGCCGCTTTGCCTTATAAGCCCATAAATGGGTAAGCCCTTTCAGACTCCTCCAGGCCCTCTGCAGCTATGCTGGCTGAGGAAGCAGACTACCCTGGGTTTGAGGAACGGCAGAATTTTCCTTGATCTACTAGCCATTTGCTAAGGACTCTGCTACACACAAATCCGAGGTCTGTGTTTGCAAAGAACACTTGAGAAGACAGAGCCAGGGAGAGGCGCTGTCGGCATAGAATTTCCACTATAAAAATGACTCAAGGAGCAAATGCTCACATTGCTTTTTCCCTCCTCTGAACTCACATTGCTTTCAGTGTAAGCCACTTGGAATTTAATCACACACTGCACTGGGATATTAAAGCCCTCCACCCATCTTTTCAGCCTTATCATTCATTGCACACTTTTTTGATCCCCACAGCCTATAAATATAGTCACACTAAATTTTCTGCTGTTTCCCAACAACCCACTTATCTCCACCTCATTTATTCGCTCATTTTGCAACCTGCAACCTACCCGTCTCTCCTCTGGCCCTCATCTCTTTCTCTCAAAGTCCCACCCATCCTTCAAGGCTTTACTATAATTCTCTTTCTTCCAGAAAATTTTCCCAGATGCCCACATTGGCATTCACATCTCTAGGTCCGACCTTCCACTTCATTTTGTTTCTTCCTCTGTTGCAACATCTGCCACATGTATTGGGTTTCCATGGACAGAGCATGCAATCTAGAGTTATACTGGTGGTTCAAGTCTTATCTCTACCAATTACTCACATAGGGATCTTAATGAAGTGAGTTAACATCTCTGAGCTGTTTCTCATTGATAAAATGCCTAAATGTGTTCAAGTTTACTTGAGTACCAAATGAGATAATGAATGGAAATGACCTGGCTTAGGTGATCAACAAAAGACCAGTTTGTTTTTTCATCTCACCCCAATCTGTAAAGGATGACTTTATCTCTATAACTTCCATATTTGCTCCTACCCAAGTATTTTCCATTAGGGACCTGGCCTATTTTCTCAAGAGGAAAGTAATTAAACCCAAAAGTCTAAACCCAACAGCTCAAGTTAAACAAAAATTGAATCAGTTATAGAGAAAAGGAATTCTAAAACCATCTTGTACCATTTCCTATCTTCAAACAAATAAGAGTCTGTCACCTGATAGCCACGGTTGTCTACACATGCACCCAGTGGAATCACTGGTTATTATCTGGTGCCAAAAATCCATGCCCACAAAACTGCCTTAGCAAAAGATTTTCCTCTCTAGTTTACATCCCTTCAATGTGCTAACTATACTTACAATCATGGCAATACTGCCTTGGTTTGTAAATAAGGAATTCTTGAAAGAAACTATTAAGAAAACATTCACCCTTGGGGAGCCTGGGTGGATCAGATGGTTAAGTGTCTACCTGTGGTTTGGGTCATGATCTCCAGGTCCTGGGATCAAGCCCCACATCAAGCTTCCAGCTCATCGGAGAGTCTGCTTCTCTGTTTCCCTCTGCTCTACCCCCGGCTTGTGGGCGTGCTCTCTCTCTCTCTCTCTCAAATGAATAAATTTTAAAAATCTTAAAAAAAAAAAAAAGCATTCACCCTCTATGGGTGACTCTTTGATATTTCTGATCTTATCTTTAATTCTCTCAGCCTTTAAACATTTCAAAGCAACGATGGCATTAGAACAAATGCAGCTTCTCCCATTCTACAAAATGGAAAATTTAGAATCATAACAGTAAGGACAATATGGTAATGTTGCCATTAATCTCTCTACCACGACCAATAAAATCTAGAAGCCTGGTCAGTGGTGTCCCTAGTCAAAGAGTTGGCTCAAACTTGGCTGGTGGTCATCATCCTTCTCGGGCCACGTTTAGCCTCCACCAGACTGAGCAAGAATGATCCAATGTGAAGTGCTTAGAGTAGGATATTTTCAATTTGCAATGAAAGAAAAAGAAGAGTTAGAAATGCAAGGCAGGAGTTGATAGCGCTACAAGTAAAAAAGTGTTTTTGAAAAGGAAATTCACCCAAGAAGATGATCACATTGAAAAATCAAATCTCAGGAGAAACAGGCCATATGCTAGTAAAGGTCAGTTATTTCTCCTAAATCAGAGTTGTTGCAACCAGCTATTCGTTTTAAAGTGAGTTCCTTGGTGTTTGTGTTTACAGATCCTGGTCTCTCTCTTATAGGGTGACTACTAAAAGGGGGGAAAAGGCAAAAATATCATTTTCTATGACCCATACCTGGGAATATTAAACAGAGCTTGGTTATTTAAATATGCTGTTTGTACTAAATTCAAAGTGCATTATCCTACATCTCAGTTGATATTGAAACACTTTGCCAAATGCTTAATGCCCAGAAAAACTATATTAGACCTTAACAGCTATGGTTTAAAAATAAGTAATGTCAGAATTTTTTCAGTAGCTCTTGAATTAACTCTTGGTCATCCAGCATGATCTGAATAATGCCTAAAATAGTCCCTGAATTGTAAAGGAACTATTGAATAGTGCAGAAGAAATACTAAGAATTTGCTTAGGTGTTTCTGAAGGGAGTTTAGACCTTACCAAGATATGGGGTAAGGCACAGAGCTTCCATGCCCTTTCCAAGTGCACCACTCTCCCCAAATTCCCACACGTTCACCAGCCCAGAATCTCTCTGAACCAGTCCTTTTGGGTTTTTATGGAGGCTTCATTAGAAGGCATGATTGATTAAATCATTGGCCATTGGTGATTGATTCAACCTCCCACTCTTCTCCAGTGGGGGAGGGGACTGAAAATACAACACAAAACAAACAGGTCTTTGGTTGTCCTGGCAAACAGTCCCATTCATTGGTGGGGTCCAGAAGTCGCCTCATTTGAATAACAAAAGACACCTTTATGGCTCTATTCCCTTAGGAAATTTCAAGGGTTTTAGAGGATCTGGGCCAGAAACAGGGCTGAAGACCAAATACATATTTCTTACTATAAATCACAATATCACGGGGACAAACCAGAAGTTGGGGTGACTACAACAACTAAAGGTACTCCATGGTGAACCGTCCAAAGTGGCAAATAACTCTCAGTTTGGAGAGTACCAAAACGCTGGGATAAGAACATCCAAGGAGCTGGTACCTGCCAGAGATGATTCTTCCTAAAAAGGAGTCGACAAATTAATAGGCTCCCACAGGACACAGACCTAGATCCAGGGCCATCTGACCTTCTTTAAGAAGCCAGGTTAATAGCATCATATATTTACCAAGTCAAATCCTATAATAGGGGCTTTATCTACCTCATACCATTTCATCCTAGGAATACTTCCACAAGGTAGGAATTATTTTCCCCACTTTACAGAGAAAGGAGTTGAGGCCCCAAGGGGTGAATGAATTTGTCTGCGGTGACACAGCTTGTTACGTGGCCGAGGTGGGGTTCAAACTTTGTTTGTATAGTGTCTAAGTCTGAATACTTAACCACCATGCATCCCAGACCCCTAGGAGCCCAGAGAGAGGGGAATCAAAGACTCAGGAGAGGTTAAAGGCCAAAGCCAAGACTGGAATGAACGTATCTGCTAGTTGACCTTTAAATATTTCAAGTTAAAGGCTGGGCTCTGATGATTTGTTCTGGATGACCAATGCAGTTCCTTTTTCATGTTTCTTCAGGCTCCCTTTAGCTAGATTCTCATTCCCTAGTTTTCATTATACAATTCTGTCTCCCATGGTTGGTCCAGGCACGGGACCTTTCTAAATTCCTTCTTAATCCCTGAATGTTAATCTCCACCCTGTAAGGTCTCTTGATAGCTGGCAGAACCCACTCCATCAACCCCAGCTGGAACCTTTGGCACACAGATGGGCCCCTAACTTTTCTGATTTCCCTTCCCTGTGACTCCATCCCTCCCACCGCACCATTGGGGTAGAGTTAATACCCAAACAGGAGGTCACAGTATCCTATAACAGCAGTAATGCTGTGGCTGAGCAAAAATTCCAATTCTGAGGAGACATTCTAAAGATGGTAAGTTCAAAAACCCCTCATCCCTTTTTCTTTGGTTCCAAAAGAGGCCACAAATCAGCCTTGTCAAACACCCATATAGATTCTATCTATTAAGTGGCATATAAAAAGCAAGGACCCTTTTCAGATATTCAGGCTTGAGTGGAAATTTACTCTGCTGACCTCCAGGCCATTGCTGAGAAAACATTTTCTCTCTGCCAAAAAATTCTAGCAGCCTCTCTTTTTCAGGTTCAGTTCATTGATTCAGTGGGTATACCAATACCTTTCTTCTCAGGTCCAGCCTGTCAGATACATAGCTCCTTCTGATTTTCCCAGAATGCCACATTTTGCTCAGGAAGTCTTAATGGGTGCTTTAATATCAGCTTAGTACTCCCTCCATTATTCCTGAACCCTGACAGCCCCATCACATTTCTCCCCTTTAATGTTTAATGCTATGATGACTGTTACTGATTAGGACTAAATTTTACCCCAGGGTGTCCAGGGAATAAATGTTTTTATTAAGAGTATAAAAGAGGGAAAGCCATTCTGAAAAATAGAAAAGATTCCTGTGATTTCCCTCTTGAGACTCATTGAGTAGAGAGCAGAGCTGGCTTGTGGTTATTATTTGATCAGCTAGAGCTAATCTGTGTTGATGCCTCCTGCCAAGTTCTGCCATTTGTGTGTGATTTCTCATCTACTAATACATAATGTATAGATCTGGATATCGGCAAATCAATTATCCTGCTTCAAGGAAGCAAAACCAAACTAATGGAAACATTAGCCTAAGACTTCAGGAAAATTGGAGAATTGAAGACCCAGGTGTGGGTGTTTTATAAGTGTGTGTGGGAACTTTCAAAGAAGAGGGAGGCAGGAGAAGGGGTCCAAAGAGCAAAGGAGGGGAAATGAGGAGCAAATTTTCATTGCTTGGGTCCAAAATAACCTGGCTGTTTTGTGTAGAGGACAGCTGGCTATAATAACAAAGATTCATGTGAAACAACACCCAGATGATTCCCAGAACCTTGGCTTCCTTGTGTTAAATTATCAAATGCAACAAGATATGTATTTAGCTCTATTGAGCCAAACTAAGGATCGGCATGAACATACGCTGGAGAAATTATAAGTAACAGGCTGTTCTAGGGAAGATTGTCTGTGGCATGCTTGAATTCTTCAGTTCACAAGAAATCTGAAAATTGATGGCACAGACACAATGTCTTAATATCCGTGGGGGGTTAGAAGATGTGAAATTGGGTGGGGTCGGGGGTACTCCTAAAGGCAGGCTTCAAGCACTGTGTACTTGCAAAGCTAGTTTAAATCCATCTCTCTCCAGAGATTGATTTTTAAAACATACACAATGCCCTTTTAGTTATTTACATGTAAAGATGTTACTGGATGTGTTGTTATTTTTCAGGAAATATAGATTTTTCTAGGTGAATTTAATCCAGAATTTTATGATTTAAGACACTTGTAAGAAGCAATTTTTTATACCACTAAGAATTCCTTGGATGGAGCTCAGTGCCTAGCATGTAGTAGGTGCTTAAGAAATGCTTAAATGGAAATGTAGATGAGTGAGTGAGTGAATGAGAGGTCTCATTTGCATTCAGCTAGAGCATTCTGTATGCATATGGGTGTAGGCTGATAATAACTAAATATTTTTAAGAAGAGTAGGAGGACCCTAGGCTCACCTCTTACCATGGACACAACTAGATAACACTCACATCAATGTAAATAACCCAGAAAACAGCCTGAAAACTGGCAGAATCAACTGCACAAATAAATGTAGAGAAGAGGTCACATGGAAGAGGGTAGGAAGGGCAGAGATCCAGTGGGGAACTAAACAGACTCCTGGGACTATCTGCTGGAGGGAGGGACACTGTGGACATGGAAAGGGAAGAGAAGCAGACCCCCACGGTGAGGAGCTTGCACGGGAAGATGAATCCCCACAACATTTGGCTTTGAAAACAAGAAGGGCCAAATTTTGTGAGTTCTTCAACCAGTAGCAGTTAAAGCCTAGAATTTTAAAAAATCAGTAGGCTTGGCTCAGAGAGAGCTGGAAGGACAGGAGGAAACTGAGTCCTTGCCCTTGAAGAGATAGCACAACAACAGCCTACAAAGATAGAGCGTAGAAGCAGCAGTATTAAAGGTGCCAAGACATTCAGGAGGGATTGTTATTTACTCATCTCAGAGCCTACCACAGGGACAGAAATCAATCACTGGGGAACTCCTCCAGGAACAAAGGAACTGGCAGGTACCATTTCCCTCCCCCACTCCCTAGGATAAACACAGAGCTACCTGCAGGACTCCCTACCTAACTTGCTAGCACTGCTGCCCTGACCCCTCCTGACCCCATCCTCATGCTGAACAAGACCCATCTATATGCTGCCTACAAGAGACTCATTTCAGACTAAAAGACACATGCTAATTGAAAGTGAAGG
The DNA here is from genome assembly GCF_002007445.2 of Ailuropoda melanoleuca. Taxonomy (NCBI): domain Eukaryota; kingdom Metazoa; phylum Chordata; class Mammalia; order Carnivora; family Ursidae; genus Ailuropoda; species Ailuropoda melanoleuca. The sequence continues at coordinate 17,160,117 of NC_048230.1, read as the reverse complement.
GATGGGAAAGCATTTTTCATGCAAATGAATGTGAAAAGGCCAGAGTAACAATACTTACATTGGACAAAATAGACTTTAAACAAAGAAGGACACTATATAATCATTCAGGGAACAATCCAACAAGAATACATAAAAATTGTCAATATTTATGCACCCAACATGCGAGCACCCAAATATTTAAAGCAGTTAATAACAAACATAAAGGAAATAAGCAATAGTAATACAATAATAGTAGGGGACTTTCATATCCCACTTACATCAATGGACAGATCACCCAATCAGAAAATCAATAAGCAAACAGTAGCTTTGAATGACACATTGGATATATTCAGAAAATTACATCCTCAAACAGCAGAATATACATTCTTTTCAAGTACACATGGAACATTCTCCAGAATAGATCACATTTTAGGCCGCAAAACAAGTCTCATGAAATTCGAAAAGATCAAAGTCATTCTATGCATCTTTTCTGACCACAACACTATGAAACTACAAATCAACCACAAGAAAAAAACCTGGAAAGAGCACAAATACATGGAGGTTAAATAATATACTATTGAACAAAGAATGGGTCAACCAAGAAATTAAAGAGGAAATAAAAAAAAAAAATACATGGGGCAGATGAAAATGAAAACACAAGGATCCAAAACCTTGGGGATGCGCAAAATTGGTTCTAAGAGGGATGTTTGTAGCAATACCAGCCTACCTCAAGAAGCAAGAAAAATCTCAAATGAACAACCTATCCCTATATCTAAACGAGCTAGCAAAAGAAGAACAAGCAAACCCGAAACCAGCAGAAGGAAAAAAATAATAAAAATTAGACAAGAAATAAATGAAATTTTAAAAAATGAAATCTTGCCATTTACAATGACGTGGATGGAGCTAAAGAGTATTATGCTAAACAAAATAAGTCAGTCATAGAAAGACAAATACCATGTGATTTCACTCATATGTGAAAGTCAAGAAACAAAATAAATGAGCAAAGGAAAAAAAGAGAAAGGGGCAAACCAAGAAATAGACTCTCAGCTATAGAGAACAAACTTAGGGTTACCAGAGGTGAGGTGGGTGGGAGGATGGGCTAAACAGGTGATGGGGATTGGGAGTACACTCATGATGAGTACTGGATGTTGTATAGAAATGTTGAATCATTAAATTGTACACTTGCAACTAATATTACACCGTTTGTTAACTACTAGATTTTTTTTAAGACTTTATTTATTTATTTGACAGGGAGAGAGAGAGAGAGAGAGAGAGAGCACAAGCAGGGAAAGTGGAAGAAGGAGAAAAGGGTCCCTGCTGAGCAGGGAGCCCAAGGTGGGGCTCAATCCCAGGACCTTGGGATCATGACCTGAGCCGAAGGCAGTTAATAGACTGAGCCACCCAGGCACCTCAACTAAGTAGAATTTAAATAAAACTTTCAAGCAATTTTAAAAATAAGAAATAGGGGCGCCTGGGTGGCATAGCGGTTAAGCGTCTGCCTTCGGCTCAGGGCGTGATCCCGGCGTTACGGGATCGAGCCCCACATCAGGCTCTTCTGCTATGAGCCTGCTTCTTCCTCTCCCACTCCCCCTCCTTGTGTTCCCTCTCTCACTGGCTGTCTCTATCTCTGTCAAATAAATAAAATAAAATCTTTAAAAAAAATAATAATAAAATAAAAATAAGAAATAAAAAAACAATAGATCAATGAAAACAGAAGCTTCTTACAAAAGAGCAACAAAACTGATAAACCTTTAGCCAGATTCATCAAAAGAAGAGAGGATTTAAGTAAGCAAAACCAAAAATGAAAGAGGAGAAATAACAACTGACACCACAGAAATACAAACAATTGTAACAGAATATTATGAAATATATATGCCAACAAATTGGACAACCTAGAAGAAATGCATAAATTCTGAGAAACATATAACCTCCCAAAATTGAATCAGGAAGAAATAGAAAATTTGAACAGACAAATTACCAGCAATGAAATTGAATCAGTAATCAAAAAACTCACAACAAACAAAAGTCCAGGACCAGATGGCTTCACAGGTGAATTCTACCAACATCTAAAGAAGAGTCAATACCTATTCTTCTCAAAATATTCCGAAAAATAGAAGAGGAAAGAAAACTTCCAAATTCATTCTATGAAGCCAGCATTACCCTGATACCAAAACCAATTAAAGACACCACTAAAAACGAGAACTACAGGCCAATATCTCTCCTGAATAAAGATGCAAAAACCCTCAACAAAATGTTAGCAAACTGAATCCAACAATACATTAAAAAAATCATACACCACGATCAAGTGGGACTTTTCCCCTGGGTTGCAAGGGTGGTTCAGTATTTCCAAAAAAAATCAAGTCATACGTCACATCAATAAGGAAAGCATAAAAACCACATGCTCATTTCAATAGATGCAGAAAGAGCATTTGACAAAGAACAACAGCCATTCATGATAAAATCCCTCCAGAAAGTAGGTTTAGAGGGAACATACATCAACATAATAAAGGCCATATATGAAAAACCCACAGCCAAGGTCATACTCAATGGGGAATAACTGAGAGCTCTCCTCCTAAGATCAGCAACAAGACAAGGATGTCCACTCTCACCACTTTTATTCAACATAGTACTAGAAGTCCTAGCCACAGCAGTCAGACAACATGAAGAACTAAAAGGCATCTAAATTGGTTAGGAAGAAGTAAAACTCTATTTGTAGATGACATGATATTCAATATAGAAACCTTAAAGACTCCACCCAAAAGCTACTAGAAGTCATAAATGAATTCAGTAAGATCACAGGACACAAAATCAATGTACAGAAATCTGTTGCATTTCTATACACTAATAATGAAGCAGCCAAAAGTGAAATTATGAAAACAAGCCCATTTATAATTGCACCAAAAACAATAAAATACCTGAGAATAAACTTAACCAAGTAGGTGAAAGACCTGTACTGTGAAAACTATAAAACACTGATGAAAGGAATTCAAGTCAGACAAAGAAATTGAAAGACAGTCCAGGTTCATGGATTGGAAGAAGAAATATTAAAATGTCTATATTACCCAAAGCAATCTACAGATTTAATGCGATCCTTATCAAAATACCACCATCATTTTTCACAGAACTAGAACAAAGAATCTTGTAATTGGTAGAGAGCCACAATAGACCTCGAAGAGCCAAAGCAATCATGAAAAATATAAATGAAACTAGAGGTATGACAATTCTAGACTTCAAGTTATACTACAAAGTGGTAACAATTAAAACAGAATGGTGCCGGCATAAAAATAAACACATAGGTCAATGGAATAGAATAGAAAACCGCAAAATAAACCCACAATGATATGGTCAATTAATCCTTGACAAAGCAGGAAAGAATATGCAATGGGAAAAAGTCTCTTCAACAAATGGTATTGGGAAAACTGGACAGCTACATGCAAAGGAATGGAACTGGAACACTTTCTTACACCATACACAAAAATAAATTCAAAATGAATTAAAGACCTAAGTGTGAGTCCTGAAACCATAAAAATCCTAGAAGAGAGCACAGGCAGCAATGTCTTGGACATAAACCATAGCAACATTTTTCTAGATATGTCTCCTGAAGCAAGCAAGCATAAAAGCAAAAATAAACTATTGGGACTACATCAAAATAAAAGCTTCTGCACAGTGAAGGAAACAATCAGCAAAACTAAAAGGCAACCTAAAGGGGAGAAGATACTTACGAATGATATATCCAATAAGGGTCAGTATCCAAAAAATATAAAAAACTTATACAACTCAACACCCAAAACCCAAATAATCCTTTTAAGAAATAGGCAGAAGATATGAACAGACATTTCTCCAAAGAAGACTTACAGATGGCCAAAAGACTCATGGAAAGATGCTCATTACTCATCATCAGGGAAAGGCAAATCAAAACCACAATGAGATATCACCTCACACCTATCACAATGGCTAAAATCAACAACACAAGAAACGACGAGTGTTCGTAGGGATGTAGAGAAAAAGGAACCCTCATGCACTGTTGGTTGGAATGCAAACTGGTGCATCCACTGCAAAAACATTATGGACTTTCCTCAAAAAATTTAAAATAGAACTACTCTATGATCCAGTAATTGCACTACTGGTATTTACCCAAAGAATACAAAAACAAAAAACAAAAAACCACTATTGCAAAAAGATATATGCACCCCTATGTTTATTGCTGCATTATTTACAATAGCCAAATTATGGAAGCACCCCAAGTATCCATCAGTTGATGAATGGATAAAGAAGATGTGATATATATTTATATAATGGAATATTATTAAGCCATTTAGAAGAATGAAATCTTGGCATTTGCCATGACATGGATGGAGCTAGAGAGTATAAGGCCAAGCAAAATAATTCAGGGAGAGACAGACAAATACCATGTGATTTCAGTCATATGTGAAAGTCAAGAAACAACAACAACAACAAAAAAAAAGAGCAAAGGGAAAAAAGAAAGAGTGACAAACCAAGAAACAGATTCTTAACTATAGAGAACAAACTGATGGTCACCAGAGGGGAGCTGGGTGGGGGTGGGTGGGTGAAATAAGTGATGGGGATTAAGAGTACACTTATCATGATGAGGACTGAGTAATGTATAGAATTATTGAATCACTGTATTGTACCCCTGAAACCAATAGAACACAGTACGTTAACTATACTGGAATTAAAGTTAAAAACTTAAAAATAATTTTTTAATTATAATAATATTTTTATGAATATTTTAAATGATTATGACCACTTTCCAGTATTTAGTAGTTAGTCCATCCCTTTATGAATGAAGTAAAAACCAAATCACAGTCCTATATTTGTGAGTAGAATACGGAAAAGATAGGTACCCACTGTATGATCTGTTCACTTGGGAAGTCAGCATCCTTAGAGATGGTATAAGACTCAGCTATAACATGCCATTAAGAAAAGTCGAGCTAAGCAAGCATCAATAGATACCATAAGGCCTGAGATACTGAGAGTGGAATTCTACACAGGTGGGCAAAATTCTGGTTGGTTCAAAGGATAGAAAAAGCCAAATTTATCTAAAACAAATATCACAATGTGGTGGTGGCCTATAAAATTCAATAACTTAAATGTGTGTCAGACAGGCTACTGTGGTGATGTGAACACAGACAGAAATAATTCTGATGCTACCACTACTAGCAACGACCATGCAATGAACACCCTGTGCTGTGTACTTTGACTCATTTCATTTAACACTCAAAACTGCCTGAAGCTGAGGGTCATTACCTCTGTTTTATAAATGAGAAAAAAATCATGGACAAAAGATAACGTAGCTTTCCAGGATGGTATAGCCAGGATATGACAGAATTGGCATTTGAACCCAAGTCCATCTGATTCCAAAACTCAGCTTTTGATCCCCAACAACTAATGCCTTCAGTTTCTAAAAGGACTCATGAAAACAGAAAAGTCATATTTTGTTAGTTTGTACTGATCCCAAACATCAGTTTAATACATACCTTCACATCCTCAGTACCTATGTGAAGGTTCTGTGCTGGGTACTGGAGATACAAAGGTGAATAAAGCACAGTCCTTATTCTCAAGAAACATAGAATTTAACATAAGAACTAGACACAGGCACAATGAAATGTAGCATCAAAGCCCAAGAGTTGTACTAGTAATACCACTGAGGGATTAATTGTCTGTGTAGAGGAGAAATCAGAACGAATTTTTTTGTCAAAGAATTATGGATACCTTTAACTGGTATAATCAACAAGAAGATTATGAACTGAGATGAGTACAAAGTGTTATGCCCAGCGAGGTAGTTTCTAATTTTGTTGTCATTTGTTTCTGTGCAGAGCTCTCTCTGATTATGAAATATTTTATGAAATATAGTATTTCAAAATTGAAGCTGTGGAGGGTCAGGTTTCTTGCAAAACTGAAGCAGAAAAGCAAAAATGTATTCAATAATGCAATGATAATTATTACTAACAACGAAATTTCACCATTTTAATTAAATCAGTACTCCAGGAAATACAGCATTCTCTGCTGTAGAGTTGATTTTGTTCTTATATAAAAATTAAAGAAGAAAATGGCTGTGATTTTCAACATGTCATTAAACTATAGACTAATGTAGTTATAGGTAACTAATTTTTAAAAAGCAATATAGGTCAAAGAACATCAAATAACTAACTGCAATAGAAAATGTACTCATTGATTGACCAGACAAAAGAACTCTATGACTACCTTAGTACCTAATGAATCATGCATAGTAATAAAAATATCTAAAGATGGTTCTAGGAACATAAAGAAATTCTCATTAGGGAAAGAACACTGTGAACTAAAATAATTCAGTTAGATTTATTTTATGTGTAATAGAGACTTATCTTGAAAACATTTGCACAGAGGTAAATTTCAGGAAAGTTTTGAAGTCATGGGCAAATTTTCTGTGGGTTTTATAAAGAACTATTGTCTTTATCAAAGAAGGTTAGGCAAAGATTTCATAGCTATGCGCAAAAAAAACAAACTATCAAAGAGAAAATTGATAAAAGAAAAAGTTGATTTCATTAAAATTAAACACTTCCCTTTGAAGAACACTGCTAAGAGAATGAAAAGAAAAGCTACAAACTGGGAGCAAATATTTGTAAAACAAATGAACAGATCTGTCAGATAATGGGCTGATATCCAGAATATATATAGAACTCTTACAACTCAATAATAAAAAGCAAACAACCCAATTAGTAGTGGAAAAGACCTGAATAGACATTTCATCACAGAAAATACAGTAAGTACTCCCCTCTTATCCACAGGGGCTACATTCCAAGACCCCCAGTGGATGCCTGAACCAGCAAAGAGTACCAAACCCTATATATGCTGTTTTTTTCCTGTACATACATACTTATGATGAAGTTTAATTTGTAAGTTAAGCGCAGTAAGATATTAACGACAATAACTGATAATAAAATGGAACAATTATGAGAATACTGTAATAAGTTATGCAAATGTGGTCTCTCTCAAAATGTGTTATTATACTGTACTCACCCTTCTTTTTGTGAGGATGTAACATGATAAAATGCCCACATCGTGAGGTGAAGTGAGGTATTCAATGACATAGGTATGGTGATGTAGCATTAGGCTGCTATTGACCTGACCATTTGTCAGAAGGAGGATTCTGTTTCTGGGAACACAGTTGGTTTACCACAGGTAACTGGAACCGTGGCAAGTGAAACTGTGGATAAGGCCAGATCACTGTATACGCACGGCAAATAAGAACATGGAAAGATGTTCAAATCTTATAATGTATTGGGTATCCACTAGTTACAAATAACATCCTTGTTAGGGAAATGCAAATTAAAACCACAGTGAGATATGACTGCACGCCTGTTAGAATGGCTAAATTAAAGACCGTCTACTACGTGTTGGTGAGAATATGCAACAATTGGAAATCTCACACACTGCTGATGAGAACTGTAAAATTGTCCACCACTTTGAAAAGCATTCTGGCAATTTCTTAAAAGCTAAATATATACCTACCACATGACCCAACCATTTCACTTCTAGGTAATCACCTGGGAGATATAAAAACGTATGTCCAGGGGTGCCTGGGTGGCTCAGTTGGATAAATAGCTGACTCTTGATTTCATCTCAGGTCATGATCTTGGGGTCCTGGGATCGGGATCGAGCCCTGTGTCAGGCTCCACGCTCAGCAGGGAGTCTGCTTCTCTCCCTCTCCCCCTGCCCCATCCCTGCTCATGCTTTCTCTCTGTCTCTCAAATAAATAAGTAAATCTTAAAAAAAAAAAAAAGCACAAAAAAAACACATATGTCCACACAAAGACTTCTTTATGAATGTCCATAGCAGCTTTATTCGTATTAGCCAAAAACTAAGGGGAAAATGTTCATCACCTTGTGAATGAATAAACAATGTGCGATATATCCATACAACAGAATATTAATAATAAAAAGGAACAAACGATTGATACATGCCACAACAAGGAGGAAGCTCAACAGCTTTATGTTAAGTGAAGGAGACCAGATTTAAAAGGCACATGCGGTAGATGCCATTTATATGGCATATTGAAAAGGCAAAACTAATGTGAGAGATACATGTCAATAGTTACCAAATCTGATGGGGGTGGGGAGGAGAGGGAAGACTGACTACAGGCAGGCATGAAGGAAGTTTCCAGAGTGATGGAAACATTGTATACTTTGCTTGTGGTGGTAGTTACACAACTGTGTGTACTGTCAAAATTCATAAAACTATATACATCAAAAAAACATAAATTTTACTGTTTGTAAATTATACCTCAATCAACCTGACTTTAATAAAATATATATAAAATACTTATTTTATGTACCTTAAAGTTTAGTAATAGAAAAGTATTTTACACAAGCTGGATCCAACTAAAATCGTCACATGTAGGAAATCATAAACAATCATTTATTCAACAGTAAAAACAAAATTTCTACCTGAATTTACTAATAAATATTTTTAATAGGTTTTATTTATTTTTTAGAGAGAAAGAGAGCAGGGAGAGACAGAGGGGGAGGGTGAAAGAATGTGAAGCAGACTCAGCATTGAACACAGAGTCTGACATGGGGCTCAATCCCAGGACTGGGAGATCAGGACCTGAGCCAAAACCAAAAGTCAGACGCTTAACTGACTGAGCCGCCCAAGTGCCCCAATATTTTTGTATTTTTAAAAAATAATCAATCATGAGCTACTGAGCCTCAAAGGTTCCTCACCTATAAAAGAATGTATATTAAACATAGTGTAGGTTTTTCCATTACACACTCTGAAGTTAATCATTCTCGGCTAACTTTTGTCATCTTCAAAAAGTCCCAAGTTATATACTTCCCTTTAGGATGATAAAACAATAGATACCTGAACCAAATGGACTCCACTGGTTCCATTTCTGCTTTCTCAGTTGGAACAAAATATAGTCATTAGTAGGAGCCCCTTTACATCATTTTAATTTTAAGGATTATTGCAACCTGTGTGAACGCCGTGTGACCTGTGGTCTGTAGCACACTAACGAGCAGTACTGAAGGAGGAATCACACTTTTCTGGGTGAAGCTACTGACTCACTGCTGCGATTGCACGCTCACGAAGGCTGACGTCCACAAGACAAGCCCAGCTCACCATGGGCAATCTGAAGCCCAGCACCTGCCTCTGACTGAGAAAGAGTATGACTTCACATAATTGTTTCTGAGCCCTCCAAAATAGGACTTCTGGCTTGGCACATGAAAAATAGACTTCTCTCTCAGTTTATTTTCGTCTATTTGTATGGATTGTTTCACATAAAGGACTCACGAAGGGGTAGGCAGGAAGCTGCTGCAGGCCCTGGCAGAACAGCCTCATCATTTAATCTTTTGCAGAGAGCTCAAGGAGGGACTCCTATCAAGGAAAGAGCTGCAGCTGCCCTCCAGAACAGCTGATGCTTAGCATGGCACTAGGGTGACACATCCATACATCTTAATAAAGCACGGTGCATTAATCTATTAGTAGCAACTCAAGGAAATACTCCAGTGGCCAAAGCCGAGTGGTTATGTGGTCAAGACTAACAAGATAGACAGGAGAAAAGTATTACAAAGAAACTTAGCAGTGTTTTCTCTAATTCTCTCTTTTCAACATTGAGAAGAATGTTTCACAGTAGAGGAATTGCTATTGGAAGAATCAGCTGGGTGTGGTGGGGATTGAAGAATAGGAGCCGTGCAAGCAAACCAGATGTGTATTGAGGTTATTTGCACCTATTGATATACAGGGGATCTGTAGAAACAGCAACTGCCAGTTCTTGGAATGTCTGCAATGGAAAAAACAATGGAGGTGCAATTATAAGAAATGTAACTTAATTTTTAAAAAGTAAAAGAATCATGCAAGCCAAATGTGGGGTTGGGGGGAGAGGTAGCAGCCGGTTGACCAGTGTCTGTGGGGTCTAGAGTCAAACCTGTTTGCACACAACAGATGGGGTCAAGTGGAAGGTAGGCAGGTGCTATAGCAGCAGGAATGCTGAACTTAGATTCAAAAGATTTGCCCTTGAATCTCCATTCTGCTACTTGCTAGCAGAGTGACTTTTGGGAAGTTATTGAACTTCTCTAGAATTAAGTGAAATAAGGATTATGAAAGTATATGGCACTACTAGTATAAGACACCAAGTAGAATTTTGCTTGATCTCTTCACCTACTGTGGAGGCCTTAATGCATGCAGTTAAGTTTTGCATGGTGAACATTTAGTTTTAAATTTTTTATTGTACACAGTTCGTTGGCATAGAACTCCTCAATCAAGATGTCAATATCTTTCCTGAGTTGTCCCACCCAAATGGAGTCACTTTTTCAGTTGACCCACCGAAATACCCAATATACACTGCCCGAACTTGTGTGTACTTACTGGTAAATTACTTTGTAAGCATGCCTATGTCTGTTCACGTGTGCATGTCCTGTCTACTCAATTAGGATTATTGATGTATTGAGCCATAAGGCATTTTAAAGAAGAGTTTAGGACAAATTCTTCACTGTACAGGTGGGAATATCAAGGTTCAGGGAAGTCCACTGACTTGTCTCGAGTCATATATTGATTGGTGAATAAGTATTAGGACCAAGTTCTCTTCGTCCCCTGGCCAATGCTTCTTTCTCCCTTACTGTCATCACAAACTATTCTAAAAATAAGTATCTGAGGAGAAGAACCAGTTTCACTGCTATTATTTTTCATCCCTAAAATTCAGTACACATTCACACAACCTAGATGACCAGGGACATTTGAAATTTTAAATGTTTATAAATAGTTACATTCAGAAATACCGGAAGTATTCTTCCAATGATCACTTCGTTCTATAAATCCCATTCTTTCTTCATCAGGTTAATAATACTATTCTAGATTATAGATATCTTCATGCTCTATAAAACACTTTTGTATCTATTGTTAAATTTGATCAGTGTGGAAAACTGTGGAGGGGTCAGAGTGGGTAGTATTCCCCCCATTTTACAGTTGAAGAAACAGAGGGTCAGAGAGGTTAGATAATTTTCCTAGATACACATAGCTGCTCATGGGTGGAGCTGGCACTTCAACCAATTCAGGTTTTCTGGTTTAATCATCGAATGTACTCCAACTGCACTATGCTACATCATATTGATAGGTACACTCACAACAAAATATTGACTTTGAGTAAATGTACTGGATTGGCCAGAATTCTTTAGCATATAAGTGACCAAAACCCATTCAAACAAGCTTAAGGGTTTTTTATGTTTTTGTTTTTGTTTTAGAGAAAGAGAGAGTGCGAGAGAGAGCATGAGCAGGGAGGAGAGGGAGAGCAGGCTCCCCGTGAGCAGGGAGCCCAACGCAGGGCTAGATCCCAGGACCCTGGGATCATCACCTGATCCAAAGGCAGACACTTAACAGGCTGAGCCACCCAGGCACCTTGCTTAAGTTGTTTTGGTTTGGTTTGCTTTGGTTTGGTTTTAATGGCAGGGGAGTGGGAGGACTGGTGGGGGATGTGAAATCCATTGGCTTAATACAACCAAACAATGTGCAAGGCAAAGGTAGGGCAGCCTTATTGAACACCCCTAATTCTAATCTTCATAGCTTATCACCAAGTGAATGAGTACCTTTCCCTCCCAGTCCCCTTTGGAAATCCTAAGGAACAGCTCTGTTGGAAATCAGGGGCCAATTTGTATTACATGTTTATTTCTTAAGCTCCTAGACCAATCCAAAGGCTATTAGAAAATTGGGGAGGCGGGGAGAGAATTTAGCAATTGGCTCTTGTGAACCGGTATAAACTAGTCTCAACTTACCAAAGACATGTAGCACCAGTTAACCATACTTAGACCTGAACAGGTCAAGAAATTCACAGAAGCCATGAGTTCATGGCAAATGTTCCTTCCCAACACTGGAAAGGAGAAACCATTTAAATCAGCAAATATTTATTGACCACCTACTAAATGGTAGGCATTGGGCTTATGCATGTGAATATAAAAGATACATTCTCACCCTCAAGGATTTAATCCTCTAGAAGGATGATAGACCAGCTAAAGAGTGAAAGATAATGTGAGGCATACTATGATAGGAACTTTAATTCATTCTTTCACAGATATTTATGGTTCATTTATTAGGTACTGAGCATTATGCTTATATTAAAATGAGAAAGTTAGATAGTTAATACAAAAGTTCTAGTTAGGGGGGAAGAGGCCCAAGATAGACGGAGCATAGAAGGAGAGAAAAAAGAACGAGTTGAGGTCAGAGAGGTAAGCAGGAACCATTGTGTATGGAACAGTGGTTTCAAAGTGTGGTCCCCAAACCAGCAGCATCAAATCAACACCACTTAAGAACTTAGAAATGTGAATTCTCCACCTCTATTCCAGGTCTGCTGAATCAGAAACTGGGTGAAGCCCAACATTCTGGGGTTTAATAGATCCTCCAGGTGACAGTGGTATATCCATGTGATACATGCATAGAATTTTATAGATCAGGATAAGTCATTTAGATCTTAGTCTAAAGTATGGGGTCAAGATCATTGATGATTTTAAGCTGTGGGGAAAGGACTGTGACATCGGATTTGTGTTTTTAAAAAATCACTCTCTTTGGCTTTGCAGAGAGTAGAACATAGAGCTGCAAGAGTTCAAGCAGGGCAATGAGTCAGGAGACTTTTCAAGACTATAAATTAGGGTAATCTTAGATTATGACTGCAAGGATGGAGATGGAGAAAAGTCGATAGACTTAGGATGTTTTGGGTATCCACAGGACTACTGATGTGTCAGGTGAAAGAGAGTAAGAAATCAAGGATAACGCCCACATTTGGGTCCCAAGCAATGGAGTAGATTGTGATGCCATTGGCTGAGGTGAAGAAGATTGGAGAAGGTGTATATTTGGAGGTGGAAATCAAGAGTGCCCTTTTGATGGTGTTATGTTTGAAATGGCTAATAGATATCTATATGGCTGTGTCAATTAAGCATTTTTTTAGCAGGGTCAAGAGAAGATGCCAAAGATTTGTGCTTGGAGTCATCTGTACATTAATTGTATGTAAACCCATGGGATTGGATGACATCACCTGGAGAGAGTCCATAGATAGATTAGAAAAGAAGGTTCAGAACAGAGCCCTGGGGCATCTAACATTTACAGATCTAAGAGAGAAGCATGGTCATAAAAAAAAAAAAAAAAGAATCTGTGAGATAGGAAGAAACTAAAAAACTCTATTTATGGTGTCATGGAATCATTTGAACAGAATCTTTAAGAACAAAAGAGAGTGAGAGCATCAGCTGCTTTGAATACTGCCAAGAGATCAATAAAACAAGACAAAGAAATGATCAATGGATCATCCTAGATCATTGGTAACCTTGATGAGAGAAGTTTCCCTGAAATGATAGGAAAGAAACCTCTTAAAATAGATTGAGGAGAGAATGTGAGGTAAGGAAATGGAGAAAGTGAATAAACAACTCTTTATGTAAAGAGGGATAGAGAAATGGGGAGGAACTCGGAGGCCATTTGGAATTGAGGCAGGTTTGCACATCCCAGGTCGTGTCTGACAGATACTGCCTGCCTCAGACAGCTTCACCCTACAGCAAGCAAGTCAGGCAAGATGAAAATAATACCCCCAAATCTAACCAATTACAATTATGATACATGCATGAAACAGAATAACATTTACTGAACACCCATGATGGGTGGGGTACTGTGGTGATACGCAGAGATTAATCAAAATGGGGAAATGAATGTAGTTAGATAATTAAAGTAAAAGCCGGAGTGTGACAGCTCTACGGCAGAGGTACAAAGTGCTTTGGGATCAAAGATAAAAAAGGGATTGATTTTTGTCTGAACTGTTGCTGATCTTCAAGAAAAACAGAGGATTGGGACTGTTTTCATGAAGGATAGAGAATTGACTTGTAGAGGGGCTAGTTTGCTAGACATTAAGAGAATGGTCAGTGGAGCAGTAAGCGTGGAAATATATCAGCTCCAATTACATTCTAGAGAGTAAAAACTAATATTATGTAATGTCTGACTTTTAAAATCTCTTTATATTTTTGTTCTCTGTATTTATGGAAAATAGAAGGGTTGGTTACCTGCAAGGTGAGAGAGGAAGAGAGAGGAGAATAGGGAAGAAATGGAAATCTAAAAGGAAAGAAATAGATTTATGAGCATTTATTAACCTATTCTATGCCAACCTTTATTGTGGTGCTTTCTCATCTACCCATCAACTCATCAAATCTTGGGCCAACCTTGCTTGGCCCCCTTTATTTCAGTACTAACTGGGAAACATTTATTCTTTGTATGATCATTTTAGAGAAAATCACATACAGTTTCTTCTGAAGATGGCTGCTAATGGGCATATGTCCTCACCAAAATAAGTGAGTAATAATAGAATATGATTCTTCCTTAGTTATTAACTGGGCAACTATTAGTTGCAAGAATCTCAAATGGGGTGGGGTGGGGCAATATTTTTACATTATGAAGAATTTCTAAACACTGAAAGACTGCAAGAGGTAATCTTGTACAGTGGTCTCCAAATCCAGTGTACCGCTGAATCCTGGGGAAAGCTTTTTAAAAATGTAGATCACGGGGCGCCTGGGTGGCTCAGTCGTTAAGCATCTGCCTTCGGGTCAGGGTGTGATCCCAACATTATGGGATCAAGCCCCACATCAGGCTCCTCTGCTGGAAGCCTGCTTCTTCCTCTCCCACTCCCCCTGCTTGCGTTCCCTCTCTCGCTGGCTGTCTCTCTGTCAAATAAATAAAAATAAATAAAATCTTTAAAAAAAAAATGTAGATCACCAGACCTCCCCGCCCCACGACCACTGAGACTCTGATCCTGTTGTTCTGATGTGCAGGTAAGAAGCTGCAGGGTGTGAAAGATCCCCCGGTGATTCTGACGTGCAGACAGTTGTAGAAAGCACAACTCTAATACATGCAGTTCTCTCACAGTTTATGTTTTCATGACATGATTTGGCTATAATAGGACTGAAAAATTAGGGTACATTGTTTGCATTGCAAGGACAAGTCTCTGTATAAAGGGATGGCCAGGTACTCACAATGCCAAAAGGGAGCAAAAAGAAAAAAAAAATCTATCGTCCACATGGTACGGCAAAAATGCTTTTGCTGACCTATTGCAGCTACTGTATTTGAAAGATCCTGAGCTTTGTTTTGCAATAACATTGACTATAACAAGTCATGAAGAAAAGAGTATGGGATGCTCTGCTAATGAGGGTGCTGGTGGTTAAGGGAAAGAAACCATTTCAGTCGAGAAAATTAAACACTGGATCTGCTCAGTGATATTTGAGGTTCCTAATTACATACTTTGCCTATAGAAACACCCTCATTATTGAACATTTTCAGGAAAAATAATCCATTTTATTCCATTTGAACAGTTGTTTTGGTAACACTTTAAAAATAACACCATGTTTCTTTACGTAATGCAACTAATATTTAAGAACAGAATAGAGGACAGTCTCTGCCTGTGAATAGGTATCATAATAAATATGCAAATATGCAAGTGTGTGCTAAAAGTAAGCATAAGGGGCATCTGATTCTGCTCAGGGGGTCTTAAAAAATTGGTAATAATTATGTTGAAAAGGTAGGGGGTATATTAAGAAACTACTTATTGCATTTGTTTATCTTTACCTTTTAGGTGTTAAAGAGATTTTCCATTATCTTTGTTTATTCTACAATCTCACCACTCTACTAATTAGAAAGTTCTTCTTGAATGCTCTAAATCCCTGTCTATGTAATTCCAATTCATTCCCAAGAGGTTGCTTTTGTTGACAGAAATCCTGCTTATAGACATAGCACTTGGATGGTTTGATTTCCCTATAGAGACAGGTATTGACAGGCAACTCAAGGCTCTTCCTTCTCCCTCACCCTCATCTGACTCCTTCCCAAGGATGAGACAGGGCTGGGGGAAGACAGGCAGCCTTCAAGGGGCCAGAGCACTGATCCAGATGACATGCTTAGACTACAGGCTGTGCTTATAGGGGTGGAACTTTAACAAGTGTTAAAATGTCTTCGTATTAGCAGGGTCTCCCTCCCTTTTCTGTAGATTTCCCTTAGGTACCAGGCATGGCCAGGGCTGCTTCCAAATGGGAAGAGACCCACCAGCTCTGTCACTTCTCATGTCCTAGGGCTGGGCCAGGACAGCCAGGGCAGGGACGTCTTCACATTGGGGCCCACGGGCTTTTTCGCACTCTAGCTGCCTTGGTATGGCTTCTCCTCCCAACAATGGGACAGCGTTCCAGAACTGCAAGTGAACTTCCGGGGAAAAAAATAAATTTAGCCATTTCCCTGCCTTTGTTTCTCAGCTCTTAACTAAGGCAAAAAGGGAGTTCTCTGTAAGTTAGCTCTCCCTAGAGTTTTGTATTGAGGTTTGAAGACAAATCTTGCTAAACACAAAGTGTTTACTCTCCTTTGCCTCCATTGTGTTTATATCATTCCAAAGGATTTTGTTCAAGTCTTTTCAAGTGACCCAGCTCAGTATCATCTCCATTCCTTCTCTTTATAATGCCCCCAGTGCACCTTCCCCACCCCAGTGGAAAACACAAGTCAACACTGGGATCTGTGTTTTCAGCCTCAGTTTCTAAAAATGCTACTCCAGGTAACTAAATAGATTCCTACTTCCAAGTAGGAAGCTTTTCTGTGAGTCAATTACTGAAGAGTCCAGGACTTTCTACCCAGCACCTGCCTATTAATTTGCTATGACCAACCTACAACATCTGTCAACTCTTCTCATGAATTAATAGGTATGTAATTAAAATCCAACAGAGAGCTCAAAAATTAATTAGGACAGGAAACAGCCATGTGAGCAGCATGGAATATAGCTTTCTATAAAGAAAGACAAGCCTCATGTAAAACAAGGTAAGCCACAGGCCTCTGTCTATCTCTGCATCAGCTGGTCCCTGAACTGCCTTTTCTGATCTGTAACCTCATTGTGAAGGTGACGCACAGAGGCTGCCATGAGGTGGGCATCAATAAGTGGCATTGACTTTCTGAGTATTACTTAAAATGCAATCCAGGGGAGTGTATTTCTCCCATTTACAGAAAAAATAGAATTCAGAAGGATCAAATATCTCATTGCTCACACTTGGGTTTTCTTCTTCAGATCTCCATGCTCTGTGCATGGAGAATTCTCTTAACTTTTCTGAAGCCTGAGCTCATGGGAATAACCCTGTGGAAGCAGGATGGTGCAGTGGTTACATACACTGGAATGAAATGCATCTGCTGCTTACTACAGGACCTTGGACAAGTCATAAGTACTCTGTGCCTTGGTGTCTAGTACATAGCAATTTTGCAAATCTTAGGTATGTTATCAATGTAGTTTGGTCCCTAAAAGAAGAATAGTAATGATGTCTATTTTCACCTGCTCTCAAGAGGCGATAGCTAAGGGATTCATATTAATAATTTCAATGTACTCTCAGATCTATAAGAAATAGCTTCCAAAAGTGGAATGCATGTTTAATGCAATGTTTTGCAACTCCCTAAACTTTCTTTTCTTAAGAATAAGAATGAATTAGTGAAATAAAATATCCTTCAGCATAACTGTTGGAAAAAAAGATAGGTTAATAAATCCAAGCTCCTTTCAAAAATAAAATACCTTTCTACCCTGAGTAGCTGCAAAAATTGTACTTTCTTTCCCATTTTGTGGAAGAAAAGGACAAAAATTTCTTCCCAAATCTGTTATTTTAAGATTGGCAGCCAGAGAACAGGACCATAAAACGCTGTCAAAGATGACAAGGGTTGAATTAAATTCCAGGGACTGTTAAGAGCAATGTGAAGGACTCATCTCTGGCCAGGGATAACTGGACATAAAAGAGTATTGATTAATAATGTAACCTTCCTTTAAACCTGTTCCCAGGCAGCCCAAAATCCTTCACTGCATTCAGGTGAGAAATATGAAAGGTTTCCCCAAGAACTTCAAAAGAAGCAACAACTGGAATAAACTAGACTTGTCATGGAACAATTTTTGCCATATGGAGTCCTAATGCCTCACTGAGCAGCACGGAACGGCCTGAAGGGGATACACATTCATGCTTGTTCCTCGTCAGATGCCCCCAGAGAAAATGTCTGTGCTTCTTCAAGGGAAGTTTCATTTAGTCTTACTCCATTCAAAGACTAGAGAAAAAGTATACAACAAATGATTAACAGAGGAATCTCCTAACATAGCCAGCCATATTGGTGATGAATATTTGATATATGACTCTCATTCCCAACTTACAGGCAGAGGACAGTGTTGGCTAGGCTCTTTGGCATTCTCAGAAACAGAGGTTCGTTGGGGTTACCTCTAGCAACAAGAAATCAGTTGTGAGGCTACATGTGGAAGCAAGAAGAATAGAAGTCCCCCAGGAACTCAGACATAGCCAGACTGAAGCTGGAATATGGATTCAAAACTAAGATTTTTTTCAGGATACACATGGGTCTCAAGACACATTGTCTTGTCAGGAAATTAGCATCAAAAGTTTGACAACCCCTACCAGTGGTAATCTTCTCAGATTCTCTACAATTGGTACCATTAACCAGCTACTCCACACTCTACTTGGATATCATTTTTCTATCTTTTGGCTTCAGTTTACTGATACTTTCTGGCTACTGTTGGCTCCTGCTATGGCTGATCCTAGTAATAATTTTTGTATCATCTGTCTATCTATCTATCTATCTATCTATCTATCTATCTATCTATCTATCTATCATCTATCTATCTATCTATCATTTATCATCTATCTATCTACCCATCCATCCATCCTTCCATCTATTTATCAAGAAACACTGATTTGTTAAAAAATCTCATGCTAGGTTCCTTCCAAGGCTGCTCATCACCTTGAGACTGGCTAATAGATTTGCTACCGTTTCTTCAGGTGCCCTCTCCTAGCCTAATTGGCAAAAATGGTAGCATCAGATGATTTGGAACAGAGATGTGCAAAGTATGGCCCACAGGTCAAACCTGGCCTGCCACCTGTTTTTTGTACTCTGATTCATTTATGTATTGTCTATAGCTGCCTTCACACTACAGGGCAGGCAGAATTAAGTAGTTTCCCACAAAGCCTAGAATATTTACTATCTGGCTCTTTACAGAAAGTATCTCCTGAGCTCTCATTTAGAACATGGCCAAGTGTTCCAAGCAAGGAAGTGCTCTGAAAGGGGCTCTACGCGGGTTTCCTCAGGAAGGGCTCAGGAGTATAGCAGGTATTGTGAAGCTAAAGGCCTCGGGGAGGCTCAGAGGTAAGTCCTTGGGGACAGATGCACACTATAGACTGAATAAATGGACATACCTTTGCATGTATATAGATGATTTTGTGAATAACATGTGAATTAATTCACTTGAATGTGGTATTTATCCTATATTAACTCTTTAATAACTCTCTTCCCCCTCTGTGCATTGGAATGTACCTCCAAGCATGTTGGGGAGCCCTGAAATAGAACTACTGATACAGGACATGATCTGAAAAGCATTTCTATTTAGCTCTGGGATGAAATTAATGTTGTTGTTTTACTATGCTTTCATAAGGGACACGTTTGAGCATTCAGCTTATAACCTGGGGCTGAGACTAATATGAAGTTCTGTGATTTTTTCCACTTCCATCCCAGGCATCCCAAAACCCATCCTGATGCTTTTTTGAAAAGAAGCCAATGAGGAAAAACTGTAATCACTAGATTCCAGGACTTGATGAAAACTGAATTTTCCTTCCACCTGCACAAAGATGAGTTATGAGTTCTTCCTTACTTGTGAGCACTTGGAGCACAAAGATTGGATTTTATCTCCTTCACATACCACTGATTCCTTATGTGCTTGTAGAATGAAGAAGTGGGGGCACCTGGGTGGCTCAGTTGGTTAAGTGGCTGCCTTTGGCTCAGGTCATAATCCCAGGGTTCTGGGATCGAGTCCCACATCGGGCTCCTTGCTCAGTGTGGAGTCTGCTTCTCCCTCTGCCTGCCACTTCTCCTGCTGGTGCTCTCTCTCTTTGTCAAATAAATATATAAAATCTAGAAAAAGAAGAAGAAGAAGAATGAAGAAGTGAATGTTGCCATACGTTCTCATAGCTCAGTTAGCAAAGCTGACATAGAAGGACCTTTAACTGTAAAAGACATTGGGCACACCTCCATAATAACTGCTTTCACCCTATAGAGACGGAAAAGCTCTTAAAGCAAAATTCTCCCTATAAGGGAGTTAGGGACAGAGTTTGTGGGATCCAGACTTACTAGAGCTCCCTTCCCTTTTCATTGCATTTTTTGTGCTCACGCCTGCACTAACAGACCTGGCTCTAACCCTACGCTATGCAGACCCTTAATCCACGTGGGTACCTCACCCTCCGTGCTAAGTTAGTTCCCAGTCTGTGCTACAGTGGTACTGTGCCCACACGTTTAGTCACCACTTAGACTGAACTGCAATTATCATTCACTAGGCAGTTTCACTAGCTGAGGAGTTCATGCTATGCCTCTGTGTGTTAAAATTCAATCATGTGTGCTAAGTGAAGGAATGAATGAACAAATGATCTAATAAGGATGTAAAATATAAGGTTTGATTCTCTCATGTCTTCCTAATCAGTTGTGCTAATTGGTCATGACACACTTCCATTGCTAAACCCATCTTCAAGTTCACACCTTTCTTTTTTTTAAAAAAAAGTTTTTATTTTATTATTTATTAGAGAGAGAGAGAGCGTGTGTGCATGAGCAGGGGGAGGGACAGAGGGAGAGGGAAAGAATCTCAAGCCGATGCCCCACCGAGTGGTGAGCTTGACACAGGGCCCCAGTCCACCACCATGAGATCATGACCTGAGCTGAAATCAAGAGTCAGATGCCATTTAACCGACTGAGCCACCCAGGTGCCCCAACTTCACACCTTTCTTAATGGTGTAACCTCTCCAAGCAGGTTTTAATGATATTTCAAAGTTTGCACAATTATAGATATGAATTTGTCATCCAGAAGTTCAAATCCTATACATGGCTTTTATTAATCCATCCCCTCTTGCAGCCACCTGATCCCTGATACATGTCAGTTCCCCCAAACAACCACCTCCCATAGACCCACTATCTGTCTGCTAAATAAAGAATATCAGGTTTTACTGTTATGCCAGGTTTTACTGCCAACGTGAGACCCCAGGAAAACAAAGCAATGAGCAGAATCATTGTGCTTCCCTGCGGAGCAGCTAGCCTTTAGCAGTGAAACCCCTGAAAAGCACAGCTGATTGGGGTTCCTGGAGCCCTCCCTCCCCACTCAGTGAAGCATTCTGCCAGAAAGTGGCTGCCCGGCTAAGCCTTTGGGAGAATTTGATAAGTTAAACAAGGCTGCCCTCTCGTGGTTAAAAAAAATTACCTGTATAAAATAAAATGCATTCCATTTTCCATACACAAGAAATTCAGGGCACTCTATTGAAAATATGAATAATATTTATAGCTTTTAAAAAAAGCAAATAATTTAAAGTACACTGCAGTAAACTTCTAAGATAAAATGAGTGATAAGTAAAATTGTAAGTGAAAAGGTACATTCACAGTTTAAGACCTGCTCTAGATTGAATTATCATCATCATCAAGTATTCATGACTGGTTCCAGAATTTAAAGGCAGATGGAACAATGCCTTGATACATGGGATTTCTTTCTTTCTTACGTGATTTATTTTAGACTTTGGTTGCCTTACACAGCAGTAACACAATTTCCATTCATATATTCATTCACTGAGCAATTATCTGTAAAGTACTTACTAGGGAATTTCAACAATTCTAAGATATTCTTTTTTTTTCTCATATTTTAACATTTCTGATGCATTTTTACAACTCTAATGTGTTATAATTTCTCACCAGGCAGCAGTAGAGATGTGGATATAGTTGTCATTGCCTGGGCACATGCAATCTGCTTGTAATTGCTGGGGACTCACGAAACTACTGCAACACCTTGAAGTTTTTGTTCCAGATCTATTTAAGGACCATTTGGGGAGGAAGCGAGTCCTGCTTCTTGTCTGAAAAACCTTTCACTGACACTTTCTGGTAAGATTAAGAAAGCACCACCATTGAAACTTGCAAAATGGGTGTCAACAGCTTAAGAGAAAATACTAGGAGAGAATAGGGGGCACTCTTAAGAAATGCTGTGTTCCCAGTGCTCTTGATGGCCCAAAGGATGACATGGTGCTGGAAAACGCACTGACACACTGATATCTCCAAGTCAAAGAGTGAGTCGATAGAGTTTGATTCTGTATGGGAAGAAAAAAAATCTTTGTTAAATTTATTTTGCTTACATTTTCCCATTCATACATGAGCAGAGTTCCTATGTACCAAAAAAAAAAAAAAAAAAGTCTAGTTCTAATAAGTCCTGGGTTATTTAAATAAATATAAACATTCTGAGTGATAAACAAGAAGTCATCATTTAATTGGGAACTTTTTTATCTTTTAGTAGTCCCTAAAACAACAGTGTATCTTGCAACAGAAGGTGTTTTAGCTTCAGTGAATTATGGAAAGTACTGAGGAATGCAGTAATGGACAAAACGGGCCTTTCTGTGCCCTCACAGATGAGGGGAAGACAACTAAACTTGCAAATAAGGAAATGAGACCATTTCAATACTAGTTAATGCTATGAAGACAGTGACACAGAGGAATAGGATAAAGAGAGGCCAGCATGGAGAGGGAGGCCTTAGGTGAGCACTACTATAGGGAAAATAGTCCAGGGAAGTGCACCATCCCATTACAAGAAGTAAGAGAACTGTGTGCGAGAAACAGGCAGGGTCAACTGTGACAAGTGGTATTAGGAGGGAAAGCAAGATGAACCTAGCGGTTCGTATTCACATTTGAAAGGGACCTTAAAGCTGGACTGAAGGGCGCTGAGGATGAGTGGGAGGTGTGGATATAGGAGTAAATATTCATCTTTTGGGGTAGGGCTGCTCTCAGGGGCAGGTCTTACCTGCAGGCAATGCAGAGTAGCTAGAGGATATGTTTTGCATTATAAGGGAGGCAATGGTAAGTCTTGCAAACAGGCAACAAGTAAACAAATAATTGCACAAGATAATTTCAGATTATAATCTGTGTTATAAAGGGCAAAACCACGATGATATGATAGAAAGTAGGGAATAGGAGCCTACTTTATTTAGGCTTTGGGCTTTAGCAATTAGTGAGGGCCAATGATATGCCAAGGCATTTGTTAAAAGCGTTTGAATGTTGTGTTATTTAATCTTGAGACCTTCTTTTTGAGAAATGTGGAATTAGCTCCATTGTTCTAGATAAGGAGACAGGTTCTGAAGGAATGACTTGCCGGTCAAAGGCCACAGTTGGTGATTAGTGGCACTGGAATTTGAACCAATATTGGCATTTAAATGAAATGCCTCTGTTCACTTTGCTGTCTACCTCCTCTTTCAAGGCTTTCCTGTGGAACCAACGTCCCAGGAGCAGCCCTTTGGGCCTGCCCTTCCTCAGCTCCCACCTGAAATCCCATTTCTGAGTCTCCTGATTTGTTCAGAGCCCCATTCCCACAAGACTTTTCTTCAAGTAAATTGTTCAACAAATCACACTTTATTCATAATGTGCTAATAAAAACTAAATGCGTGACTGGCATTAATGCTAGTGGATGCTAGTAGGACCTTTTTCCAGACAGGTAACACCTACATATGTAAACATGACGTTTAGGGAGATATTGACAAGCCTCACTATTTCAGGCCACCTAGTAGGCTGGATGGAAAAAAAATGATAATGAGTTAATATTTACCTAGCTTTGTTACATGCCAACCACCATTTTAAGTGCCTACATTCATCATCTCATTATTTTTTGAAACAACCCAACAAAAATAATTTGTCATCTGAGAGCTGGAATTTGAACCAGGTGAGCTGACTTGCAAATCTGAGCTAGATTTTTCAAAAGAACACACAGCAATTCAATTACAAACCCCAAATGAGTGAAGTGTGAACTGATGAGATGATGAAATCCACAGAAAGACAGTTGCCTTGGGTTATGAAAATACTGGTTCCCTTTGTTTATTTTCCAAATAAAACAGGTTTTAAGCTTTGCAGGAATTCAGCCAGCAGATGCCCTTTTGTCCCAGATCTTGATGAAGATCCTTAATTGTAATGATGATGAGGGAAGCTAATGAGAGCACCTGCATGGTTTAAAGTTCAAAATTGGAGCAAGGGTAAAGGTTTAAAGTCGATCATCACACTCCTACTTGGCACTCCTGGATTCTGTAAATCAAAAACCCTTCTTAAAAAAAAAGAGCATATATTTTTTTAAAGATTTTATTTATTTATTTGACAGAGATAGAGACAGCCAGCGAGAGAGGGAACACAAGCAGGGGGAGTGGGAGAGGAAGAAGCAGGCTCATAGCGGAGGAGCCTGATGTGGGACTCGATCCTAGGACCCCGGGATCACGCCCTGGGCCGAAGGCAGACGCTTAACCGCTGTGCCACCCAGGCGCCCCTAAAAAAAAAAAAAAGAGAGAGAGCTTATTTTAAAAATAAAACAAATTTTAAGAAAGACAAGAAGTGGCAGGTTGTAAATATCATGGAACGTGAATTTATCAGAAGAATGAAAACAGCAATGGTCTCCTGTTAAGACCTGGGATAAAACTCCCAGTGACAGCATCAAGCAGGAGCATCTCCAACTCCGGGAGGGGGTGACGGTGGCCTGCTGTGGACCACGCTGTCAAATGACTAAGTGACTCTAGCAGTCAAGTCACTGAGATGCTGTTAGGTCCTCATGGAGACGTTGAGTTACAGTCGTGTCCGTTTCCATTTCAATTTCTAATTCTCCTCCTCTTGGCACTGGGCTAGATGCTAGGTCCTCCTTGAGATCCATGACATGATCCTTTCTCTGGAGGGAGTGAGATGAAATTGGAAAAGGGTCGAAGCTTTGGAATGAGACAAACACAAATTCATCCCCTGGTCCTGAGTAAGTTCAGGCAAGTGAGTAGAACAGGAATGATTCTTAATTTATACGATTATTACGAGGCTTATTAGAGATACCAAAGCACTTTGTACAGTGGCTGGCCCAGTCAAAAGTAACAAGAGTTAGCTTCCACTTCTCTCGTGTGCCTTGTACACTCTCATCTTGTGTCTTTGAGTCCAGCCGAAAGCCCACAGACATGGAAGAAATAAGTGCTTGGTGTGGAGCTTGGGGAGAGAAGCCCTCTCCTGGGAAGCTCATACAGGTGATCCCAAGAGCTGGAAGAGAGGGTAGGCTGAGCTTTGAAGGTGATTTCCAGAATCAGGAGTGGCCAAGATTTAGTATATTAAAAATAACGGTGGAAATAAAGTCAACATATATGTTTGTATATCTGGTTTTCTAAAATAATAGGTAAATTATTGTGTAATAGACAGTAAATTTTAAAGCTAGGTAATACATTTGTAGACACACAGGGTCTTGGCCGTGTTTGGGAGAACCCAGGCTTCGGTCCAATTTCATCCCTAAACAGTATTAAGGCTTACGAGATTTAAGAACTGCCAGATAGACCAGTGTCCATAGAGGGGGGGAAAGGCAAGGAGACAGAGATACAAAGAACACACGGTGGGGCATCTATTGAAAGGAAATAACTGACAGAAAGGGAAAAGTTGGGGACAACTTCAAGATGTTCTGTTTGTGGAATAACAGTACCATTAGCCCATCTGGGGACATTTAAAAGTCTTGATGCCCTTGATGCATCCCAGGCTTGTGAAATCAGCGTCTCTGAGGCTGAGACACAGGCATCCGTACTCATTACAGCAATCCATGGGACTCCCAAAACATCAACCACCTTCCTCCCTTCCTCAATAATGTCAGGTAGGATAGTGAGTTGATAGAGGGAGCAGATGAGTATAATTCTAGACACAGTAAGGTTAGAGTTCTGACAAGGCACCCAGGAGGGGATTAAGGACTGGGTCTCAGAAAAAATAGAGAAGCTCAAGATTTAGGAAAGCCATTTATGTGTTCAATAAACATTCCTTAAGGCCCGTTAAGTGCCTGGATAGCAAGTCCAGTAAACAGGGTCCTGTTCCCTTGAGGGACTTATATGTCAGAGGCAGGGAACATAGTTCTTAGCAAAGAAGTCCTATAAAGCATTGTGGGCTGTAAGACACAAATCTATGTGTAGAAAAGGAAAGAAAAACCTCAGTTCCCTTGGGAGTGGTCAGAAAGGACTTCATAGAGGAGGGACCAGGAGAAGGCACCCTGAGGAAAAACAGAGAAAGAGGAAAAGGGAGACTGTGGAACTTTGGTGGGATAGAAAGGAAAGAAAATGAAGCCTGGTGAAGATCGTGAAAAATGGCAGTCAGAAAAAGGAGTGTGGGATAGAGAAGTGCCCTGAAAGTGACGGGTGGGGGAAAGAAGGATGGCTAATGAGAAGGGCACCAGGGAGTCCTTCACTAGCAAAGTGACTGTGTGAAAATTTGTTTACTTTTGTTTTTCTAAAAGAGCTATGATAGGATTAAGTGATACTGCTTGTATTGTTTTTAGAGCACAGCTAGCATGTAGGTCTAGTACAGAAAATACAGCATTCTTTAACAAGTACAGAAAGAACCACAGGACTCTACCAGCAAAGTATATGACTGCCCCTATTCCTATCTTCTTCGAGAGGTTTCCCTTAGAATCACACAGATTCTTTTAAAAAGGGTAGGGGGGAATGTTATGCCCATTGAGCAGATTTACCTAGAGGTAATATGAGCTTTAGAAGCAGGAAGCCATTATTCCAACTCTAGCCAAGCTATGTATTAGCTTTATTTTTCTTAATTACAGATTACATATTTGTAAAAATAAAGTGAATTCTACTTGCCTCCAGGATTGTGGAGACTACATTCAGATAGGTTTCTAGTTCCAGGTACTTCACATATTTTATTTTATTTTTTTGGTCATATTTATTTATTTTTTTAAATAATATTTTTTATTATATTATGTTAGTCACCATACAGTATTTTAAATAAAGGTTATTTTCTTTGCTTCCAATTCGCATTATGACTTACATAGAAATACATGTTTAGAAAGTGTTCTTTGGAGGGGCGCCTGGGTGGCTCAGGTGGTTAAGTGCGGACTCTTGGTTTCCGGCTCAGGTCATGAGCTCATGGGTCTGGAGATCAAGTCCCACATCCATGGGCTCTGTGCTCAGCAGGGAGTCTGCTTAAAAGATTCTGTCCCTCTGCTCTTCCTCCCACTCAGTCTCTCTCAAATGAATAAATAAATCTTTTTTTTAAAAAACGTATTCTTTGGAATTGAAATTTTGGTTAGTGTTTTGCTCCTGATATCCAGAAATTTTACCGTTGTTTCTTTCTGGGATTCTACCCCTTCTCTGACCTTAACTTGGTTGTGAATTCTACTGTCCTGCTTCCAGACCATATTAACATTGGCTGAGTTGATTTGCACCCCTGGGAATTAGGAGGCTCTTGAAGAAAGGGGCAGAGCACAGAAAAAGAAGACTGCAACCACCATAACACGCTTATATGCACACGGGGAGAGAAGAACTGGTTCCATTTACCCAGCCATAACATCCTGAACACACTTCTTACTGCTGTTTCTCCTGTTTGTAATGTCTCGATTCTATAATTCATGAAAATTTTAAAAAACTAAAACAAAAGAAATGAACAAACAAAAAAAACCACCTCTTACATAAGAAGTAGCAGTTATGTTAAAAATCTGTCCAGACAGTTGGTTCCTTCCTAGTTCTCAATCCCTGTTGGAAGGCCACTGACCACCAGTAGCCACTGCTAAAGTTAACTTTCTCTTTAAGATTGTTTGATTGTAGGGTTCAGAGAAGGCGAAATATTTTCCTAGAATCTATAACATGGAATGGAGATTAGGTGGGTGATGTCACAAAAGAGATTTTTAACAGTGTCAGCAGGCTGTAGTTATGCCTAAGGTAGTGGATAAATGGCACCATCTGAAACAGCCACTCACCCTGGATAAGCAGGTGGAGAAGATCAGTTACAGGTAGGACCAAACCTATTATAAGGAATACCATCACAATAACGACGTTTCATTCTAGATTTTAGAATCCCAGGTATTAGCTCACTTAGGTCAATGAAATAAGTCAAGCAGAGAAAGACAATTATATGGTTTCACTCATTCGTGGAACATAAGGAATAGCAGGGAGATCATTAGGCGAAGGAAGGGAAAAATGAAGGGGTGGTAAACAGAGGGGGAGATGAACCACAACAGACTATGGACTCCGGGAAACAAACAGGGTTTTAGAGAGGAGGGGGTAGGGGGATGGGCTAGCCAGGTGAAGGGTATTAAGGAGGGCTTGTATTGCATGGAGCACTGGGTGTTACATGCAAACAATGAATGATGGAACACTACATCAAAAACTAATGATGTATTGTATGGTGACTAACATAGCATAATAAAAAAAAGGAAAAAAAAATTCGAAATAACAGAAATAGAAAAAACTAGTTAACCCCTTGGCCCTACTACAATTGCTTTTGATGTCTATTTTAAAATGTAAGACTAAGGACATAAGTCAGAACAAGCCCCCTTTGATCTCTCTAGTCATCATTTCCAGGGCCAAAGAAGGGCTTGTAGAACTGGCCCATGCTGACCACAAAAAGCAAGGTCTGGAGGGACCGGAAGCCCATCTTATGGCTAACTGCCATCACCTGGAGACACCCGACTCTCCAGCAGTCTTTGGCATCACTGGAGATTGTTAACATGGCTAATCAGATGTTAATTGCATGCACAGGAAAAGGAAATAAATTCTGCTTCTGAAAGGCAGTTGGAAAGGGCTTGGACTGCTCAGGCTCAGATTTACATTCCAAAGCAGTTCTGAAGCCAAACACACTCCCCGCCGGAGCTGGAGGAAAGCCCCTCTCCTGTCCTCAGCTTTACTGGAAAACACAACTCCCAGGAGGGAGGGTTAGGAACCCACAGTTTACTTGGCGGCGCCCCGTACGTAGTCCCTCACGAAGTAGAGGCGAGACAAAGGACCCCGGCTCCAGGGGCGTCCCTAAATTAGAAGCCAATCCCTCTTCCCATATATCACCTCCTTTAAAGGACAAGGAACACACCTCCCCAAGATCTCTGGGGTGCGGGTGGGGGTAAGAAGTATTTCTACTCAATTCGTTCAATGGTTAAATATTTATTTTGTGGGTGCCAGACACTGACCTAAGCGGTTTACATCCTTAATTCTCACAATAATCCTGAGATTTGTGTTATTAACCCCATATTTCCTTCTCTACAAAGGGGAGCAGGAGGCGCGGAGAAGAGCAGTAACTTGTGCAGTAAGCGGCGGCATCAGAGCACGGGTCTCTAATCCCCAGGCTGTGCCCCCACCCCGCCCCAGGGCCACCGGCTCCACGGGGGCGACAAGCCCACCTGGGTCCTCAGCCCGCGCGCGCCCGGCGGTTCTCGCGGGGACTCCACGCGGCCGCCGCCGCCCGCCCGCGCCCCCTGCAGCCCGGAGCGCCGCCTCCTCGCCGCTCCCGCGGGGCACGTGGCAGGTGCGCTGACGCCCCGTGTCCCCGCCCCCGCGCCCCACGCCGGGTGCCCGGCGCCCCACAGCGGCCGGGCAGGTCGCGCAGCCTCTGCAGAGCCCCGGGAAGCGCCCGGGCGAAGAGGAGGAGCCAGGGGCACCGAGCGGGTGGAGTCGGGAGCCTGAGAACGGTGGAGGCGGATTTCCTGGGCCCGGCTCGGTGGGGCTACTATGGCGTTTGGGAAGAGTCACCGGGATCCCTATGCGACTTCCGTGGGCCACCTCATAGGTAAAGAGCGGGGGAAGGAGACGCCAGGGCCGGCTTTGGGGGCCCGGGGGCCCCTTCCCGCTTGACTCCATTCTCGGTCTCATCCAAGTTTGAGGAAAGCCTTCCCCTCCCCTTGCAACTTTCCCAGGGCACCCGAATCCCACCCGGCCCCTTTGAGGCATTTCGTTATGGCTGACTCCCCCTGGAGCCCCTCCTTACGGTCTGCCTCCCTTTTGGTGCTTCCTGGGGCGTGGAACTGAACAGGTGAACCACGCACGAAATTCAGGTGTGGAGTGTCGGGGCCTGTGCAAGAAGAAAGGGGAAACTTCTGAGCCAGGGGAAAGTTGTTCCTCAAGTGCACTGCTCTCCCTCGAGGGCCAAGTGTGCAGTGTGGCTCTGTCGGTTGTACAGAGCCCGGGAAAGACGGCTCAAGGAGGTTGAGTGATGTGACTTCACTGAGAGAGACAGGTCCCTTTAAACCCGTTCTGTCTGGCGCCGGGCCCTAACAACCTGAGTTACTTTTTCTGGGTAAACAAAGAGAATGAAAATGCCCAGCACTGGAGTGAGGGAAGCAGGGAATAGAGGAGCAGTCTGGGGTCACAAGAGGCCTCTGGAGGGACCACGCAGGTATTTGCCTAAGTCCTTTCTTCTGTGGCTGTACTCCGAAGAATGTAGTTAGGGAAGCAGAAACCAGGGACTGGACTGTTTTTACCAGCACCGGCTCCTTTCTTCCTCCTTGCGTCCAATCCTCCCTTGGGAACCGGGTGTGGCACAGGGCCTGTGGATGCCAAGCAGAGCGTGATAATGTCAGGAACTTAGTGGGGTGAGGAAATCCTGAGAACCTGGTGGTTGTAGTAAGAAGACTCCGATTTGGACAGTCTTGTCTGCAGCTCAGTTAACAGGAAACAGGCCAGGCAACCTGAACCTTATAAGGTTCCCCCATCTTTAGAAGATGGTGAGAGTAGCAATCACTGAGGGGAAAATGCTTTCTAGACCATTGCGGGCTATATCCCTACTGGATATTAAAATGAACTTTGAGCAGAAATAGATTCAGACTGCATCTTCCTAGGGCTGATGAATTATTTAATCTGTAAATATTTGCTGACTGTCAGCTATATGCCTGGACCTGGATGAAGCAATGAGGAAACGTTCTCAACCCTCAGGGAACGTGCACTCTTATAGGGAAGACAGACACAATTAGGTAGTGACTGCGGTAGGGTACCTTTGCGATACAAGAAAACTGCAAAACACTCAAAACTTAAGAAAAGGGAGAAACTTTGTCATGGCTTTTGAGGGGTGAATAGGAGTTTTCTAGGAAGATGGGAGGAAGCGCAAGGAATAGAGAGCAAGGAATCTGGCAGAAGGAACAACAGTATTTGTCTAAACAACACAAAGTTGTTTAGCATTGTCCATGGAATGCCAAATTCAAATAGCTCTTTTCCTATATTGGAAGCAGGCTAAGCTCTGGGGTTCTCTCGACGAAACCCTATTCTTTCTTCCTCTTCACTATCCTTTTAACTTTCTCTCCATCCCCCTAGACCTCATGTTTTCATGCTGAGGATCTTCTCCTTTCTTGAAGGAACTATATTAAGCTCATTTAGGTTGTGTTCTATTACTCTTCCCAGATGGCATTTTGTGTTCTTAAGGAGAATTCTGGAGAGGGAAAAATATGATTGTTTGATGGGGTTCCAGGTGCAGAAGCATTCAAGTCTGCCTAGTGCACCTTTGGTTAGTACAGGTGCTGGTAGTGACCTTGCTTTAATACTCAAGGACACAGACAATTTCAGTAGTTCTGATTCTCTTTCTCAACATGCTCCCCCCAAGAATAAATGACTTAAAAAAAAAAAAGACATCAAATAACTTAAATTCTAATGCTAGTTCTACCTTGTACTGGCTGTATAGCCTTGGGTAATTTCCTTAACTTTTCTGAACTTGTTTCATCGTCTGTAACAGTGGGTTAAATGAAGTTGCATAAGATAAAATACTTTGCACTATGCACTTGGCTTTGTAGGTGGCTGCTCCGTAGGTGCTTGTCTTCAGAAAGACAGGCCAGCAGATGGAGATTTAGCCAACCCGTCCTGGCCCTACAGCCGGGTGTTGAGCCTGCAGCTTTTATTAATAGGTCATTCATTACTGCTGTAATGGCAGCACTCTAAACTTGGGTTCTGATTGATTCCCAAAATACTGGGAATTGCTCAGGGAAAAAAAAAAATCTTTGTCTTTTGGTAATATAAACTTCATGGTACTTGCTAGTGAACCCCAGGAAGATCAGACATTTTTTATTCTTTTGTAGCTCAGACTCAACACAACAGCTTTTTCTTTGCAGAAAAGGCTACATTTGCTGGAGTTCAGACTGAAGATTGGGGCCAGTTTATGCACATCTGTGACATAATTAACACTGCCCACGATGGGTGAGTACAGAGTGTGGTGCATGCATTTGCCTCTGATAAGAAGCCTCGCAACTACAGCACGTTTTTTTCTTACACTCTTTGGTTTTCTTGTTGAGTATTTTCATCCCCCCGTTGGGCACCCCTATGTCTGGTTGAAACATAAAGACGGCTGCTGATTTCAGCATGTGGACTATCTGAGAATCCATTATAATTTTTCTCTTTGCCTTTTCTTTAATAGTTTTAAATTTTGTCTTTGTGAAGCTCCAATCCCTTTTTCTTTAAAGAAAGCAGAATTGTTTCCTTCTCTAGAAATACCCCCTGTTCTGATAGCCAGTATTTTATGCTACTGAAACTGAAAAATACCCAGAAGCTGATGAACTCCTGATGGTGACCTGTCCTGGGTAACTGTCATTATTAACCAGTAAATAATCCAGCAGTCTTTTTTCTCCCCCTCCTTATAAGACAATTTTTTCTTAATGTCAACTCGCCCACGTTCATGCTATGTTCTTAAATGATGTGCGATCTTTTGTTATGCTTTTTAGACTTTAGGGAATTAAAGCTTTAAAAAAAAATCAGTAAGGCCAACTACTTGTGACTTTAGTCTGAATTACAGGTTGTTGTAAAGGGATACAATTCTGTTAAGTTTCCTGGGCACATTCAAGTGATAACTGATAGCAAAAAGATTTGGTCTAGTTTATGTTGATTGTTGATGGAGAAATCATTACACTTAATTACTGACTATATTAAATGAGTGTATTAAGGTTAGCACTTTAAGGTGTTTATGGTGTTTTCCTATAATCTTGGTTCCTCTGAAACTTTTCTTCATGGATGATATTAATTTCTTCATTGATAATACAAAAAGGGAATCTCAAAGTAAATTTTTTCCTTTCAAAAAAGTATCTTGGGGCGCCTGAGTGGCAGAGCGGTTAAGCGTCTGCCTTCGGCTCAGGGCGTGATCCCGGCGTTATGGGATCGAGCCCCACGTCAGGCTCCTCTGCTATGAGCCTGCTTCTTCCTCTCCCACTCCCCCTGCTTGTGTTCCCTCTCTCGCTGGCTGTCTCTATCTCTGTCTTATAAATAAAATAAAAAATCTTTAAAAAAAAAAAAGTATCTTTATTCTTAAACTCTTCTAAGAGTTTAATTCTTGATTCTATATGTGATTGTTTTAGAAATATAGTCTATATATTTATAGTAGTTATAATTCTATCTAAGCATGTATAATTGTCATATAATAGAAATTCTACCCATGCAAACACAGACAGAGTTGGAAGGTATTATATAAAAAGAATTTGTATTCTTTTTTCAGTTTTATTGAGATAGAATTAGCATACAGCACTGTATAAGTTTAAAGTGTATAGCATAATGATTTGACCTAGATATATTATAAAATGATTACCACAATAAGTTAACATCTGTCACCCCATATAGTTACAAAAAAGATTTTTTCTTTCTGATGAGAGCTTTTAGTGTCTACTCTTAGCAACTTTCAAATATACCATACAGCAGGGGCGCCTGCGTGGCTCAGTCGTTAAGCATCTGCCTTCATGCCCAGGGCTCGATCCCTGCTCTGCTGTGAGCCTGCTTCTTCCTCTCCCACTCCCCCTGCTTGTGTTCCCTCTTTCACTGGCTGTGTCTCCCTCTGTCAAATAAATAAATAAATAAATCTTTAAAAACAAATATACCATACAGCAGTGTTAACTATGGTCATCGTATTATACCTTACATCCCCAGGAGTTATTGCTCTTATAGCTGGAAGTTTGTACCTTTTGACCACCTCAAAGTAAATTTTGATTCTCTACTTTTACATAATTCTTTCTTTTATAACGTAAAATGGTAGTCTCTCAGAAGCTGACCTAATTAGTCAGAATTCCTCCTACCTCACCCGGAGGGTGGTCAGGAAATAGTCTTAATCAAAAATGGTAACCTTCATTGTTTTGGGAATTACATTTCCTGTAAACCAGTATTGTGCATTGATAGAGGAATAGGGATATGAGTGCATTTCACATGTAGTGCTTTCTAGGTAATATTATTATGTAAATACTCTATTAGAGTCTCTCGAGGGGATAGATAGTATTGTCTGCCTAGATGTATGAGGAAACACTTGTGAGAAGTTAAATAATCTGCTCGAGCAGAATCAAGACCTTGGTCTTCTCCTTAGCCGCTCCTTTTTTCACAATGCACATTGGTTTTCAGAGACTGCTTATTTTCAACAATGCCTAAATTGGTGATTTCACTGTATTTATTGCTGTAGGCCAAAAGATGCAGTAAAAGCTTTGAAGAAAAGGATTTCCAAAAACTACAATCATAAAGAAATCCAACTCACCTTGTCAGTAAGTACTTTCAATGTTATAATCAAAACTCTAGGATTTCCCAAACCACAGACACATATTTGTTTTATGTAAAAAAGAAAAGAAAAAAATATATATTATTCTGAGATAATAGAGCAGCAAAAAGTTATTTAGAGTATGAATTAAAACTGAAAATTACAGAATTGCGAGGGTTTTGCTGATTGTCATAGCATTTAATTTCGTGGAAAGAGTGTGTTCCTGGAAAATCAGCTTTTCCTGGTCAGGAGATGGGAACTGATAATTCAAAACTTGTAGATACTGAGCCAGTCAAGAAGTCTGTGTATGTATTGTCCATGAGGAGAACTGAAGTCTTGAAAAATGCTTCCCTGTTAGCTTTTTACCTCACTTGAACAGCTCTGTGGAATTCTGAGGTGCTGGCAGCTCATTAAGTTTCAACCAAGCTCTCCTGCATGGTGTAATTTGGAGACTGTTCTTTGTTGGTTTAAATAGTGCTGTGCACCTTATTGTCTGTGACTTGGGTGTGGGCATTTATTGGATGCATTCGTGTTTTTCCCCTCATCCTCGGCCATATGACCTCTTCAGTCACTTTGGTGAGTTGCCATTTTTACTATGGTATGTTTTGCCAGCCCTGCCTGCTGCCTGAGAGTGAGCTGTATGGCTTTCTCATTTCTCCCGCATGCCTTTGTTTACCGCAGCCAGGCCCCAAGCCACAAGGTGAGGGCCCTAACCAGCCAGCATCACCCTCCCCTTAGGGGCTCTGGGAGTTTTATCAAGAGGACTCTGGGGCTGAAGTGCACACAGCTGCAGTGTTTGAGTTTCATGGGGAAGAAGCCTCACCGCTTGCTTGGAGAGTAACAGAATGAGAACAAATGAAATGAATTGAATGGTCTTGATACTATCTCCGAAGAAACCCTTTAAGTTAGGATGTGGACATAGTTTTAGAGACCTTTTCCTCCTTTACCTCTTTTTTTTTTTTTTTTTTAACACTTCTCCCTTGTCCTTTTCTCATAGCAGCCACCTCAGGGAGGTCCCAGAGTGGAGGAACTTGAGAGATGAATAAGGGCTAAAGCAGAACTACTAGAACCGTGGGTTGATGATGGGGGAAAACCTCTGGTACCTA
Source organism: Ailuropoda melanoleuca (assembly GCF_002007445.2). Classification (NCBI taxonomy): domain Eukaryota; kingdom Metazoa; phylum Chordata; class Mammalia; order Carnivora; family Ursidae; genus Ailuropoda; species Ailuropoda melanoleuca. The sequence goes on along the minus strand of NC_048230.1, from coordinate 17,124,766 downwards.
ATGGATGCCCTTGACAACCCCAGGGAGCAGTTCTGGTCTTAACTCTATTTTACAGATGAAGAAACTGAGACTCCGTGAAGTTGTGGGGTCTTCTTTATCTCCATTATTTAAGAGGCATAGACAAGATTTCAATTCAATCCTCAGATTGTAAATCCCAGGCCCTTACACCATACCACTTTGCTTCTCGGAATGGATCAATCTTCTTTGAAGAGTGACGACTGTGTTTCATTGGTGTCTTCAGCTCTTTAGTCCTTGGTGCAAGACCCGGTACATCAGTGTATCAGGGACTGAGCTGATCGACCTTCAGCCCCCATCCCACTCTCCTCATCTCCAGGAGGTCTCTGGGGCTAATGGAATATGCTGTAGAATTGGGGTAGAAAGTGATATAGCTTTTCCCTAAAATGGAGGGGATCTAGGCTATCTCAAGGCTGCTGAAGGTTTGGAGAATTGACTGAAGAAGATAAGGGCAGAAGGTGAATTTACACTACCTATGTTTTAGCATATTATTTCACCTTCTACAGTTGTTTATTCTATATACCGGATGTGTCTTTTTCTTGTGGTATCCAGCCTTCTTGGCATTTCTGTGGTTGCTTCTACTCTGTCTCCCTATCTTTCTCCATCCTGCTTCCTTCTTCTGATATTGAGCTGGGACCCTTTGCAGAGGAAGAGGGTTTTTCTAGAGTGTTGTCTCTTCTGGCCGTCCCGTTTCTCTTTGGGTTCACATTCTTTCTTCCCTTCAGGTAGTCTGATCTCTCAAGCCGTATTAGCTAGCTGTACTAGCTGCCCGTTCCCATTACCCGTCCCACCTCAGATAACTGTACATCTTGCACCTCATGTTTTCCACACCAAAACATGAGAACGAGCAAATCTAAAACCCATGCCAAAATAAGGGGGAGAGTCATGGGTTAGGGATCAGAATAGCTCCTCATTGTTAGGGTCAGAGTTCATTAAGGTACCTTCTTCTTGGGTTTTCTTTAAACAGGACTTTGACTCTTGATAGCTTCCTGCATATTTGCCCAGTCACCTCACCCCTGACCACTCACTGCATTGCAGAGGTGTTTATGGCTTCAGAATGGACTTTAATATTAACTTAAGCCAGACGTAATTATGAGGGAAATTGGTCACAGAAGGAATCACCCAATGTCTATCAAAGCAATTAAATGTTTACCAATCGATTCTTTAAAAACGAATCCTCTTGGGGCGCCTGGGTGGTGCAGTCGTTAAGCGCCTGCCTTCGGCTTAGGGCGTGATTCCAGCATTCTGGGATCGAGCCCCACATTGGGCTCCTCTGCCGGGAGCCTGCCTCTTCCTCTCCCACTCCCCCTGCTTGTGTTCCCTCTCTCACTGGCTGTCTCTCTCTCTGTCAAATGGATAAATAAAATCTTTAAAAATAAATAAATAAAAAATAAAAACGAATCCCCATATATGACACTTCTATTTTATTACTCCGAAGTGATGAGAGCCTGTCAAAGTCAATTATAAATGTTTTTGAATTATGTGTCATTTGGTTTCTCCATGGACTTGTTGGCTTTGATTAGGTCTTTGACGGGATTGGACTACACTGTGATTTCCTACCAGCAGTTGGTGGAGAAGTTTTGTCAAGAAGCCAGTAGTTTTATTTTTTAAAAAGCATTTTGTTACCAGGCTTCATAACTCTTAGCCAGAGGCTAACTCTTTGAATGAGTCAATTGTGATAAGTCTCAGCAAGATACTATTATTGTCAGGTGGAAAGCTGTTGAACAGGTTCCTGGAAATCAATTAATTAATAGGCCTTTGTGGGACACCACTAAGGTGGTGAGCTGTGGGATGCTTCAGAATTTGCGTAAAATGTGTCCATTCCTCCAGGAGCTCATTGTAGAATGAGCTCATCCCCTAGCATGGCCACACCTTGGCAGGGGTGGTATTCAGCTTTGTGTGGCCCCAAAGCCTGGTTTACTGTGCTTGGTTCAGAAATTTATTGCAAGGACTAAGGGGCGCCTGGGTGGCACAGCGGTTAAGCGTCTGCCTTCGGCTCAGGGCGTGATCCCAGCGTTATGGGATCGAGCCCCACATCGAGCCCCACATCGGGCTCCTCTGCTGTGAGCCTGCTTCTTCCTCTCCCACTCCCCCTGCTTGTGTTCCCTCTCTCGCTGGCTGTCTCTATCTCTGTCAAATAAATAAATAAAATCTTTAAAAAAAAAAAATTTATTGCAAGGACTAAAACTATCAAGTAGCTCTTTTTCCAGTCTTTCTAAGAAGAATACTATATCAGCTAATCAGCCCATTCTCTCCCGATACTAAATTGTCCATGGCAACCGATGCTCAAAATAGTTAGCATTTCTTAAGGCCCTACTATGTGTCTGGTTCTTCATATACATTCTATTGCATTTAGGCCTTACAAGAAGTCTCTAGAGGGAGGTATTATAGCTCATTTTGCAGATGAGAAGACCGAGGCTTAGAACAATAAACAACGTCCAAGTCCAGCACAAAAGGAGATTAGCAAGGCTTGAAGTCTTATTCTCTTTAGTCTCTCTTGGTCCCTTGGCTTCTAGGTTCCCTATCCCACCTGAGATTATGGTGTCTTAGTTGTCCTATTTCCAAAAATAGGTTATCTGAACACAGATAAAAAATTGTACCAAAGCCCAATTTTAAAATATGTAAAAGCAACGTATTAATTTTTCCAATTTGCCACAATAGATTCTAGTGCTTATCTCAGTGGGCTCTGGGGCGAAAGAGGTACCGGTGACATAATGAAAGAGATGAGCTAGAAGTAATTAGTCCTGAAATTCTAGATTCCAGTGGGAAAACAAAGGGCCGTGATTTGTGATCTCCAGATGTTAACTTTCTCAGCATTTCATGTTGACTCTCTGATTTTATGCATGTAATCACCTGGGACTGTTACCCATTACCATAAAATCTCAGTGATCCAAAGATAAAAATTAGTTTGTGAAATATTTAGCAAGAAACTCCCCATTCATTTTACCTTTACAGAAAGGAAGACTTGGCGCCTATGTTGCCTAATGAGACTGCCTAACGGGTTGGATGAAGTACTTCTATAAATTCCCATTGAACTAGGGGTTCTTTTCCTCTCCATAATTCACCTAATAACTCCTCATAATGCATCCAGCAAAAAGTCATTGGTTATGCAAGTTTTCAACTTAACTTTCTCTAAACAACTTGCTTTAAAATATTCATCTCAGGGGCGCCTCGGTGGCACAGTGGTTAAGCGTCTGCCTTCGGCTCAAGGCGTGATCCCGGCATTGTGGGTTTGAGCCCCACATCAGGCTCCTCTGCTGTGAGCCTGCTTCTTCCTCTCCCACTCCCCCTGCTTGTGTTCCCTCTCTTGCTGGATGTCTCTATCTCTGTTGAATAAATAAATAAAATCTTTAAAAAAAATAAAAATTAAAAAAAATATTCATCTCAATAGGTTGTGGATTTTGTTTTTATTTTCCTTCACTTTTCTGTGTTTCAGGGGCCTCTGGGTTGTGCAGTCTGTTGAGTGTCCCTCTCTTGGTTTTGGCTCAGGTCGTGATCTCAGGGTCTTGAGATGGAGCCCTGCATTGGGCTCTGCGCTTAGAACATGGAGTCTGCTTGAGATTCCCTCTCCCTCTGCCCCTTCCCCCTGTTCGTGCCCTAGCTTGTGCATGCACTCTCTCTCAAATAATCTTTAAAAATCAATAAATAAATATTTTCTGTGTTTCAGATAACTAGCCACATGCATTCAGTTTTTGTATTTTCTGATTGCCTTCTTAGCCACATTGCCCTTAAAACTACAGCTCTAATACCTTTCTTTCTTTTTTTTTTTTTGTATTGTCATTCTAATGACACAGCACAGAGCAGGGCGGAGAGTCCATTTTCAAGGCTGCTTTTCTGCGGAGTTGATTATGCCTATCCTGGTCACATTATGGTTTCTGTGACCTTTCTATCTTGAGAGGTGGCAGCATGGAAAATAGAGATTTAACTTTGTTTTTAGATCACGTGTAGAAATCTGCTTTCTGCATACAGTTCTGCAATGCCAGCTCCTTTCTTCTAAGCCTGGCTTCTGCTCATGCTGCTTGACTGAAAATGCCCCCCAGGATCCCACTAGTGGGACTGACCCAACTAATTGACAAACCTAGCTGAGTTTTTCTCCATTCACATCCTTAGCTGTTCTGACGCACGAACCTTGAGAAAACTGCCCTCTTTTGATTTTCCCAGTGTTATGTTCTCTTTATTTTATGCTTCAGCTTCCATTGGTTGCTCTCTGATTGCCTTCATGGAGTCCTCTTCTGGCCTGCGTGATAGGTGAGCCCCAGTGTTCCAGCCATTCTTCCCTGCTCTTCCCACGCAGCACTGGTGTCTCATGTTAGGCTCCCTCCCTCCTGAACGGCAGCTGTGCATGGCTAGCTCCGTTAAAAGTCTCTACTTGAATGTCCCACCATCTGGTTTGCCTTCATCATCTCGGGCTGCCGTAGCAAAAGTATCACTACTGGCTGGCGTAAACAACAGGCATTTACTTCTCACAGTTGGGAGGCTATGAAGTCTAAGGTCAAGGTGCCAGAAGATCAGCATCGGGTAAGAGCCCGCTTTCTGGCTTGTAGATGGCCATCTTGTCATCGCATCCTCACACAGCCAGGAGAGATCATCTCTCATCCCTTTTTACAAGGGAACTAATCTCATTCCTCAGGGCTACACGCTCATGATCTAATGACTTCCCAAAGGACCCACTTCCAAATACCCTCACATGAGAGATTAGGAATGTCAACATATGAATTTGGGAGGGACACGGACATTTAGTCAATAGTACTGTTAAACTCAAAATATCTATAATTCAACTCCTCGGGGCACCTGGGTGGCTCAGTTGGTTAAGCGTCTGAATCTTGATTTTGGCTCAGGTCATGATCTCAGGGTCATGAGATCAAACCCGGAGCTGAGCATGGAGCCTGCTTAAGATTCTCTCTCTCCCTCTCCCTCTGCTCCTTCCTGACCCGCTCATATGCTCTCTCTCTCTCAAAAAATAAAAAATAAAATTCATCTTATCATTTTTACCCCGGACCAAACCTGCAACCCCATCCACTTCCAAATTTCCGTCCAAGGTGCCATCAGTCTCCTACAGGATTACCGCAGCTTAACATCCAGCCATCCTTTTCCAACACCCGTCAGTTGTAAAGTTCTGCCTTCATGATTCTCTCCTGTCTTTCCTTTCCTCACACTCATATCACCCTGGTTGAGGCCTTTCTGCCTTGGTTCTATACTAGTGGGTCCCTACTGGATTCTCCATCCTCCCAGGTCCCCTTTGTAGAGTGCTGCTTGAAAACCTTCCCAGAGTATTACTTTGCACTCATTAACCTTGCTCTCAAGTTCAGAATAGAGGTGTGATGGTGACAAACTAACAAAAATCCTTCACTGTCTTCTTAGTGCAGTGGCCAAACTCTTCCCATTCACTGCCACGCATTTCTCTACAGTCTGCATGATGCCCCTCCACACTTTATCCACACCACCTTCCCAGTGTCTCCAGTCTGCCTGCATGAAGAAGCCCCTACAAACCACAGTACTCCTTTTCTTCCTGATAATTTAAATGCTTTGTCATTCGTTCATTCATTTAAATACCACTTACCTGCCTGGAATATAGCTCTGTACTCCTTTGTACTTAACTATTTTTTAAAGCCCAGCTTAGAATCAGCTTTTTCCACAAGTCTTAAGACCACCTAGTCCTAAATTATCACTTGTCTGATTATCTACCCATAAAGGTCTGTAACTAGGGTGACTGTGTGATTTATCATCCAGACCAGGACATTTAGAGAGTAAAAGGGGTATCATCGTTAATAAAGCCAGCATAGCAGGAATGTACTAGAACTTCCCTGGAAACACCAGGACAAATGTCACCCAATCTATAGCCCATGTGTCTTTAGCATTTCCCATTTGGCCCTTGGCATTTACTACTTTGGATTGTTGTTAATGCTCTAATGATGGTGTCCTGACTTCCCAAGAAGTCTGTCCTCAAAGCTCTTCCTTCACGCCTTACATACTTCCTCACATTCCCAGAACCTAATGCTTTGCCATCAACTTTAGTAGACACTAAATCCTGTTTAGTTGGAATGCTGGTGGAAGTCGTTACTTAGCAATTTTCACTGTATATGTAGGAGATGGTTTTGCCAGAGATATAATTAAATTTTAATTTTTCTGTCTAATTTAGCTTATTGACATGTGCATGCAGAACTGTGGTCCAAGTTTCCAGTCTCTGATTGTGAAGAAGGAATTCATTAAAGATAGTCTGGTTAAGCTGCTGAACCCCAGATACACCTTGCCATTAGACATTCAAAATAGAATCTTGAATTTCATTAAGGTAAGTCTATTGTATGCCTTATGAGTTGGTAGACCTTAGGATTAGAGCTCTAATTATGTACCACTTGATTGGTTTAGTGATTCTCTGCAAACCTAGGATCAAGCCGGAGAACATTTTACTCTTTAATTTTCCAAGTCATAATAATTTCTTGGCATGGCATGGTGCCCTTATTCTGAAGAATTTGAAGTTATCTCCCTATTTTCACTCAGTTTCTACCTTATTCGTGTCAGGTAAGAAAAAGAGTAATGTGTACATTTATTTGGCATACATAGAAACTATGTAAGAGTATGCAACAGACTACTTTCAAAGTTATTTGGCAAAGGAACTACTGATGCTGTTTTAGAATCTATTAATGCTGGATTCAGTACAGGAAGAAAACAGTAAGTACCTATTCCAGGCTTTCTTTAGAATGCTAAGGCATGGGAATTTGATGATTAGAAATATATTGTTTTTCTAGTCTCTGAAAACGTACATTTTTGTCCCTGGCATTCAAAACTAGTTTTCTCTTTCTGAGTAAGATACATAATTGTCAATCTCTCATCTTCTGTCCCCAGCTTAAAAATCGTGTTTTGATTTTGCTGCTGTTCTAACTCTGGAACCATCTCTTGAATTCAGACTTGGTCGCAAGGTTTCCCAGGAGGCGTGGATGTCAGCGAAGTGAAAGAAGTGTACCTCGACCTTCTTAAGAAAGGTGTTCAGTTTCCTCCCTCAGACGCAGAGGCTGAAACAGCAAGACAAGAGGTGGGATGCCTTTCCTGAGCTCATACAGAATTAGATAGTATATTATGTGAGTGTTCTCTTCTTTGAAAGGGACAACCCTTCCTCCGTCCAATGTAAGCAAAAAGATGAATTTATGCGAAAGCCATCACAATATCTCCTAGAATAACCAAGCCACAAGAAGGTTGGTGTTAGCTGGATCTTTAAAACAACAGAGAACCAACCACTCAGATGTCTTATACTTGTCTCTCATTGCAAGCTAGCTTTTCCTGCATAGTAGATAGCGTAAGTCTTAAATTTTCATGTTAGAGCTTTAGCTTTTTCAGATTCCAAGCTCAAAAACCCTGGAAAAGGGCCCAACCTGGGTTGGTTTCCTACTTGTGAACAAATTAGCTGAGGTCATATAGGAACACGGTGGCCCCAGATGGAAATCATTTGGATAAAGCAGAGGAGGGGGCAATGTTCAAAAGAAAGAACTCATGCTAGACAGGCGAGGGTCTCTACCATGGGGAGTCTTGTATTAGACAATAATAATTTTTGCAAATAAGGTTTTGAACTTGTAACACTCTTGAGTACTGATTATAATTCAGCTCTTAACTTTCTGTAATTTCCATAATGTGAAAACAGTCATTCTTACCTTCTGTAGATTGGTGAGTCGTGCCTTCATGCAAAAGCAGTTCAGGTGTATACCAGAAGTCTGATCTTTGTAGAGGCTTTTTCCAGAAGGCTGACTTTTCTACTCATGCAGTCTGTTCCCTGGCCACTAGCCACTTGTCCCAACCTCTTACCTGCCATGCATCTGTTCACCATGTCCCTTTTATTCTTTCTTTCAAGGCATAATATAGTAGTGGTGTAGGACCTTGTTACTCATTATGTGATTTGAGGTATATATAATATGGGAGACTTTTAGGCATATTCCACTGTCCGTATTCCAATTAAACTCCTCATTTTTACAAGATTTCTAGGTGACTTCTCTGGACCTAATGTCAAAACACTGGCCTGAGCACTGTGCTTCGTGTTCTTTGCTTAGAGTTGGAAATGAGGCATTGACTTTGAGAAGCATTCATTAGTAGAGAAGGAGGTGTCTTGCCCGTTGTAGCTTAGCATTTCTTTTTAAAAACCCAAAAAGAGGGCAGCAATAATCTCACGTGGCATTTTATCTTGTAGATCCTTGGTATAAACTAAGGGCACTTTATTAAATTGTAATTTAGTTACTAATTATAATAGCCACCTTTTATTGAACACTTACTATATTATGACACACTGTTAGCACCCTTCTCAAAAAATGCTGGGCAGGTTGTACACTTGACAATTGACTCTGGGCCAACGCCCTCTATCCAGGACCTTTGGTTGAGAAAAGTGATTGAGCCATCTGAATGGAAAAACTGGGCTTGGGGTGGCTGTGTTAATTCTAATAGTTACATTTCCACATTTCGCATTGATAGGCCACTCAGATCTCCTCGAACCCACCAACATCTGTTCCTACGGCACCAGCTCTTTCCTCTGTAATTGTTCCCAAGAGCTCTACTCTTACGTTGGTCCCAGAACAGGTAACAACAGTGACACTGTATTTATTGATGACTCTTTCTAACTTATCAGCTTCATACACAGTTTGTTTGTTTGTTTATTTATTTGAGCAGGAGCATGAGTGAGCATGCATGCAGTGGGAGGGGCAGAGGGAGAAGGAGAGGGAGAATCCCAAGCAGCCTCCGTGCTGAGCACAGAGCCCGACATGGGTCTCGGTCTCACCACCTTGAGATCCTGACCTGAGCTGAAACCCAAGAGTTGGATGCTTAATCATTGAGCCACCCAGGTGCCCCTGCAGTTCTTTATTCTTCTTAACAACATTAGGAGGTGGAGGCACATTATTACCCTCACTTTACAGAGGAGAAGACTGAAGCTTAGTGATAATACATGAGTTATCATGGTTCAGTTCTAAGTAGAATGAACCCATGGATTCTGTCTGATTCTAAAGCCCACGCTCTTAACCATTATGCTTGGTCAGTGGCTTTGTCTTTGTGGAGGCTGGGCTGTGGAATGGATCTTGTGTCAACCCACTGATTCCTGTTGCTCCTGATAGGACTGTCCATATCTCGTTTCAGGGAGCTCAGTAAGTGGTAGCACTATTGCTGGCATTAATTGTGCCAACTGACTCACATTTACTTTTTTTGTTTATATCTGTTAAAAAAGGTCCAGTTAATCAGTTATTATTGATGCCTACTATGTTTTGTTATGAGGAAACTGCCATTTAAGACTTTGTATTATTCAGTATTCTATAAAAATCCATATGGTTGATTCCTCTTAGAATTTAATGCAAGAAGAAAAAAAAAGTGTCTTTCTCTTGATTTTTTTTTTCCTTTTCTAACACCATGGGAACTAGAAAATGCTCATTTTTTTTTCCCCTTTTGTTTTGCCTTGAGCATTTACCTTTTTGTCCAGGTTCCCACGACAGTCCACTTCCTCCCTTCTCCTTAGTGGTTCTAATCTGACTTTTTTCCCTTCTCTTTTAACTTTCTTAGAGCATATTTGTAGCATAAATCTAGAAATTTATTACATGAGATCTCAAGTCCTTTTAGAAGGCAACAGAGTGTACATTTATAAAACAGGTATTTATATAAATTTGAAAATATTAAATGTTGCAAAAGCCTTTTTCTCTACCAGCAGATATCGCCTTGGTAGCAGAAAATAACGTAACCGTTCTTCATGTCACACTTGTGTTGCTCTCCACAGATTGGAAAGTTGCACAGTGAATTGGATATGGTGAAAATGAATGTGAGAGTGATGTCCGCCATATTGACGGAGAATATTCCTGGGTCTGAAAACCCTGAAGACATAGAGCTTCTCCAGGTGTAGTATGATTTCCGGGACAGTCAGTCACACAGTCTTTTAAGGTGTCTTCTATCTCAAGGCTCTAAGAATAACTTTTAATATTATCTAGTTCATCTTTGGTGATTTCTTTTTTTTTTTTTTTTAATTTTATTTATTTATTTGACAGAGATAGAGACAGCCAGCGAGAGGGAACACAAGCAGGGGGAGTGGGAGAGGAAGAAGCAGGCTCATAATGGAGGAGCCCGATGTGGGGCTCGATCCCATAACGCCGGGATCACGCCCTGAGCCGAAGGCAGACGCTTAACCGCTGTGCCACCCAGGCGCCCCATCTTTGGTGATTTCTTAACATAACGAGAGGCAAGGATGACTTTATCACAAATGTCATCATTACTTAGACATGGTCCTTACTCTTTCACAATAAATGATTTAACATCGAATCATTTATAGTCTTGGTCATATACAATCTGTTAGTCACTAACTATTCAAAGTATGTACAAGTTTCCTCCATATCCATCCACTCAACAAACATATTGAGTAACGACAATGGTGGTAGAGGATATAGAGGCAAGGAGGCTGGCCGTTCTAGTCCCCAAGGAACTTATGTATAGTGAGCAAGATTGTTTTGTCAACAGCCAGTTTATTTTTTTTTTTTAATAATAATTTTTTATTATGTTAGTCACCATACAGTACATCATTAGTTTTTGATGTAGTGTTCCATGATTCATTGTTTGCGTATAACAACCAGTGCTCCATGAAATATGCGCCCTCCTTAATACCCTTCACCGGCCTATCCCAATCCCCCACCCCCCCTTTGAAGCCCTCAGTTTGTATCCCAGAGTCCATAGTCTCTCATGGTTCATTCACCCTTCTGTTTACCCCCCTTCATTCTTCCCTTCCTTCTCCTACGGATCTCCCTGCTATTTCTTTTGTTCCATAAATGAGTGAAACCATGTGATAATTGCCTTTCTCTACTTGACTTATTTCACTTAGCATAATCTCCTCCGTCTGGTCCATGTTGCTGCAAATGTTGGGTAATCGTTCTTTCTGATGGCTGAGTAATATTCCATTGTATATATGCACCACATCTTCTTTATCCATTCGTCTGTTGAAGGGCATCTCGGCTCCTTCCACAATTGAGCTATTGTCAACAATCAGTTTAAACAAAGTATTGTAGATGCTGTAATAGAAATTTGTTTATCATACTTTGGGATTGGGTGCAGGCAAGGAGAACGGTGAGGACCTTCGGAGAGGGTTAGATGAAGGCAGCACTCACTCTGTGGAGGAAGACATGAACGGTGCATTTGGACCTGTACGAGCATGTGAGGAAAACCATGAGTGGTTCATTATTACTGAAACCATGTCTCTCCCAGTCACGTCCCTGTGTCTGTATGTCCATATACTTTGCTCTCTAGTAGTTCTCATTCTCAATTTTAAATTTCAACACGCACTTTGACACATTAACTTAGAGGAGGGAGAAATCAGTTTCTGAGTCTTTCTCTTCCCAAACAAGTTACAGAATCTTACCCTATTTTTACATCCCTCTGACTCCCACTCCCTGCTGCTCATGTTGCTGTTATCTTTCCTTTAACTTTGTAGACTGTTAGTAGATAATGTTTTTCTTGATCATTGCTTATTTGAGAAAGAGTAAATTGTAAAAATTTCCTCTTTCAACATTCCTACTTGAATATTCCTGCTGTGTCATTGAATCGCTATTAGTGGTAAACTTTGGGTGTTTGCATATCCAAAAACGTCTTTTTCCTGCCATATTAAGTGCTGATAGTTTGGCTAGACACAGAATTCTCATTGCAAAATTCTTCAGTCCTTCCAAAATACTGCTTCATTGTTCCCTTGTACCCAGTGGTGCTGATGAAAGTATGAGGTTATTCTGATTCTTGAGTCTTTTATAGTGTTTTTTTCTTGTTACATTTATGAGTTCTGCTTACTTTAGTATTTCTGCAGTTTCACAGTATGTCTAGGGATATGTGTGCATGTATGTGCATGTGTGTGTTTCCTTTATTTATCCTGCTTAGTACTTGATAGACCTTTTTGCCCTGTTGCTGTCTGGGTATTTTAATTCTGGGAAATTCTCAGCTCTTCAAGTATTTATTTTCTGCCATGTGGTCTCTTCGTATGGAACTTTTCTTAAATGATGAAACTTCCAGTTGTATTTTTCTTATCGCTCAACATTTTTTCTTTTTTCTTTTTTTTTTTTTTTACTTTTCATCTCTTCATTCTTTGTGTTGTAGTTTTAGGTGTGTTCCTCCATTCCATGTATTTCTCTGAAATTTGCACATCAGTTTGTCTCTTCCAATGAACATTTCATTTCAAAAACTGTGTTTTCTCAGGGCGCCAGGGTGGCTCAGTCAGTTAAGCATCCAGATCTTGATTTCAGCTCAGGTTGTGATCTCGGGGTTGTGAGATCCAGCCCAGCATGGGGCTCTGCACTCCACAGGGGGTCTGCTTGGGATTCTCTCCCTCTGCCCCCGTCCCCCTCTTTCTCTCTCTGTCTCTCAAATAAGTAAATCTTTTTAAAAATTGTTTTCTTAATCATTTTGGGTTTTTGTAATTTTTTTTCATGGATGTGCTTTCCCCTTCTATCTTTCTAAGGATAATACTTATTTTTAGGTTGCTTTTTCCATTTGCTCTATGGATTCTCATTCCTTGAGTCCCAGTTCTTTTCTTCCTCACTTCTTTCAGTTACATTCCTCAAGTATCTGTTGGATTGCTGATAGTGAGCTCATTTTTCTGTGCAATTCTGTGCAATGCAGCAGCCTACATTCTCTGTGCAGCTCACCTGTGCCAGGCAGGAGGACACACTTGCAGTGGTATGTGCTTGGTACCATTTTCAGAGTGTGTGGGATTGGTAGGGGATGATGCTGGGTGCGATATGTTGATAGCTGGTCTTCTAAGGTCTATGCTTCCTACTTTTCCTGCATGCTACCTATTACTGGAAGTAATACCCCATGTCTCTGCCCCAAGCATTGCTCCCATCTGCAAGAGATACTCCTTTCTCAGCTCTCTGGTCTCAAATGGGGAGAGAGGCATGGACCTGTTTGTCCTGCCTGGTTGTTTCACTGCTGTCCCTCAGCTATCTCTTAGTTGCCCCTTGTGCCATCTTGTTCTAGCCTCCATAGTCTCTGGGCATGGAGCATCCTTCATTTTCCTTCCGTGTTCTGCAGCAGTACTCCTTGTGGGCAGTCTTAGATGTTCTGGATTATGTTTTCCCCTCATCCAGGAGTTAGCAAACTGTGGCCAGTAGGCCACATGCAGGCCTTTGTTTTTGTGCCACCCATGAACTCAGAATGGCTTTTAAATTCTTAAAAGATTGTTAAAAAAAAAAAAAAAAAGTTTAGGGGCGCCTGGGTGGCTCAGTCAGTTTAGCGTCTGCCTTTGGCTCAGGTCATGATCTCAGTGTCCCGGGATCAAGCCCCTCATTGGGCTCCCTGTTCAGCGGGGAGTCTGCTTCTCCCTTTACCCCTCCATCCCACTTGTGCTCTGTCTCTCTCTCTCTCTTTCTCTCCCAAATAAACAAGTAAAATCTTTAAGAAAATATTCATTTTGGGCACTTGGGTGGCTTACGCGTCTGTCTTCAGCTCGGGTCATGGTCCTGGGGTCATCAGGCTCTCTGCTCAGTTGAGAGTCTGTTTCTGCATCTGCCCCTTCCCCCGCTTGTGCTCGCGCGTGTACGCACGCTCTTTCTCTCTCTCTCTCAAAAATAAATCTTTAAAAAAATTTAAAGTTCATTTCTTAAGCTGTATCTATGCAGGCCCACTTCCAGAGATCACTAGGGAGTCAGATATACCTCTTAAGGAACTCTGCACCACCCCCCACCCACAATTCATGGGTTTGAGTTTGTGGCACCTCTCAGGTCCCCAGGGATAAGAAGAGGATTTAAAACCGCAGCTTGAGAACGTAAAGCTCCAGGGGGGGGAGTGGTAAGACCTGGTCTGTACAAGTCACTGAGGACCTTCTATACCATGTCAGAGTGGGCTTTCACTCTGATGGCAGAAGGGAACCATCAGGGATAGAACTGAAGACAATATAACCATATAAAATTTTTAAAAGACACATGTGGTGACATTGAGATAAGTTCTAAAGAAGCAAGACAAAATTCTAGGCAACAGTTGAAGACATCATTTACCACGTATCTTATACTACATTCTATGTGTGGAAAATGACCTCTGTGGTCAAATAAGTTTGCGAAACTACCTACTCTATTTCTGGAGGTTCATAAAGCTTCTTCGTATAGTTAAGGTGCCCAAGAGTCTTTGTTTAACTCAACATTTACAAACCTCTTTGACCAGAGAATCCCCATTTACTGAGTGTGTGAACGTCCTACAGAACACCAGCATAATATATACCTTGAGAAACAAATCAATATTTTGGATCATGGGCTGTACGTCTATTATTTTTAGAATATTTTACATAGGAACCTCACATCGTTTTGTTAAGGATTCCTGGGGTTCTTAGCCTTGGACAAACCATTTAGTATCATTGGGCTTCATTGGATGATAAAATGAAGAGCTAAGAGGGTACTTGACAAACAAAGGTAATGTTAATATATTCTGCTAGGAGATTAAAAGGAAAATTAACCATTAAATATAGTTCCTATGTAGTAATCCTTTTAAAAAAAAACCCACAATTGAAGGCTTTTACAGATAATAAATTTTGTGACTCACAATGTGTAACAAGCATTTTAACTAAGACTTAATTAAATATCAAAGTAAGACTGTGGGACAGAGAGTATTTTTTGGAAACGGCCACAGCAATATTTCTACTGGCACATGGTCTTCCCGGGCCTTTCAGAGCTTCTAAAGTGACATGATTTATGACTTTTCTCCTCTCTTCCTCCATCTGTGGCAAACAATCCCTCATTAAAAATGCACACTGAAGCATCCCGTTTAAATATGCGAATCCAGCTTTATACCGTGTGCCATCCTGGAGAGCACTGAAATGCTTTTTGTGTCAGTCTTTGGGTGCAGATGTTTGGTTGCATTTTGCAAGAATAATGCTAATCTGTTTCGATGCCAGCGTTCAGGGCTGTGTGCTGGCTTGAATACTAAGGAGACTTGGGGTGTCAGTCAACATTCGAATACCACTCATGGCCCATTGGAGTTGAATGGGTTCTAGCATCTGATCGGCTTGTTTTATGGAGCCTATTGAATGTGTAACTTTTTCTATTTATGTTTTTCGTTAGTAACACCTAGAGATCTCATGAGGAGTGCTGTTCTTACGTTCTTTCGGCAAGAATTGGATTTTTTTCTCATACGGTCAGTTAGCTCGTAAAAGAAAACGATTTCTCTTCTCACAACACTTCTGACACCAAGTGTGAGAGGTTTTTTCCCCCTCACATTAAACAGTTCTGATTCTAACTACCCAGAGTTAGCACAAACCCCACAGATGAAGGGCTCCGTCTTGAAGACCATCCCCACTTCATATGCCTGTTGCAAATCTGAGCATCTCATACTTTTGACCAGTGAGCTATAAACTGGGGGTTTCCACAACCCCCCTCCTTGGGATGGACCATTTGCTAGAATGCCTCACAGAACTCAGGGAAACATTTGTATTTGCTGCTTTATTATAGAGGGTGTTACGAAGGATACAGATGACTACTCAGGTGAAAGATACAGAGGACAAGGTCCAGAAGGGTTCCAAGTGCAGCGGGAGCTTTTGTACCCATGGAGTTGGGATGTGGATGTGTTCACCTACCTGGGAACCCTCTAAACTCCTTGTTTTGGGATTTTTATGGAGGATTTATCACATAGGGATGTTGATCATAACCTCAAGCCTTCACCGCTCTCTCCATGAAGAGGATGGAGGGTGGGGCTGAAGTTCCAAGCTTCTGATTGTGGTTTGGTCTCTCTGGTGACCAGCCCCCATCCAGGAGGCCACCAAGAGTTGCGTTATTAGAACTTTAGATGCTCCTGTCACCCAGGGAGTTCCTAGGGATTTAGGAGCTCTGTGTCAGGAACCAAGGGCAGAGACCAATGTATATATTTCTTATTTTACATATTGCTTAGCTATTTAGGTGTCCCAGCTGCAAATGGGGGGTCTTTGATCCATTGTCCTATCTGGACCAGGCCCCAGCCTCTCAAGGTTATTGGATCTGACAGATGGTTGCCTTTCAAACATTGTACCTTTATTGCCTCTCTTATCTTTGGGCCCTATATGGTTTTTCAGCCTTTGAGGGTTTCTCATTCTTTCTTGAAAGCTTAGGCATGTATGGTAAAATAGCATTATAGTGTATCCAGCATTTTTTTTTAGGTATTTTGTTATCAGGAAGGTTTTCAGGATCTTGAGTATAATATTGTGCTGGAAACCAGAAACTATACAGCTTGCTTTTTCTAAAAATTGAGACAAAATTCACATAGTAAAGAATTCACCAGAGCACCTGGGTGGCTCAGTCGGTTAAGCGTCTGCTTTCAGCTCGGGTCATGATCTGGCACTCCTGGGATCAAGCAGCATTGGGCTCCCTGCTCAGCGGGGAGCCTGCTTCTCCTCTGCCCATCCGCCTGCTGTGCACACGCTCTCTCTGTCTCTCTCAAATAAATCTTAAAAAAATAAAAAAATAAAAGAACCATCTGAAAGTATGTGATATAGTGGCATCTAGTACATTCACAGTGGAGCCATTTCCTCTGTTGGGTTTCAGAACTTTTGGAACTAGTTCCAAAAAGGAAACCCCATTCCCATTGAACAGTCTCTCCCCCTTCCTGTCTTTGCCCAGTTCTACCTACCTGCTTACTATTTCTATGAATTTACCTATTCTGGATATTTTATATAAATGTAATCATGCACTATGTGGCTATTATGTTTGGTTTCTTTCACTTGTACATCACTAACCTTTTTTTTCACCCATGTAGCACCTGTCAGAATTGCATTCCTTTAGTGGGTAATATTCCCTTGTGTGAATATGCTGCATCTTATTTATGCATTTATTAGATGATGGACATTTGAGTTGTGTTTACCTTTTGGCTATTGAAGCTGCTATAAACATTCATCCACCAGTTGTTTTGTTTTGTTTTGTATTCCTACGTTCATTTCTTTTGACCGTATATCTAGGAGTAGCACTGCTGGGTCATATAGTAATTCCGACTCTGGGTTTAACTTTTTAAGGAACTATCAAACTGCTTTCCATGGTGGCTGCACCATTTTACATTCCCACCGACAGTGTACAAGAGTTCCAGTTTCTCTGCTTCCTTGCTAATGCTTGTTATGTTCCGTTTTTTGGTTTTTTTTTTAATAGCTGTCTAGCAGGTGCGAGGTAGTAGCTCATTACGATTTTGATTTGCATTCCTAATGACTCATGATACTGAGCATCTCTATATAGCTTTTTAAAAGGTAGAGCACCTCATGTTGTCCTTGTTGGACCCCTCCAGGGGCTTCCCATCACACTTGGAACAAAACCGCAACCTCCTTATTCTAGCCACAGAGCCCTCCTTGACCAGCTCCTACTACCACTCCTTCCACAGGCCATGCAGCTCTTCTCTTCGGCGGTCGATGTACACTGACCACCCTTCTGTTCTGTGGACACACCAAGTTTGTTCTTGCTGGGGAGTATTTCATGCTTGACCGTCATGCTCTCCCCTCTTCTAATGGCCAGCTTTTTCTCCTCACTCTGACCTTAGGATGTTACCTCCTCTGAGAAGCCTGTCCTGACTCCCCAGGTGTTAGACTGTCAACTTTTGTCTCCTGCCCCATCGCCATTTTGTCCTCCACCTAGCGCTCAGACGCTTTTCTTGAATATTTGTTCAGTTGCCTTTGCCTACTAGAATAGAAGCTCTGCAAAGCTGATCTCTAATGCTCGGGGTCTGGCTCCCAGAGCAGTGCCTGGCATGATGTAGTCACTCAGTAAAAATAGCTTTCATAAGTTAATGTTTTCTTCCCCCTAGGTTTTATGTAATTTAAAATAAAAATCTTGGGCACCTGGGTGGCTCAGTTGGTTAAGCGTGTGCCTTCGGCCCCAGTCATGATCCCAGGGTCCTGGGATGGAGTCTTGCATCAGGCTCCCTGCTCAGTGGGGAGTCTGCTTCTCCCTCTGCACTCACTCTCTCTCTCTCAAAAATAAAAATTAAAAATTAAATTAAACATAAAATAAAAATCTTTGGGGCACCTGGGTGCCTCAGTTGCTTAAGTGTCAGACTTGATTTCAGCTCTTTTATGATCTCAGAGTTGTGGGATTGATCCCTGCACTGGGCTCTGTGCTCAGCCCAGAGACTGCTTCACATTCTCTCTCCCTCTCGTTCATACTCTCTCTCTCTCTCAAATAAATAAAATCTTCAAAAAAATAAAAATCTTTATCCTTGCTATGAGAGACTGAATCTTCATTTTTTTATAATAATTTTTTATTATGTTATGTTAGTCACCATACAGTACATCCCTAGTTTTTGATGTAAAGTTCCATGATTCATTACTTGGTATAACACCCAGTGCACCATGCAATACGTGCCCTCCTTAATACGCATCACCAGCCTATCCCATTTCCCCCTCCCCCCTCCCCTCTGAAGCCCTGAGTTTGTTTCCCAGAGTCCATAGTCTCTCATGGTTCATTCCCCCTTCTGTTCACCCCCCCTTTCTTCTTCCCTTTCTTCTCCTACCGATCTTCATACTTCTTATGTTCCATAAATGAGTGAAACCATCTTTTTTTTTTTCCAATTAGATGGCTAGTTGTCCAAATAACATCTAACAATTCACACCATCTCCGTGAATTTCAAACACTCCTTCATCGTATTCTATCTTCTAATACAAGGACATCTTTCTGGAGGCTGTTTTGTTTGTTTGATCTGTTTGTTCAGCCCTGTGTTGGCATCCTACTACTTTAATGGTTCTAAGTATCTATTTTCATGCCTTTGTAGGGTTTGTCAGTGAAACAGATGGCATGCTCAATTTAGATAATTTGAGGAGAGTTTAATCAAGGTACTATTTATTCAGCAAGATATTGCAGGGTTTAGGGAAACCACAGGAGCTCGGTCACTACGCCATGCTCTTAACTAATATCCCGAGGCATAAACAGGCAAGAGGGAAGTTTCGCCAGAACCCAAAGGAAAGAAAAACAGAGAAAGCACCCTTGAGAGTAGAGGAGCTTTTGGTGGAAGGAATTGAGGGAAAAATATCTAGATCTCGCTCTCCTTCCTCCCATTTCCTGCCAGTGCGTGCTGCTTACCGAACTCAATCATTTCAGCCTTCTCTTGTTTTTGCCTAACCCCAGTAGGGCAATGAGAGAAGAGAATATTTCAGTCTTCTGTAGAAGAATGCAAGCTCTGATTTTCAGAGTATAACTGGAATGGGGTGCCTGCGTGGCTCAGTTGGGTAAGTGTCTGCCTTCGGCTCAGGTCATGATCCCAAAGTCCTGGGATCAAGCCCAAGTGGGGCTCCTTGCTCAGCGGGGAGCCTGGTTCTCCCTCTCCCTCTGCCTGCAGCTCCCCGTGCTTGTGGTGTTCTCTCGCCATCTCTTTCTCTGTCAAATAAATAAATAAAATCTTAAAAAAAAAAAAGCATAACTGTTGAAAGCCTTAGTCTAACTTAGTAGAAAAGTTTACAATTGGGTCAATCTAAAATTTCATCCTATAAGGATAATTTGTTACTGGTTGGGGGGAAAAAACAGTAAAATAAAAAGTCCTCCTCTGGACACTTATTGCCTTTACCATTCAGAAACTTGTGGAAGGGACTTTCAGTGTCTCTGAAACCATCTCCCTTCCTTTACAGTAGCAAGTCATGGAGCTGGAGGGAGAACCTCGTTCTCCTGAACCTGTGTTCTACCCATTATACCAACTTGCTTCTCATTTTGAGCCCAGAATTGACTTTCTAGTATAGGGGTCTCACCTGTTTTTTCCTATGTCTGTAGCTAGGTTGGAAGCAACTTGAAGGCAATGGCCAAGTCGAATACTTCTAAATCCATACAGCTATGCATGTTTATAGCACATGCTTTGCACACTGAATGAGTTCATTAAATTTCCTTTTTTTTCATAAGTATTTTATTTATTCGTTAGAGAGAGAGACAGAGTGCACAAGGAGTGGGAGAGGAAGAGGGAGAAGCAGACTCCCCACTGAGCTGAGAGCCCAACATGAGGCTCGATCCCAGGACCCCGAGATCATGACCTGAACCTAAGGCAGACGCTTAACCGTCTGAGCCACCCAGGCATCCTGAGTTCATTAAATTTCTGTTGAGTTGAATAGACTGATGCTCTTTGTTGAAGAATTGATGATTTTAGGACAAAGGAGCTAAGGAGTTACTGAAGACAAAGGCTTTTGGGGAAATAAAATGTTGACAATATTTGGTTAGGAAAAACAAACAAGGATTCTACTGAGTTAATGATCTTTTTGAGTATGATCTTGACTTTTAATTTGCTATTCACTCAGCTGACGTCTGTGTAAGGAAAAAGGGCTACAAGCAAGTAACGCTGAGAACTGTTTAGTTTTAAGGTGGGAGGGGTAGGGTTTTTTTATTTTTTTGCAGATAGAGATGTTCTCTAGGGCTCCTGCAGTCTGGGGAGGGAGGACAGAGAGGGAGGAAATATGTTATGGGCTGATAATAAGAGTATCACCTTGCAGATAGTATTTCCAGAGAAGGCTTTCAAGAAACACATTTCTTCCCATTTTCACTTTTTCAAGGGAGATGTTCAGGCACTTCTATTTTTCTTTTTATTGAGTTGCACTGTGCTGCTGAATGTGGGAAGGTTACAGTTGGAGTTGAAAGTGCAAAAGGACCTCCTTCCTTAATCCCTGAGTCCTCGGTGGAGGTCTAGGAGCCATCTGGATGTCAGGAGAGGAAGCTCTTAATGAGCTCTTTTTTTGTTTTGCTCCAAAGACTTTTTGAATTGATTGTTAAATTCCCTTGAACTAAGAAGCCTACCTTTGCTTTGATATGGTATTTAATGGGGGCAGTTCCAGGGGCTCTGTAATGGACATATGCACCAGCAGCTGTTACTCTGTGTTTTGACTCTCTCCCCCCGCTCGCTCCCCACATCCACAGCCCTGCAGATGCCTGCCGTGGGGGAACTTCTGACCCATCCTCTTGGTTCATGGTGCTTGATCTAGGCTCTTTCCAGGTGGTGTGGCCCTCCTCTGAGACAGACATCAATTGAGAAGATCAGAGTGGGCTGGCTTTTGAAGAGGTTTTTCAAATTCTGCTCTGCAATCCTGCTGAGAAATGTGATGTTCCTTTCATGTTTCCATTCCATCTGTCTTTTGAGAGGGCAAAGAGAGGGTCTTCTTGTGACCGGGGGCTATTGATGTTGGCTGCAGATTCATTTCAAATTAATTTCTACATTTTTGTCACGAGCATCTCACAGCCATTGTATTTCCTTGATCTTGACATTGCTCTAGCAAGGCTGCCAGGAGCAAGAACAATTTCATTATACTCAGTAATGCAAACGATCTCGTTCATCATGAAGGTTATGTGAAATGCTGTTCTTTGTTCTCTCCTTGGAATAGCACTGGGTCCTGAGTAAAGGTGTATTACAAGATTGTATTAGCTATCTAGTTAACATTCCAGTGATACTTCCTTATGCAATCATTAATACATTTATTGACTACCCACCGTATGCCAGACACCCTTGGGGTTTCAACTTTAGCATTTCCTATTTTTATAACAACCCTGCAAGATAATTGTTATCCTTGTTTTATAGATGTGTAAAAAACAAAACTGAATCTAAAATTTAACTAAATCCCGTGTCAGGTATGCATATGCGAGTGGCCTTTCGTCTACTGAGTCTAGAGTCTGCTCTCTTTGTACTATTCCAGGGAGCCATACGAAAGGAAAGCCAAATTTAGCCTACCACCTGTCTTTGTTTTATTAGGATATGGCCACACCCATTTATTTGCATATTATCCACAGTGCTTATATGTTTTAATGGCAGACTTGGGTAGTTCTGTTCTCTGACAGAGAACACACAGTCCACAAAGCAGAAGATATTAAATACTATCTGGGCCTTTAAGAAAAAAGTTTGCCAACCCCTGATGATAGTGGCCAGTCGTTAGCAAATAGGAGTTTTTCTGGCTGCAGATAGTGGTTACAAAACCCAGAGTCTATCCTTTATCAGTCTGTATTGCTTTTTCCTTTTCATTTCCTTTTTTCTCCTAAATATTTTTGTTAGGATTCTGTAGAGGGCATGGCTTTTACCTCTGAGTCCAAATGCCAGTTATTAATGCTTTGACTGATTTATTTAGAGATTTCCTGTCAGGACTCTTGTAATAGATGGTTTGGGATTCTAAATGGTTTTGCTGACTATAAGTTTTTCAGTGGGTCTGTCTTTCTTGAAGGGAAACAAGTCAGATAATGGAAAAGTCTGATGATTTAGCAAGTTCTGTCGCTCTCATTTTGAAGGTGTTCTTGCCTGACCTTAATGTACCATTATGCTTACAAATTCTAGCTGAGGTGGGTTTAAAGAAACGTGAATATTAGTTTTATGCTCCTCAGGCTTGCCTATATGGATATAAGTTGTAAGGCAGCAGTTTTCAAATTGTCCGTGTATATAAGAAACACTCCAGGATGCTTACCAAAAAAAAAAAAAAAAAAAGTAGATTCCCAGACCCTCAGCCCTGGAGATTCCGAATCAGTATGTTGGCTGTAGGTGCCCCTGATGGTTATGAGGAAAAGCTAGTTTGGGGAGTGCAGTCCTGGCTTAAAGCAGTGACCCCAGGTAGTCCCAACAAGCATAGTATCCCTATTTTTTTTTTAAATTTTGGTTTGGTTTCCGTTGGAATGTGTTGTTGTAATTGTAAACTTTATTTATTTAAGTAAAATGTAATAGGAAAATTACGCCACTATAAATGTATTTTAACTGCTACGTTCTTTTACTATCTCTAATAGCGACAGTAAGCATTTTGTGTTTTATGTAGTGCTTTATAGTCCTAGAGTTCCTCATTATACACATCTCATTTGCTTTTTATGTCACCCCTTGAGGTAGATGTGGCAACTAGTATAACTTTCATTTATCAAATGAGGAAACTGAGATTTAGGAAACCAGTGATTTCTGTATTCTGCAGCTAGTAAGAGGCACCTCTAGGATTCCCATACACCAGTTCTAATTTCTAGTCTGGCATTCTGTGCAGTGTACCATAGTGTTCTTTTACACCTCATTTGGTTTTTAGAGGAAGATATAATCACGTGTAACTCATTGCCTTCTGATAAGAAGGACAAATTGTACGTAATTAAATACTTGGGTAATCTCCCATAGGTGACTCCTGGAGGAAGTGATCAACGGGCATATACTCACTGGTGCATCCGTTTCTTTATAGAACTTCCCTAGCACAGAAAAAGATATTTCTCTCCTTTCTTTGACAGAAACTTTATAAGACAGGACGGGAGATGCAGGAGAGGATCATGGACCTGCTCATTGTGGTGGAGAATGAAGATGTAACCATTGAGCTAATTCAGGTGAACGAGGATTTGAATAACGCCCTCCTTGGATGTGAGAGGTGAGCTGATGTGCATCCTCCCACCCTCCTCCACGTGTTGTTTCTCCAGCAGTGGCTCAGCATTCTTGTAAGAGTACCTACTGGGTAAACAGTTAAGATCGGGAACAGCTTCAGGGCAAGGCTGCCTTCCTTCCAAGAGAGGGAACGTGGTCCTGGCCTTCTGGGAGCTTGTGATCTGGATTGCAAGAGCAAGAGCACATCTGTGCAGTGCTGGGAGCATTCTCGGGCATTGTAAATAACTGACCATAGCAGGCCTGGATTTCATTCACCTTGATAATATCTGCACTGAGCACATTGTAGACTCAAGTGGGTGAATAGTATAAACAAAGCATCTTAGTAAAAGTGCGGTTTATCCTAAGTTTGAGATAGACAAGAACATAAAACAGTGCAGGGAAGAGGGGAGGATATTTTATATGAAGAAAATAGTCTATACAAAACCAGAGCAGTAGTTTGGACATTTTGTGTACGAACATAGGGTTTTTTTTTTTAAGTTTCCATTCAGAAAAGTATGAAGGCAAAAATTTTAAATACTCATCATTTTGTCACTAACATTTTTAGCCATTTTCCTACATTTTTTTTATAGTTGTGATCATGTAAAGAACGTACACTTCTGTTTCTCTTGATTTTATTCACTGTATAACAAGTATTTCCTTAGCCTGTGCTTTGAAATCCTTTCAATAAGCTGTTATGTTTAAGAGCTCTGTAATAGTCTGTGTCTTTCCCAGTTCATTATTTGGCATGTTAGTTGTTTTTAACTCATTTATTCATCAGAGTAAGAGTCTTATCAACTACTGGGATAGGCAAGGTTCTAAGTCAGAAAAACACCTTAAGTACAAATAGACACACTTGGAAATTGAAATAAGTGCAGTGAAACAAGGTGCGGGAGGTCTGCTTGGTCAGAATATCAGCCGGGCCTAATCCAGGTGGGGAGGGGGAAGGGGAGTGTCAATGAGGAGGTGCCCCTATGGTGAGCACTGCAGAATGAGTGAGCATGGATCGAACAAGGAGCAGAGCAGGAGCTCGGAGGGTCTGTGAAGCTACAGAAAAGCACACAGGCTGGAGAGAGAGTGAGCAGCCAGGATCCAGCCCCCGGGAGCTGGGGTATGCCTAGACTGACAGGCGACTTTTTCTTCTGTATTAATGTATAAAAACGTAGCTTCATGTGGAATCTAACAAAAAAACCAACAACAAGAAAAGCAAAAACAACGCAAAACCAAGTTCATAGGGGCAGAGAAACTTGGTGTGGTTGCCAGAGGTGCAGAGGGGGTGGGAGGTGGGTGTAATGGGAGGAAGGGGGTCAAAGATTAAAAAATTAAAATTAAAATTAAAAAAATAAATAAAAGGAACAGCAATCAAATGTAATGTGTGGGCTTTACCGGGATCCTACTTTGAACACACTAACATTAAAAAACATTTAGTTGCTAAGGGGAGGAATTTGAATATGGATGGAATATTAATTAATATTAAGGACTTACGGGGGAAAATATAATGGTTAAGTCGGTGGTTAAGTTGGAAAATGTCTTTATTTTTGGAGAATGCCTTCTAAAATATCTAGGGATGAAATGTCATAAAGTCTATAATTTAAAATATTTCAGCAAAAATATATATAAAGCAAATATGGCAAAAAGATACACAGTCATTAAACTTAGCTGAGGAATACAGGGGTGTTCGTTATACTGTTCTCTCTTTACTTTCCTATAGGTTTGAAAATTTCCTAATAAGTTAATACAAAGATATCTGAGTTAACAGTGTCACCTATATAAAACAACTTATTTCAGTGCTTTTAAAATATTGTATAAAACAGTTGCACGTAAATGAACCCAAAGATCTATTATTAGGAACCTGAAAAAAGAGAAAAAGAGAAAAAACAAACCCATTGTTCCAGGCAAGTCTCGTGGTCTCTTTCCAGAGCTATCCCTAGGACTTCTCATTGTAATGCTAGAGTGTCTGAGCTCCCCACACTTTTTCTAGATCTTCATTCCTCAGTAGGAATGATGTCCGCATTTTGGGTGAGACAGTTATCCCTTGTGTGGACCCTACTTAGTGGTTCATAAGGGAAATAGGGGAACAGTGCTGGATTCAAAAAAACAGTTTTATGAATCAAATCTTGATGATTTCTGGGAAAATCGCTTACTTTTTTTAAGACTTAAGTTTGTTTCTGTCTATTAAAGAGGAAAATATTACCTAATTACAGGGTTTCATTGTTGTTTTGAGAACTAAATGAGTTAATATATATGACGGCATCTTGGGGGGGTGCTACCATGTTGACACACATTAAATATTAATTTCTTCCTCCTCCCCATTAACATCCTACTGGGCCTTTTAACTTATTGACTAGTTTTTGTTGTTTTTTTTCTTCTGTTGATCCGTGAATGAACCAAGAGAATCAGTGAAGTAAAACCAATACTATGAAATGAGTTTTTTCCTTCACTGTCTCTTACATACTGCCCATCGGAGACCCCAGCCCTTCATGTGAAGCCATGACCGAGCGTTGACTGAGCATGTGAGCCCAGCGACCAGTGTTGTCTGAGCACCGAACAGAATCTAATTTTTGCCTTTTGTTTTCTGTGGCGTAAAGCTTAGTAAGTGGAAAAACAGCTCAGGAAAACCGCATGGCTGTCAGAGTGCTGCTTCCTGGTTTTCATTTTGTGGAATTCTGTTACAAACCATTAAGACCACGGACTAAAAGCTTCTTCTGAAGGGGAATGTCTTTTAATTGGGTCCNTAAATAAAATATTAATTTCTTCCTCCTCCCCATTAACATCCTACTGGGCCTTTTAACTTATTGACTAGTTTTTGTTGTTTTTTTTCTTCTGTTGATCCGTGAATGAACCAAGAGAATCAGTGAAGTAAAACCAATACTATGAAATGAGTTTTTTCCTTCACTGTCTCTTACATACTGCCCATCGGAGACCCCAGCCCTTCATGTGAAGCCATGACCGAGCGTTGACTGAGCATGTGAGCCCAGCGACCAGTGTTGTCTGAGCACCGAACAGAATCTAATTTTTGCCTTTTGTTTTCTGTGGCGTAAAGCTTAGTAAGTGGAAAAACAGCTCAGGAAAACCGCATGGCTGTCAGAGTGCTGCTTCCTGGTTTTCATTTTGTGGAATTCTGTTACAAACCATTAAGACCACGGACCAAAAGCTTCTTCTGAAGGGGAATGTCTTTTAATTGGGTCCAGCTCTCAAGAGATTGGGTTACTTCTGCGAATGGCTCATTCTGATTCAGCTCTGAACCATGTGTGCCAAAAGCACCTGAGGTCAGTTGTGGGACAGAAACACTTAAGTCTTAAGATTCAGAGAGAAATGTTTTGCCTCCAGAAAAGATAGTAGTCTTGGTGTACTCGTTTCCTATAGCTACTCTTACAAATTATCACAAATTTAGTGGTTCAAAACCGCATAAACTTATTACCCTACAGTTCTCTAAGAGTCCAAAGTGGGTCATCAGGGTGTCAGCAGGTGGTACATTCCTTTTTGGAGGCTCCAGAGGAGAGTCCTTTTGCTTCACTCTTGCAGCTTCTTGAGCCTGCCCACTCTCCTTGGCTCGTGATCCCTTTCCACCATCTTCAAAGCCAACACCATCTGGTTGAGTTTTTTTATATTGTATCATTCTTGCTTCCTCTTCTGCCTGCCTCTTCACGTTTAAGCGCCTTTGTAGTTACATTGCTTATCTGTATATTCCAGGCTAATCTCCCTATTAAAGTCTCCCTATTAAGGCAACTTTCCATTTGCCATCCAACCTAACATATTCACTGTTCCAATCACTAGGATATAGATATCTGGAAGGAGGGCGCCCCATTCTGTTCATCACAGTCTGCCCTCTCTTCCCCCAAAGATTCACATTCCTCCACATGCAAAATACATTTGCCCTATTCCAACATCCCCCAAAATCCCTGCTCATTACATCTAGGGAAGAGTTGTGCAAATAAGAAAACAGAAGTTTGTTACTCGAGGCTTGATCTGAGAGGGTTCTTCATACCCAGCGCATAACTAGTGTACAAGAAGCCAGTGCCGTAAGGAGGGGGAAGAAAAAACATGTGTTTTAGAAAGGGAAAAATCCTTAAACCTAAATGCATGTTCTAATTTAATATGTTTCTAAACTAACTCTTAGTTTCCAAAGCATTTCCACATTAATCCACCTGTATTATCTTTCTAGGGGTCGCCCCTGAGAATAACTTTCTGAGGAAATGCTTCAAATGCTGCTATTCTCTTTTAGCAAAGAGATAGAGAACTGAGGATCAGAAGTTATGTCCACGATCCTATAGCTATGTGATAATAAAGCTGACACTTGATCCCTGGACTACTGCCTTCAGCTTCACTAGTCTTTCAAACCTATTATTTATTTATCTGCTCCTCTTTTATTCCCAGTGTACGAGCAATGTAAAATTTAAGTTGTAAATTTTATTTTCGATATTTTTAGTGGATATCAGGTGTCATAAAAATGAAGATGAACAGTGAAAATATGTTAAATGTGTTTGAATTTTTATGGAACATTATTTATAACGGCAGGATTGGAAACAAGTTAGATATTTGAGATTAAGAGTAGTTAAATGTGGGGGCGCCTGGGTAGCTCAGTCGGTTTAGCATCTGATTTTGGCTTAGGTCATGATCTTGGGGTCCTGGGATCGAGCCCTATGTTGGGCTCCATGCTCAGTGGGGAGTCTGTCTCTCCGTCTCCCTCTCCCCCCACTCATGCGCTCTCTCTCAAATGGATAGATTAAATCTGTTTAAAAAAAAAAAAGTAGTTAAATGTGTGCTACGTTCATAAGGTAAAATATGCAGCCACTAAAAATTGCATTTCTGAATAACTGGAAAAATGCTCCCTACATAACTGAATTAGGATACAGAACTATGTGAAATCATGGCAAATAAGTTTAAAAATAGATTACTGTATAGTGACTAACATAACAAAAAATTATTAAAAAATAGATTAATTTACAGAAAAAGATACCAGAAGGAAATACATCATGATTTTAATAGGGACCATTTCTAGGTGATGGAACTACTACTAGTTTTTTGGTTTTTTTTTTTAAATTTCATTTATTTATTTGAGAGAGAGAGTGAGTGCATGAGCGGGGGGGCTGGGCAGAGGGGAGAGAGGGAGAACCTCAAACGGACTCCATGCCCAATACAAGCCTGATATGGGGCTTGATCTCACGACCCAAGCCGAAATCAATAGTCAGACACTCAACCAACTGAGCCACCCAAGCAACCCTATTACTAGTTTTTAATATGTATTCATTTTCTCACAGTTTTCTATAAAGGCATTACTACCCCTATAAACTGAAAAGATTTTTTTTTTAAAGTTATGAAAGTACTTTATTGGGAGTCGATGGGGATGAGCCTGATTATCTTTGTTCCTGAATATTTGCATGTTAATAATTTGTTAAGGATTATAGCATTTTCATATCTATTTTCTGTTAAATACTTAACATTTTGCTAACTCTCAAACAGATTCACTCGGAACCAACAAAGGATTTTGGAGCAAAATAGGAACCAGAGGGAAGATGCCAATGTAAGTGAACAGAAAACTTACAAAAAACAATTGAACATTTTACAAATTGTACAGTAGGGAATAAGGCTTACCTAAAACAAGTCTTAAAACAGAAGAAGCATCATTAACTATCTGGAATGGTTTTGGTGGTGTAGAGTATTTGCCTTAACAACTCAATATTATTAAGTTACTAATAAGAAGTCATAAGAAGATTATCTGATTAAGCAGCAACTCATGTAGATGGTGGGATGTGATTACTACGAGTGTTGCCTGTTGAATAGAGAATTCTCCTTCGAGATGCATCCAAATAGGATTTTCCTTTCTCAAAAAAAAAAAAAAAGTCCCCAGGGAGAAAACCATGATAAATTACCTGACACATGTTTTTCTGAATTGTGTTTTTGTTTGCTTTGTTTTCAGACTACCAGTGAACCTTCTGCCCCCTCCTGTGATCTCTTGGACCTTAGGCTTAGTCCTCCAATGCCTAGGGCCACTCTGGGAGAACTCAACACCATGAATGCTCAGCTTTCAGACTTAAGTAAATAAGCACATGGGCCTTTCAGACCAGCAGAAGAGCTTGATGTGAAACAGTTCTGCTTGGTTTCATGATTAAAAATGCAATGTGGGAAGGACTGAAGTCAGTTTGAATATCAGAGAACTGTATCGGGAGATGTAATTATTCTTTGGCGAGTGGTTGGCTCAAACCCAGCAATGGGATATATCGGGGGGGGGGGGGTGTTGGATCCCTGAAATTCATCCCCCTGGCTTAGAATCTCATCGAATTCACATGGCCTGCTTTTATAAATGTGGTTCAGCGTCATGGCCAAACTTAAAACCACTCTGAAGCACACACTATGACCTTTGGGTTTCTCCGCTATGCTACAGCATTTAGGTAAGGGAATATTTGATGCAGGTGGAGAAAGTCAGGAATTAGGAGGACTGATCTACGTGGTGGTGAAATGTGGAGGAAAAAACACAGGTTTTTGAGGTAGGAGTCCAAGTTGAAATCCCGTCTGCCACCTTATAGCCACCCAGCTTTGAGATTCTCCTCCTCTGGGGTGTCTTACTTAGGATTATAGGAAGCTGAGAGCTTGGGGAGGACAGGGTAGAGCTCCATATATGCCCTAGCTTTTTACTTCTGTGCTTGAGAGAATAAGACACACAAAATCTCTTCCATTCTAGATCAGTTTGGGATTTCAGAAAATCTGATATCATAACATTTGTTACCTTCACAACATCCTCTTTTTGTGGCCACATTTCTCTTTCCAGTTACCATTAATAATGTCCTTTAATGTGTTTGAGGAAATCATTTTATGGCAGCAGAAATATCTGTTTTGTTTTTGTTTTTATTGTGGAAAATCGAACAGAACAACTGAATGACAAAATGTTTTAAAGCCAAACCAGTCCATTTTGTGTTCTAGATTTCAGCTCTCCAAGTCCTGTTGTAACAAACAACTTGAACCCCAGTCTTCATCCACAGGTGGATTTGCTAGCCTTGGAAAATACAGAAACACCCCTGTAAGTATGTCCAGTAATACCCCAGAGGTAATACCATCTCCTTCTGATTCCTCATATTTAAGAAAGTGTGACGTAAGAGAAAAAGTAGAGACTTAGGAAATAGACGGTCCTGAGTTAGAATCTCAGCTCTGCTTTCTACCAGCTGTGTGACCTTGGATGAGAAACTTCACCAGCGTGAACCTCATTTTTCTTCTGAGAGTACTTCCTAGGATTCTTGCAAATATTCTGTGAGATGCTGTATGTACTTCCTAAAACAGCGCTTTAGTGGTAAGCCTTCCAAAAGTTATTTCTGTTATTTTTCAGTGGTAACAGGAGGTGGGGGAAGAACAAGGGGAATTGAATGACAAGGGAGTTCAAACAAATAATGGCCACACCCGTTATGGATCACTCGCCATTGCCAGGCACTTTGCTAAGCTCTGTTTGTTTATTCCATTTAATCTTTGCAAAAACTCTCGGACCTATGCTGTTGTTATCATGCCCATTTTACAGGAGAAAAGGCTGAGATTTAGGGAATAGAAAAGGCCCAAGTTCATACAGCTATGAAGAAGCAGATCAGACGAACTGATAGTTCACCAAAAAATGGATCCAAATGGCCTGTAAACAGATACAGTGTTGCTCAATCTTATTTATAGTTACAGAAATATAAATTAAACTACAATGACTTTATTTTTAACCTCACAGATTGGTAAGAGTCTGAATGTTTGTTAACGTGCTTTATTGGGTATGGAAAGACAGTATCACAAAATTATGCAATTCTTACAAGGCGCAAGTGGGAGTATCTATTACAATTATAAATGCATTTACCTTTGAGCCCACCATCTCATTTCTAGGAATTCATACTCGCTTATGCAAAATGAGGTGTTTACAAGATTATTCTTGACAACATTTGGGCACAGCTAGTAATTGGAAATGATTCAAGTATGCCTCAGTTGCGGCCTAAATATTGACACAATGTATTACTATACAGCTAGGGGACAAGAGTAGACTCTCTGTGAGGGCCAATCACTAATATATTATGAAGTGAAAGAGTGTGCAAAGTAATGTGTGTATACTATCTTACATTTGCATAAGAAAGTAGGAAATAATATAAACATTTTCCTCTTTGCATAAAGAAACACAAGAAGAATGCAGAAGAAACTAAGAAAGGCACTATTCACTTAAGGTCAAGGAGAAGCAGGATAGAGTAGATACAGCAAAAAATAAACAGAAGCTGGATTTTCTGTACATCAGAGGCTGGTTTTTTTTCCTTTTAAATGTATATATTTTAAGTAATAGACAACGCATTTCCATGATTCAGGTATTAAAATGATATAAAAAGATCTACAAGGATAGTACTTGATCTCACCCCACCCCCATGCTTCCCATTCCCCCTCTCCTTATGTCATATCCTGCTCTTACCCTGGTAGCACTTTCTTATTTGTCTTTCAAAGTGTCTTTGGGTAAATAATGAATATGATTTTTTTTCTCCTTTATTAAATGCAGCATACCATACATAGTCTTCTGAACCTTGCTTTTGTTTTTCATTCAACATAGCTTGGCATATCTTGATAAAAATACATATGTTTTTACATTAGTGGATTTAGACATATTTTTAGAGTTGCTCACTGTTTTTACTGAGTGTACCCAATCACTGAATTACTTTTCTACATTACAAAAGAAATCAGGGCAGGGGGGCAGGGGGCAGAGGGAGGGAAATGAGATAGGAGAATCAAACTGGGAAGAAAGAGAAACAAAAGGCAAGAAGCTGACTGAGGAAAGCTTCATGTGCTGGGAAAGAATAGTGTCTGAGGCTGTGTCATGAATGACCAGTTGGGTCAGTACCTCTGGTCTTGACTAACTGTGATGCATGTAATGTTGCAATCTGTAGGCAGATTTCCAGGAAGTTGCTTAGTAAATAATGTGATCTAAAGTAACTGATTCTGTTTTCCTTTATCCTGCAAATCGTGTTGTGTAATGAGGAGGAGTGATTATATAAATGAAATCCAATTACAAAAATGTCTCTTAAAAAGCTTATTAAAAAGATCAAACCTTAGCTAATAGCTGCTTATTTTAATCTGTTATATCGGTGATCTCATACTTGAGTGTGCATGAAAATTACTTGGGGGATTAGTAAAAAGTAAAATTGCTGGCCCCCAGAAATTCTGACTCAGTAGTAGGGCTCCTCAGTTTTAAAAAGCATCCCAGGAGAATCATAAAGTGGTACTTTGCTGATCGTACGTTAGACACCCTATAATGGTTGTCCACCTAACATTCAGATACCAAAATAATTATAGTTCTTGGAATTCACTGGAATAAAAGATAATGTGTAATATCAGTATTTTGTTTTCTAGTTTGTTTCTAATTTTTGAAAGAGCTTATACCTGAGTGACTATAATTAGACCAGTTTTTTAGTGTCAGGAATTGAAGCACTAAAGTTACCTAAGGTATGTATTCTGGGTTAAATAGTTTGCCGGAGATCACATATGAAAGGCAAAATCAGCCACCAAAAATATCTTAGAGTCTTCAGAGTTTTCCACCCCTCTGTTTGTTCACCATCACGGAACAAGTGGGTGATGGAATTACTCTAAGAGAAAGGAATCTTGAAAAACAATGATTATGGGATAAAGTGTAATAGGTCATATTTATGGTCCATTTACTATCAGGCAACAAGCTAACAAGAATAAGAAAGGTTTACTGATTACTTACTAGTGCTCCCAGTAGGACTGGGAGGTAAATATACCATCGTTCTCATTTCTTCACAAGTGAAGAAACCAAGGCTGCAGAAGATTAACCTGCCCAAAGGTATTGCCCAGCTACTGCAGAAACAGGTTTCAAATTCAAGTGATTCTGATTTCAGTGCCTACTTTCTCTTTTTTCTTTCTGTGCTTAATTAATTTTATTTAAAAAATTTCCATAAGGTGAAATTTCATCTACTTAAAATTGTTTTTCTTTGGTGTGCAGTCCTATGAATTTTAACATACGTATAGACTCCTGTAACCACTACCACAGGGTACAGGATAGTTCATCACCCCCCAGATTCCTTTGTGGTGTTCCTTTATAGTCACACTGTCCCACACTCACCCCCCAGCAACCACCAGTCTGTTTTCTGTCACTGTAGTTTGTCTTTTGAAGAATGGCATCTAAATAGAATCATACAGTGTATCCTATCTCTGGAAAAGGCTGTGTAAAATTGGCGTTTGCTTCATGGATTCTGAAGCTCTGATATTAAGTGCATGTTCAGTATTGTCATATATTCTTGGTGAATTGACCCTTAAAGCATTAGTGTAGTCCCTTTTGATCCCTTGTGATTTTCTTTGCCCTGCTGTCTACTTTGATATTAATATAGCCACTCTAGATTTCTTTTGATTAGTGTTTGCATGGTATATTGCTTTTCATCTTTTAACTATATAAAAATATTTGAAGTGCATTTCTTGTAGATAGCATATAGTTGGGTCATGCATTTTTATGTATTCTCATAATTTCTGTCTTTAATTGGTGTCTTTTCGACCATTTACATTTAATGTAATTATGTTTGGATTTAGGTTTAACATTATATAGCTTATTTGTTTTCTTTGTTGTTTTTTTTTTTCCTGTTTCCTCCTTACTACAGTCTTTTGGATTGTTTGAATGTTTTCAGTATTCCATCTTATCTACTACGAGTTTAGTTGTAACTTTGTGGGGTTTATATTATGAGGAAGGAGGGGACTGGTTGCTTTAAGGATTGCAATGCATAATATTTTAGTCTACATACAGCCTATATTTTACCACTTAAAATGTAGAAAATTTAGAGATCGTCCACTTATATTGTAGTTATTGTATATATCTACATTAAAAAAAAAACCCAAGACAATGTTATAATCTTTGTGTGCAGCCCTCAAGTATGTTTTAAAGAACTCAAGGAGTCTACCCAATATTTGCCATTTCTGTTGATCTTCTTTTGTTTTCTTTTATGACTTCCGTTCTCGCTGAACAATTTTCTTTAGTGATTCTTTTAGAGTAGGTCTATTGGCAGTGAAAATCTCCTTTACTTCATGTGAGAATGTCTTTATTTCATCTTTGTTCCCGAGGGATGTTTGCAATGGATATAGAATTCTGGGTTGATGGGGTTTTTTCTTTCAGTTTTTAAACATTCCTCCACCCTCTTCTGGCTTAAATGGCTTCTAATGAGAAATCTATATGCATTCACATCATTGCTCTCTTATAGATAATATGTTGTTTTCGTTATGTTATGCTTTAAGAATTTTTTCCCTGATTCTGAACAGTTTGATTATATGTCTGGACATGGATTTCTTTTGGTTAATTCTGTTTGGGATTTGCTGACAGTATTCATTTCCTACGGTTGCCATCACAAAAATCACCACAAACTGGGTGGTTGAAAACCACAGTAATTAATTTTCTCATAGTTCTGGAGCCTGGAAACCTGAAATCAGCAGGGCCACACTCCCTGCAGGGGTCTTACAGGACAAGCCATTCTTCACCTCTTCCAGCTTCTGATGACTGTTGGCATTTTTTGGGGCTTCCTTGGCTTGGCCCACATCACTCTACTTTCTGCCTCTACCTCCATGTTGTCGTCTTTGTGTGTTTCAAATCTCCCTCTGCTTTTCTCTTTAAGATCACTTGTCATTGGATTTAAGGCTCATTCAAGTAATACAGGATGATATCATTGTCTCAAGATCCTTAACTTAATTACATCTGAAAAGACGCATTTCCAAATAAAGTCACATTCACAGGTTCCAGGAATTAGGACAAGGACATACCTTTTGCGGGTGGGGGCACCATTCAATCTACTACACTGCATTTCTTGAATCTGTGGGTTTACGTCCTTCATCAAATTTATGAAGTCTTCAGCCTTATGGTTAAAATACTCCTTCAACATTACACGTTCTACTGTCCCTCTGGGATGCTTGACGACACAAATGTTAGATCTGGTATCATTGTCTGGTAAATCCCTAGAGTTCTCTGTTCATTACTTCTTTCACTCTCTGTTTTGTTTTGTTTTTTTAAGATGGGATAATTTCTATTGATTTAGGTTCAATTTGCTGCCTGTTTCTTTTTTTTTTAGATAAATAAATCTTTTTTTAATTTAAATTCAGTTAGTTAACATATAATATATTATTAGTTTCAGAGGTAGAGTTCAGTGATTCATCAGTCTTATTAATAACCAGTGCTCATTATATCACATGCCCTTCTTAATGTCCATCACCCACCCAATTACCCTACCCTCTTCTCCAGCAACCCTCAGTTTCATTTCTATGTTTAAGAGTCTCTTGTGGTTTGGCTCCCTCTCTGATTTCGTCTTGTTTTATTTTTCCCTCCCTTCCCCTATGATCCTGTTTTGTTTCTTAAATTCCATGTATGAGTGAGATCATATGAAAATTATCTTTCTCTGATTGACTTATTTCGCTTAGCATTATACCCTCTAGTTCCATCCATGTCATTGCAAATGGAAGATTTCTCTTTTTTTGATGGCTGAGTAGTATTCCATTGTATATACATAACAGAACTTCCTCATCCATTCATCTGTCGATGGACATCTGAGCTCTTTCCATAATTTGACTATTGGGGACATTGCTGCTATGAACATTGGGGTGTAGATGTCCCTTCAGATCACTGCATTTGTATCTTTGGGGTAAATACTCAGTACTGCAATTGCTGGATCATAGGGTAGCTCTATTTTCAACTTTTTGAGGAACCTCCATACTGTTTTCCAGAGTGGCCGCATCAGCTTGCATTCCCACCAACAGTATAGGAGGGTTCCCCTTTCTCCTCATCCTCACTGACATCTGTCATTTCCTGACTTGTTAATTTTAGTCATTCTGACTGGTGTGAGGTGGTATCTCATTGTGGCTTTGATTTGTAATTCCCTGATGCCAAGTGATGTTGATCATTTTTTCATGTGTCTGATGGCCATTTGAATGTCTTCTTTGCAGAAATGTTTGTTCATGTCTTCTACCCATTTCTTGATTGGACTGTTTGCTCTTTGGGTATTGAGTTTGATAAGTTCTTTATAGATTTTGGATACTAGCCCTTTATCTGATAAGACATTTGCAAATATCTTCTCCCATTCTGTCCATTGTCTTTTGGTTTTGTTGACTGGTTCCTTTGCTGTGCAAAAGCATTTTATCTTGAAGTCCCAATAGTTTAGTTTTGCCTTTGTTTCCCTTGCCTTTGGAGAAATGTCTAGATAGAAGTTTCTGCTGCCAAGGTTGAAGAGGTTGCTGCCTGGGTTCTCCTCTAGGATATTGATGGATTCCTGTCTCACATTTAGGTCTTTCATCCATTTTGAGTCTATTTTTGTGTATGGTGTAATTCTTCTGCATGTGGATGTCCAGTTTTCCCGACACCATTTGTTGAAGAGACTGTCTTCTTTTCATTGGATATTCTTTCCTGCTTTGTTGAAGATTAGTTGACCATAGAGTTAAGGGTCCATTTCTGGGTTCTCTATTATGTTCCATTGATCTGTGTGTCTGTTTTTGTGCCAGTGCCATACTGTCTGGGTGATTACAGCTTTGTAAAAGACCTTGAAGTCCAGAATTGTGATACCACCAGCTTTGGTTTTCTTTTTCAACATTCCTTTGGCTATTCAGGGTCTTTTCTGGTTCCATACAATTTTTAGGATTATTTGTTCCAGCTCTGTGAAAAAGGTTGATGGTATTTTGATAAGGATTGCATTGAATGTATAGATTACTCTAGGTAGCATAGACATTTTAATAATATTTGTTCTTCCCATGCATGAGCATGGAATGTTTTCCCATTTTTGGTGTCTTTTTCAATTTCTTTCATGAGTGTTCTATAGTTTTCCGAGTACAGATCCTTTGCCTCTTTGGTTAGGTTTATTCCTAGGCATGTTATAATTTTTGGTGCAATTGTAAATGGGATCGACTCCTTAATTTCTCTTTCCTTTGACTCATTGTTAGTTCATAGAATGTGACTGATTTCTGTGCATTGATTTTATATCCTGCCACTTTGCTGAATTCCTACATGAGTTCTAGCAATTTTGGGGAGAAGTCTTTTGGGTTTTCCAAATACAATATCATGTCATCTGCAAAGAGTGAGTGTTTGATTACTTTTTTACTGATTTGGATG
The DNA here is from genome assembly GCF_002007445.2 of Ailuropoda melanoleuca. Taxonomy (NCBI): domain Eukaryota; kingdom Metazoa; phylum Chordata; class Mammalia; order Carnivora; family Ursidae; genus Ailuropoda; species Ailuropoda melanoleuca. Next base: position 17,087,427 of record NC_048230.1, on the reverse strand, counting down.
CCTTTTCTTTCCTTTTGTGGTCTGATTGCTGAGGTTAGGACTTCCAGTACCATGTTGAACACCAGTGGCGATAGTCGACATCCCTGCCGTGTTCCTGACCTTAGGGGGAAAGCTCTCAGTTTTTCCCCATTGAGAATGATATTTGGGGGGCACTTGGGTGGCTCAGTCATTAAGCATCTGCCTTTGGCTCAGGGCATGATCCCAGGACCCTGGGATCGAGCCCCACATCAGGCTCCCTGCTGGGAGCCTGCTTCTTCCTCTCCCACTCCCCCTGCTTGTGTTCCCTCTCTCGCTGGCTGTCTCTCCCTCTGTCAAATAAATAAATAAATAAAATCTTTAAAAAAAAAGAGAGAGAGAATGATATTTGCTGTGGGCTTTTTGTATATGCCTTTTATGATATTGAGGTATATTCCCTCTATCCCTACACTGTGAAGGGTTTTAATCAAGAAAGGATGCTGTACTTTGTCGATTGCTTTTTCTGCATCTATTGAGAGGATCATATGGTTCTTGTCCTTTCCTTTATTAATGTAGTGTATCACATTGACTGATTTGCAGATATGGAACCACCTTGCATCCCAGGAATAAATCCCACTTGGTTGTGGTGAATAGTCCTTTTAATGTACTGTTGGATCTTATTGGCTAGTATCTTGGTGAGAATTTTTGTATCCATGTTCATCAGGGATATTGGTCTGTATTTCTCCTTTTTGGTGCGGTGTTTGTCTGGTTTTGGGATCAAGGTAATGCTGGCCTCACAGAAAGAGGTGGAAGTTTTCCTTCCATTTCTATTTTTTTGAAACAGCTTCAAAAGAATAGGTATTCATTCTTCTTTAAATGGTCAAATTCCCCTGGAAAGTCATCTGGCCCTGGGCTCTTGTTTGTTGGGAGATTTTTGATCACTGCTTCGATATCCTTGCTGATTATGGTTCTATTCAGGTTTTCTATTTCTTCCTGTTTCAGTTTTGGTAGTTTATACGTCTCTAAGAATGCATCCATTTCTTCCAGATTGCCTAATTTGTTGACATATAGTTGCTCATAAGATATTCTTATAATTGTTTGTATTTTCTTGGTTTTGGTCATGATCTCTCCTCTTTCCTTCATCATTTTATTCGTTTGGGTCCTTCTCTTTTCTTTTTGGTGAGTCTGGCCAGGAATTTATCATCATTCTTATCCTTTCAAAGAATCAGTTCCTAGTTTCATTGATCTGTTCTGTTCTTTTGGTTTCTATTTCATTGATTTCTGCCCTAATCTTTATTAATTCTCTTCTCCTGCTGGGTTTATGCTTTATTTGCTGTTCTTTCTCCAGCTCATTAGGTGTAAGGTTAGGTTGTATATTTAAGACCTTTCGTGTTTCTCAAGAAGGGCTTGTATTGCTATATACTTCCCTCTTAGGACTGCCTTTGCTGCATCCCAAAGGGTTTGAACAATTGTGTTTTCATTTTCATTTGTTTCCATGAATTTGTGTAATTCTTCTTTAATTTCCTGGTTGACCCACTTATTTTTTTAGTAGGATGTTCTTTAGCCTCCGTGTATTTGAGTTCTTTCCAAATTACTTCTTGTGATTGTGTTCCAGTTTCAAAGCACTGTAGTCTGAAAATATGTAGGGAATGATCCCAGTCTTTTGGTACTGGTTGATCCCTGAATTGTGAGCCTAGTATGTGATCTATTCTGGAGAATGTTCCAGAGAACATTGTGTATCCTGTTGCTTTAGGATGGAATGCTCTGAATATATCCGTGAAGTCCATCTGGTCCAGTGTGTCATTTAAAGCCCTTGTCTCAAGACGAAACCAGAGAGGGAGACGAACCATAGGAAACAAACTGAGGATTGCTGGAGGGGAGGGGGTGGTGGAGTAAATGGTTGATGGACACTGGGAAGGGTATATGTTGTAATGAGCACTGGGTATAAGACTGATGAATCACAGACCTCTACCCCGAAACAAATAATACATTGTATGCTAATAAAAAAATAAGTTAAAATAAATAAAAAATAAAGCCCTGCTTCCTTGTTGATCTTCTGCTTAGATGATCTATCCATTGCAGTGAGTGGGGTGTTAAAGTCCCCTATTGTTGTATTATTATCAATACGTTTCTTTAATTTTGTTATTAATTGGTTTATATAATTGGCTGCTCCCATGTTAAAGACATAAATATTTACAATTGTTAGATCTTCTTATTGGATAGACCCTTTAATTATGATGCAGTGTCCTTCCTCATCTCTTATTACAACCTTTGGTTTAAAATCTAATTTGTCTGATATAAGGATTGCCACCCCAGCTTTCTTTTGATGTCCATTAGCATGATAAATGGTTTTTCCACCGCCTCACTTTCAACCTGGAGGTGTCTTTGGGTCTAAAATGAATCTCTTGCAGACAGCATATCAGCGGGTCTTGCTTTTTTATCCTGTTTGATACCCTGTGTCTTTTGATTGGGGCATTTAGCCCATTTACACGGAGTAACTATTGAAAGATATGTATTTAGTGCCATTGTATTACCTGTAAAGTCACTGTTTCTGTATATTATCTCTGTTCCTCTCTGGTCTATGTTACTTTGGGACTCTCTCTTTGCTTAAAGGATCCTCTTTTAATATTTCTTTAAATTTTTTCTTAACAATTTTATTCATTTATTTGAGAGAGAGCAAGCACGAGCAGGGTAGAGGGGCAGAGGAAGAGAGAGAAGCAGACTCCCCGCTAAGCAGGGTGCCCAATGCGGGACTTAATCCCAGGACCCCGGGATCATGACCCTAGCCGAAAGTAGACGCTGAACCAACTGAGCCACCCAGGTGCCCCTCCCCTTTAATATTTCTTGCAGGGCTGGTTTAGTGATCACAAATTCTTTCAGTTTCTGTTTGTCCTGGAAGCTCTTTATCTCTCCTTCTATTCTGAATGACAGCCTTGCTGGATGAAGTATTCTTGGCTGCATAGTTTTCTCATTTAGCATCTTGATTCTGAGACCACATACTATTCCACCTGGGATTCTGCCCTGCTTCGCCACCTGAGGGCCTTTTAGGCCAGGATGTCCCTCACCGAGGCAGACTTCTAAAAGTTCTGAGTTTGCACTCTGTTGCTCTATCATCTTTGGGTAGCCAGCTTATGGAGTCTCCCTCTCCCCCCACCCAACAGTTTATCTTCCAATATATCGCCTCAGATTCCTTCTCCACACTTCCTACCTTGCAGAAAGTGGCTGCTTTTCTAATTGTAGAGTTGCAGTGGTTCTTTTCTTAGGTCTCTGGTTGAGTTTGCTGGTGTTCTGAATGATTTGACAGTTACCTAGCTGAATTCCTGGGACCAGACGAAACTAAGGTCTCCCCCTCCACCAGCTCAGACTCCTCTGCCACCTATGTCCTCTGTCATCTCCATTTTGCTATGGAGCTCATTCTGTAAATTTTTTTAAAAGTTCAGTTAATGTATTTTTGATTCTGAAGTTACAGTTTGGCTCTTCTTTGTATCTTATTTTTCTTTGAAACAACTTTCTATTTTTCCGTTTTTTTCCCATGAGTGTTCACAGTTGCTGGTTGAGGCACTTGTATAAGAGCTGCTTTAAAATCTGAGATCATTTTAACATCTGTGTCCTCTTGATATCGACTTCTGTTGTTTGCCTTTTCTTTTGCCTGTTGAAATTTTTCCAGTTCTTCACATGCCTAGTAATTTTGGATTGTATTCCTGGGCATTTTTAATGTTATGATTCCCTTGCTCTTACTTAAATCCTGTCGCGAAAATGGTGCTATTTTGATTTTAGAAGACAAACAGCCGCCTTAAGTTCATGCCTCAGCTTCAGTCTGCCGCCTTTGTGCTAGATTTGGTAATATGGAGGGCACTGGTTCCAAAGTAGTTACGTTTTCAAAGCCTTTGTGGTGCTGTTCTGACCTTTCTCATGTGTGCCACCCTGAGGCTTGGATGGCTGTGGGTTTAGTTCTCAATATCTTTTGTATCCCGACTGGGATCAAATCCACAAAGGCACAGATAAAGGAGTGAGCTCAGGACTTCATAAACAGCTTTAAGATTTTTCTGAATTCCCCCCTCTTTGTGATTTCTCTGGTGCTTTGCTTTCCTAGGATTTGCCTTTTTGGTTCTCCAGTCAGAAAGCTGGAGATTCAGGGGCGCCTGGGTGGCTCAGTCTTTAAGCGTCTGCCTTCGGCTCGGGGCATGATTCCAGGGTCCTGGGATCAAGCCCCACGTCGGGCTCCCTGCTCTGCTGGGAGCCTGCTTCTTCCTCTCCCACTCCCCCTGCTTGTGTTCCCTCTCTCGCTGGCTGTCTCTCTCTCTCTCTCTCTGTCAAATAAATAAATACAATCTTGAAAAAAAAAAAAAAGAAGAAGAAAGCTGGAGATTCAGTTACCCTACTCTATGCTGTGCATTTCCTTGACTGTGCATGTGTCTGGGACCATAGGAAACAAAAACAAGACAGAGTTGGGCGCTGTCCTCTAGGATCACAGTCATACTTGTTGAAGAAGAAAGGTCCCCTCAGATGAACAAACCTCTATAGGTCCCTCTTGCTTCTACTCTCATTGCAGCCCTTTTGGGATTGCCTCAGGTTTAGAGGGCAAGAGAACAGAAAGAAAAAGAAAAAAGAGGAAAAGGGATTTCCACACTATCTCTGAGCATTAGGACTTCTGTCTCCTGTTCCTTGCGTGAGAACAAGTGGGCTTCTCCTGGAACTGTCTGTCCTTGCTGCCACTCTTGGGTTTTAAGCTGCACTGCATTCAGGTTTGGGTATTCAAGAGGGGCAAAAATTAAATATGTTCACAAGGATCTGGTGATACTCACATTCCAGTCTTCTTTCCCAGTCATCCTGTAACTATTTACTTTTCAGCCCTCAAGTATTTGCCCCATGCATCCTGTCCACATTTTATAGTTGCCCCCATTGGGAGAGACGGGGCAAAGTGCATGTGTTCTATCTTCCATACACCAGGACCCTTCCCACCTCCTTCCTAACCTCTACTCTGGATTGCTTCTCATCCTTCAGGAAAGATGGGGTGATAGCTACTGTAATGGAAACTTTGATAGCTTGTTCTCACTAGTATATTTATGTATACTTCAGGATCTCGGGGCTACCACTGCCAAGGGATAATGCTTTGTCTTTATTCTCTTTGGTATTTGGGTGTCAAAAGCTGGTGGGCACTGAAACCAAATGATAGTTGTTATATATAATTAATATTCCATTGCAGCCTGAGGTACATTTTAGATTTTGTTTGTAGGGAGTCGTCTTTTTGCATTTGTGCTCTTACTGTAGGGTAATCATGCTGTCTTATCATACTCTCCTAGGTTTGCCCAAAGGACCAGCCAAAACGTCACTTCAAGTCCTACATATGAAAGTGTAAGTAATGAAACCCTTCCTGGGCAGCACACCCAGCAGCAGATTATCATGGCTGAGAAGGAATTCCTGGTCTTTAAATCTCATGTTCTGTCCAATGTTTTGTTATATGTTCTATAACGTGTTGATACAGCCCTTGTTAGGACCTCTCTTTATCTTCTTTTTAGTCTTTCAAAATAGACAAGTTGAATCTTACTTCTATTAGAAAAATGGTTATGGATCAAAATTCCTTTAGTGTTGTTTATAGTAGCTGTCTCTTCCTCTTCTTTCCTTCCATCTTTTTTTTTTTTAAAGGTTTTTTTTTTTAATTTATTTATTTGACAGAGATAGAGACAGCCAGTGAGAGAGGGAACACAAGCAGGGGGAGTGGGAGAGGAAGAAGCAGGCTCATAGCAGAGGAGCCCGATGTGGGGCTCGATGTGGGGCTCGATCCCATAATGCCGGGATCACGCCCTGAGCTGAAGGCAGATGCTTAACCGCTGTGCCACCCAGGCGCCCCCCTGCCCCTTCCGTCCTTTCTGATGGGCTTCATACAGGCTCTCGTTCCTCCCACTGTGCTGGTATCGCTCTTGTCATGGTCTCCAGTGACCTCCATTATTACCAAATCTAGTACTGCAATTTTCAGTCCTCATCTTACCTGATTTATCAGCAGCAGGTGACAGAATCACTCACTTCCTCCTTTTTTGCACATGTGACTCTCAGACACCACTCACTCTTGTTCTCTTAATTCCACTTCTCTGTCTCCTTTGCTGGCCCCCCACTCCTCTAATGCCTTCCAGTATTGCAGACCCCAGGGCTTAGGCTTCAGCCTTCTCTTTCCACACTCATTCTTCCAGTCTTTGGTCTCATATCTTAAAATACCATTCAGACTCTGACAACCTACAAATTGGTATCTCCAGCCCAAACCCCTTCCCTAAACTCAGAACTCGCAAATCCACCTTCCAAGTAATCTCTTTTTGCGTTTCTCCAGTCCTGGCTCTCCACCTGCCCTTCCTGCAGGCTTCCCTGCCTATTTCAGTTGCTTAAGTCAAAACCTTGGAAAACAGCGCTTTACCTCTGCCTTTTCACCTTTTCCCTTCACAGCATGCCTATTATCTAGCCACTTCTCACTGCCTCCACCTCTGCATCCCAGTCCAAAACATCAGATGGATACCCTGACGAGGTACCCAGCTTCAGTCTTCACCTCCCTCCCCACTCCCATCCCCATCATACAATCTATTCTCAAACCAGAGCAGTCTTGGAGGGGGGAAAAAAAGTAAAGTTATATATTATTTAACTGCTCTAAACCCACCTATGATTTTCTTCTGTTTCACTCTGTAAAAACCTGAAATGCTGATCTCACCTCTCCCATTACCTCTCTAACCTCACCTCTCTTCCTTGGCTCACCTCCTCTAGCCACATTGGTCTCCTCTGCTTCAGAGATGACCTTGTGCCCCCTCGGGTACTCCCAGCACCCACCTCAGTCAGGGCTCTGCTCAAATGTCTCTAATGGTGAGGCATTCCCTGACCACTGCTATCACAGCAACAGCCCACCCCGTCTACCCCAGCCTGCCTTCTCCCTGGTACCCTGTTTTTTGTTTGTTTGGTTTTTCTTTTTTTTAGAGTACTTGTTATCAGACATCTGTTTACCTTTGTTGATTGTCTGCTTTAATAGTGCAGGGATTTGGCCTATTTTATTTATAGTGCCTGGCATCTAGTAGGAGCCCAGGACATATTTGTGAAATGAATGAGGACATTTACAAGAAGAAAGATATTTCTAAGATTTTAATCTTTATCAGTCCTAATTCGATGCCATCACCTTATGCCCTTCTGTAGGGTTAAGATTTATTTTTCTGTTTGAGCGTCAGATTTTTTTAGTCAGTGGGGAACAACAGAATCTAGACTGAGCCATACATTTCTGCTTTTTTTTTTTAAAGCAATGTTAATTTTACATTTTATATGGGAAATGAGGTACAATGGGCATGGAACCAGAGAGAAAAGTAGTGTTATTACCTAAAAAAGTAATAGTTCATAATTTCTAATTCTTGTCCAATTGGGAGTATATGGTTCTTGGAATAGTGCCACTTAGAAGCCTGGGAATCTAAATAACAAAAGCTTAATGTAGAATGTTTATTTGAACATTGTGCTATGCTTTCTTCAGTTTCCAGAATATTCAAATTCAGTACTACAGCCAGTTAGTCTGCAGAGCATTCCGGCAACACCATCAAGCCAGAGACTACCTTCCCTGCCCAGCAATCATCCAGGTACTTGAGACCTATTATTTGCATTGAATAAGGAAACTGGTGAGAATATAGGAGTCCACCAGAGATTTACTTCTGATCCAAAATAGGTATATAGAGAGGAAAAATGAGGACTTTATGTGCCTTTTTAAGCCCCATGAAGTAAATTCATGGCAGATACCCATGACTGACGTTAGATTATAAAAATGCTTATGTTGCGCTGAATGTTGTATTTGGAATGCTGAGGTAAATGAACCTTTAGCTGACGTTTGGAAGTCCTGTTGTATATAGATTTGTTGCATGTGGGAGTAGCATTAGAATACCAGTTGTATTTATTTCGGGGTGTTAAGGTTTCTTAGGGTCTTATGTTTGAAGTCTGAATCATAAAGAGAATATTAATTTTGCATGTGCTCTTGAAAAGCACAATGTGTGTTCACTGGTTGGGTTTTTTGTGTTTTGTTTTTGCCTAAAGCAATGCCAAAGAATGATCTCCAGCCACCCAATTACTACGAGGTAATGGAGTTTGATCCCTTAGCTCCTCCTGTCACTACAGAGTAAGTCATTTACAACATGATTAATTTATTTTTTGTCTTGGTTCCCTTTGGTAACACAGCTAAAAGGGCTTGGTTATACATTCAACTTTGTTTAGGTCTTGGCAGAAATTGATGACCTTATTAAAAATTACTTATGAGGTTTTATGCAGGCTGTTGCTTTTAATGGTCTTATTGTGCTCGGCCTTATGACTAAAAAATAAAAATGCTGGGGCTGCACATTAAGAAGTAACTGGAACCACCGTGTACATTAACAGGTTCCTCATAGGTGCCTTGGGAGAAAGGTTCTCTCCAGCTTGCGAAAGGCACTATATTCACTGATTGGTGACATAAGTAATACCACATTGATGGATCATTTTAACTGTTCTTTAACTACTAATCACAAAAAAACACACTTGTTTTTAGTCTTCACTCTGTATGTCAACTTAAAAAGTATTAATAAAGCATTAGTGTAAACATGTCTTAATTTGAAGTCCTTAGAGCATTATTTTATGATTTCATATTGGTCAAGTGTATATAAATACTTATACAACAATAGGCTTATTAGAGCTTTAATATACTTTGATGATTACCCCCAGAATTGTTAAAAAGGATTAAAGCAAGTTTATAGAAACCACTGTTTGGAAATGGGCAGCCTTTAGGCAGTATCTTGCTTACAGCTGTGTTTTGTTTGACCTATATGGAATTTAAACCATGCATTTGAAAATTGCCAAAAATTAAAAACTGGGATATTATAAAAATTTATATATACATCTGGACTTCTGGATTCCTTTGATACTGTGGCAATGCCAGGCCTGCATTTTTACATGCTAGCACTACGTTAGGACTGAGTAGTAGCTGCCTCATCAAGACGGGGTATGCTCTGCAGTTCACCAGGCCCCAACTGGCCCTCTTTGTCCATTTATTTGCTCGGCCTGACATGTATTAAGCATTTGAGGTTTTGAACCCTGGTTTTAAACCACTAACAGAGTGATCCATTTTGAGATAATTTATGAATTTTAACAGACTTAAGAGTTCATTAAATATTTTTTCCCTAATGTAGGATTACAAAATTTCCCTAGGTCATTCTGCTTGAATAAAGTATCACTGAATATAACAATGGCTTAGGAAATTAGAACTCAAATAGCACCCAAAGAGGACATGGAGTTGATTATATTGCAGTTAATTAGGAAACTTTAAGTAGATATGACCGTGCAACAGCTATTAAATGTGAGAGAGATAGTAGAAGAACTGGAGAGGTGGAGCTTTGGAATTCTCTACCATTGTGGTTCTTACTTTCTGAGGGGTAGGGTGTCTCATTCCTTTGCAATTCACCTTAGGAACTTCTCCCCAAGGAAAACCTCAAAGTCTTAATAGGAAACGTTCTGGAATTTTCACATCACTAGTTGTCCATGATCCCTAAAGAGTTTCTGTTCTAGTAGTGTGAGTATAATATTCATGAAGTTGTATACATATATGTACACGATTCATTTGGCAGATGCTTGAACACTATGTGCCAGGGACAATGACCGGTGCCTAATTTATGTTGAACAAGAGACATCCTCCAAATCTAGTGTGGCCAAAGAAATCATGGAGCACATGTGTGGCTCAGTCGGTTAAGTGTCCAACTCTTGATCTCAGTTTAGGTCTTGATCTCAGGGTCATTAGTTCAAGCCCCATGTTGGGCTCCATGCTGGGCATGGAGCCTACTCAAAAAAAAAAAGAAAAAAAAGGAAAAAGAAATCAGACAAACATATATTTACAGTTTGTGTTAATGGTATGAAAGAAGATGGTGATTTGAAAGTTTATAACAGGTAGGTTTATAACAGGTAAAACTAATTTAAATGATGGCTAGAGAAAGTTTGAGGAAGTGACATTAAGGTTGAGACCTGCAATTACTAGTCAGGTGGCAAGTCTGGAAATCAGTGTTGTAGGGCCAGGGAACAAAAGGTACAAAGACTCTTAAGTAGAGAGAATTTGGGCACATACAAGGAAATGGAACATCCAAGGCCAAGAGCAAAGAGAGCAATAGGGAACGTATTATTAGCAAATGTGAAAATAGCAATTTGGAAACCAGAAAAAGGGAGTGCACAACTGTGATTAACCATCAAAGAGGACATGACCACTGAAAACTAGTTAATGAATTAAGTAGAAGGAAATCCTTGATGTAAAAGCTGTTTTGCTGGATTGATGAGGACAGAAGCCAGATTTTAGTGTGTTAAAGAGGAAGTATAGAGATGATCAGTGTATGACACTAGAAACTTCCACATGAAGGGATGGTAGAAAGTGGCTTGGTAGCTAGAGGTTACTGAGATAATCACTCCAAGTAGACATGGGATTGAGGACTGCCCTGTTTTAGAAAATGGGAGATGCTGGAGCATCTGTGAATGCTGACCCATAGGATCTAATAGACAGGGAGGCCAAAGGTTCAAAAAGGGGGAGGACTAAATGAGGAACATGTTTGAGAAGCCAGGTGTAGGTAGGATCACAGAAGCAGATGGTAGTACAGATGAAGAGACTTGAAGATTCGGTGATAGGGAGATGAGAAGTTTCCATACCAAGGCATTTAATTTATTTATAAGTGAAGTTTCTGGCCAAGAGTGATAAGAGGAGGGAGTCCAGAGATTTGAGGAGTGAAAGAAGTTGAAATAGCTTTGTGGAAACACATTAAAATTTCTGGACCATCTTGGGGCCTTGTGACATTGGTGAACATGGCTTCATACTGCTATGATTTTTTTATAAGATTTTTTCCCCCAGCCATGTTCTGCTATACTGTATCAATGTTGTATGTAGGTTTAGATGTTTTCTTAGCTACAGACCTATGTAAGACATATATGAAGAACTGAATGGTGCCATAAAAAGTTACTATAAATGAGGTACAGAGATGACAATTATAAGCTGAAGGGAGCTCAGGAGTTTTGACTGTAATAACATAGGTTAAAAAGATAGAATGTTAGCATTTTTAAATGTTTTGAAATAGGGGCGCCTGGGTGGCATAGTGGTTAAGCGTCTGCCTTANGATTTTTTTATAAGATTTTTTCCCCCAGCCATGTTCTGCTATACTGTATCAATGTTGTATGTAGGTTTAGATGTTTTCTTAGCTACAGACCTATGTAAGACATATATGAAGAACTGAATGGTGCCATAAAAAGTTACTATAAATGAGGTACAGAGATGACAATTATAAGCTGAAGGGAGCTCAGGAGTTTTGACTGTAATAACATAGGTTAAAAAGATAGAATGTTAGCATTTTTAAATGTTTTGAAACCTAGAAAAACTGAACAATTTTTTTTTTGTAAAGCAGAAAGAAAACTGTCCAAATTTGAGCCACATTTTTCATTAAGTTACAAGTAAAATGAATTGGTTATATGAGATACATATTTATAAGATGCATGGGAATTACATTAGGCTCTAAGAAAGCTGTAATGTAAAGCTTTAAGGGCAGAGATCTGTTTTTATTCACTGATACAGCCTGAATACCTAAAATGACACCAGATTTTTAGTTAAGGTGTTGGTAGTTAAAAGACAAAATAGTACTTTGATATATAATAACCCTCTTGTCATGATGGTTTATTTGTTTCAGAGCTGTTTATGAAGAAATTGATATTCATCACCAGAAAGGAGCTCAAAGTCATAGCGACTGTTGAGGTAGACTTCAACTTATACAACTTACATTCCCCATTCTGTAGAATTCCAGTGTAATTGTCACTTTCTGTTTTTAGTATTTACATTTTATAAAGGACATTTGAGTCTGACACTTCTTGAGTGAAATCTTAGTCCAAGTTTCTCCTAATCACTCAAATTGTAATGAAATATCTTTGTGAGCTTATTAGCTAAAATAATGAATCTTTGGAATGTCAGAGTTGGTTTATGGTATAGAAAATGATGATCAATAGAAACTTCTTAGCACTGAAATAGACATTTATCTTTTACATAAAGTTAATACCTATTGACTGGTAAAACCCACTCATTGCTCATCCAGATTGGCCTGGATTCTTCTATTTGCTGTATTAGTCATCCCATTTTATTTACTAATACATGGCCACCAGTAACCCATTAACCTTATTTATTCCCCACACCCGCCCTCGTGGAAGTAGAACATTCCCACCTTTCTGCATTAGATTGTGACTCTCTCGTTATCCAGGAATGGGGAAAGAAAAGGAAAGGATGCAGGGTGGCTATATTCTTTTTATTCTAGGTGAAAGTCGATGACCAGCTCACTAACTACATCAGCGGTGCCAACTCTCTAAAAGGTAGACCCTGTGCAGCTTTGAGGCACAGAAGACAAGACCTACCAGTACATCAGAAGCTTGGTGTGGAACATTTCTCCTCTGTAATAATGAAGCTTCACAGAAGAGTAACAGTTCCAGAGGAACATTTATGCTTCCGGGCCACAATTTAAACTATCTCAAAAGAACCTGGTTGTAACATATATTCACTTAAAACTTCAGCAGAAGAAAAAATCCATTGTACTGAGGCCAACTAGTTTAATGATAGCATCTTAGGTTTCACAGGGCTTCCTACCTTTAGAAAAGAAATCCTCACACAGCTGTGATAAGAGTAGATGAAGATTATTTTATTACAAAATAATTATGAAGACTATTGAGTGCCTTCATTTAACTAAGTTGAATGTAAAAGTCAATTTGTACTTTTTATAAATGATACTTGTTTAGAATTATGACTTGTAAAAGACTTCATGATTGTAGTTTGTATTTCAGGTACCTTGAAGAGGCCACTGGACTCTATTAAAGTTGCCTTTAAATATTCTTTATAATACTAGATGATCTTTTTTCTCCCCTTTTTACTGTAATATTTCTATTTGGAACAAACACTACTAGAAAACATTCAGAATAAATTATGCATTCATTTATGTCATAAATTACAATGACAAATTACTATTAAAACAATTTAATAAATCTTTTTTTCTTTACAGAGTTTGTTCAGAGAACTTCCGATGTGAATCTTCACAATTCCACACTTACATTTTAACATTCAGGGACTTGAACTATCACAGGAAATGCTATAATACTAGTAAACATATTTGTGCATTTTATTTCACTTTCATGATGCCAAAATTTCAAAATATTACTCAGAATATAAAATAGCCCTAGAGCCTAAAGTAAAAACAGAGTCAAATCTGAAGTCAGAATGTAATCTCTGGGAAAGCTGTTAGGGCCCAGAGATTCTTCTTCCATTTTGAGCTTTTAAAGTAGTGACTATTCACAATAAAAGAAAGTAGTAACCAACTATTTTAGAAATAATAAAAATGGGCAGAAGTTATGACCTGGAGCCTAGAACAGATAACCCTGGGAATAATAAAAAATATTCACTGCTACAAGTATGAAGGGCTAATAATCTGTAAGGGGAGCAAATAGAATTAAATTGAACCATCAAGTCCATGCCTACATATTTAAGAAACAGCAGTTTCTTTTATTATTACTTATCAGTATCACTTATATTACTCTATGATTTTGAACAGTCANTATTACTCTATGGTTTTGAACAGTCACACATTCTAAATAGGCATGTGGATTCTTTATAATAGAAACCGTTCAATTTTAGGTAGGGTAAATTAGTTGGGAAAAAACAGCATTAAATAATATTTAAAATACCTTCACAGTACTGTACAATACTTCTCCCCTGAGAAGACTAGACACATGATTTTTCAAAAATCACAAATCTGAAGCAGGACTTAGGTGCTGACTTCAATTATAGCCTGGAACTGGCAACTGCTGCCCCTCCTTTGCTTCAAAAAATGTATAAGAAAGAGTGATGAGATCAACATTCACCATTCTTGGATCTTCAGCAAATTCAGGATCAATGTAGAAAAACACTGGCATATCTACTTCCTCTTGTGGATTAAGCCTTTGTTCCTCAAAACAGAAGCACTAGAAGTTATAGAAAGGTATTTGTTTAGTTTCTGTTAGACTAGAAATATTAATAATGGTCCATTTCTTATATTTAGTAAGCATACTACAATTAAATATTATAAAAATATAACTAAATATAATCTTAAGTTCTGTGACAGAATGACAGTATCTTTGATTTTTGCTTTACATTGAGACTCAATGGGCTCCCCCTGCTCAGTGTGGAGTCTGCTTCTCCCTCTGCTCCTCCTCCCCATTTCTGAGCATGCACGTGTGCTCTCTCTCACTCATAAATAACATCTTAAAAAATTTAAAAAAAAAAAATTGAGATGCAACAAATTTGGGGGGGGGGCCACACAGAGAGTGGGAGAGAGACTCTGAAGCAGACTCCCAGCTGAGCACAGAGCCTGCTTCCAGGCTCGATCCCATGACCCTGAGATCCTGATCTGAGCCAAATTCAAGACTCTCAACGCTTAACCAACTGAGCCACCCAGGCACCCTGTTCCTCTTCTAATTTTAAAAGCAGATACCCATTTGGTTCATCTCAACCTCTGCATAGCTGTTACAAGCAATGGAAAAAAAGTCTGATGTTTAGAAGAAATGAATTTTCAGAAATTAGTTTCTACTAAACACTGCAGTTTAGTACTAAAGTTTGCATATATATAAGCTGTACCTGTATTTTATTGAAATACTGTCCAGCTTCAAATGGTACAACATTGTATGTAGAAATTCCAATTACTGGTTTGTCTGTAGGATTCTTAGCTTTATAAAACGCCAGTGCAGTCTCTCCTGGCACTACCTGTTTTAAGGAAATACACATTATCAATACTTCAAATCTCACAGCTCACCCTTTCCCTACTAAATTAGTCATATTATTTTTCCTATCTATCAGACCACAATACTTTATCTAAACTACTATTGAGGGTCAGCAAAATAAATTGTGAATACTACCCATGAATATCTGGCTTTCAAATTTTACTTGCACTGTGTCAGTGGAACCAGTGCTCTATTCATAATTAATTGTGGATTGTCCTTTTGTATATCTGAAGTCTTCAAGCAATAATCTGCAAATTAAATTATTTAAAATGTTCAAGGAGAGCCAAGCCTATCACAGCCCAAGCCTGACTTAACACTTATACCTAAATATCCTATGACTAAGATTCTTTTTAAGAGGTTACCAACTAGAGTAAATTAAACTTAAAACCAGTATAAAACTGAACAGAACTTTTATTTAACCAAAAAGCATGAATACTCTTTTTGAGAGGACACATTTTTAAAACTTCCAAGGCTTTAAAAAAAATAGGTTTCCAAAGGATTCTGTCATTTGTACCAATTCAGCCACTAATATCTTGTACACTATATGATTAGAATATTAAAAATCATAATCTATAAAACTCTTACTCATTCAAGAGATTCAGTAATGTTTAGTAACCTGGGGGGACACCAATATTTATAAGGGCTTTCCAGTGAGAGTCACAATGAAACTTTTCTGGCTATTCCTCAGCTCATGAAATAATTTCAATTAAATCCTCTACGATTCCAGTTAGTCAAGATTTTAGGAAACTTTTAAGCTACGGCTTTTCTGAAGTAGAACATGACTATTAATATGATTACTTCAAAGATTCTCAATTTTCTTTTTTTTTGAGATGGATATTTTTGATATAAATCAGTAAACTACTTTTCATTGTAACCAATGATTTTCAACTTTTCCCCCTTATCTATTATCTGAGGGAAAGTCAACTACATAGCATCAGAGAGTGAATTCTTAATATGACTCTAATAAGAACAGATGACATTTTCCATTGTTCCAAACTGACTTTTACTACAGTATCATATAACTTAAGGATACTGTTATATTAGGTACAGGCCACTGTCAAAAGTGGTCTGTGAGAATAAAAGAATTACATTAATGGAGTCAGTATTTTGAGATTAAGTTTACATGAGTGTTTCCTAAATTGTCTAACAGTTTAAGTGATGAAAGAAAGTAATTTTTACAATGAAAAAAACAATCTTTTAATAACTACTTTAGTCACTTACATATATTTCTGTTTGCTGCGGTCTAAAATTCCACTGGAGACTTGCATGCACATCTGCATTAAAGGTGACTTTAACAATGCGATCCTTAACAGGCACCATGTTTTCAATCTGGTCTGATGCATGACCTGCTACTGCTGATCCTCCAAGACCAGTAGTCTAGGTATTAAAGATATTGAGAATATTACAGGATAATATGTAGAACAATACTTTCAGGTGATAATTTATTGGATAAAAACAAACCTAATAATCTAGTAGAAGCCCAGTTTATATACTATCACTGACCACTTCCTATGAATGTGTCAATGGCTTGACCACCTTTGGGGTGTCCAGGGCCTATATTTGTTAGAATCACTTACATTTTTTCAGTAATCACTTGCTTATTGAACACAGTAAAAAATGAGTCATTTGAGAGAAAGCAGACTCCACACTGATAATATATAGTTCAGAATTTTAGCTTAACTTTCCATTAAACATATTTCTACTTATTGCCAGTTTCATATACACTAGTCATTAATAGAGGTAAAAATTACCCATGACCTTATTATTTCAATGAAACTAATTAATTCCATTATCCACAGTCCTCTCTGATCCTTTTCTGTATCATAACTTTTATAACATAGATTAGTTTGTAGTTTCACTTCTGTATTCTGCTTTTCTCAAGCATCATCAGTATTTTTCCATGTTGGTACACGTTTTGTAATTTTTTTTCTGTTCTTCGTATAGTACAGCTTTTATAAATATCTTTGGTTAATCAAAAAACTGATCCCTTTGGCAACTGAATCAATCACAAGACATCGGAGTAATCTGTACCTGACGTTTCTTGCTTATCTTCATTGCCATTAATTAACGCCCTATCACCAGAGATGTTTAAAAAAAAAAATCCTTACTTCCAGGGTCATCATTCTTCTGATGCTTGAGGTTGCCAGAATTCTGGTCTCCCGATAATTAATCTGTTACTATACTAGGAAAAAAATACCATATTTGAGGCTAGGGGAAGACTCCCAGCAAAATGTAGTATTACTATCTTTCACTTATTACGTAAGTCAACTAACTGCACTCACCTGCCATGCAACGTTATTGAATTACATTATAAACCTAAAGCTGCTAGAGCAAGACTTTATCCTTGTTTAGTAAGTAAATTCTTCTGCCCAAGAGAGCTATAATTCTTAAGTTTTAAGATATAACTCCTGAAGAATTTGAGTAAATTGAATAAAGATTCCTTAATGTATTCTTTCTAACAGGCAGTCTTTGAATATAGATCCTTCAAATCTGCAAACCTGATCATTAGAGAACTTAAGAAAAGGGCAATGAAAATAATGCCCTGGGCTCTAGTCTAGTTCTGCCACTAACTAGCTCCAAGAACTGAATAAATCTTACTTTTGGGGGGCTACACTTTCCATACTCATAAAATGTGAGGTCACTGTATTAAACTGTTTATATAATTCCTTATTTTTGGCTCTGAAGTGTTGTGATTCCAAAAGTGAAAAAGGGGCTCTTTTGGAAATGTCACTATGTAACATCCAACTTGATTTAGGTTTAGGATTACAAATTACAATCTTTACTATCCTGCCCTGCATTTGCACACACATGCATAAAATACTGTCATGCACTTCACTGTGAAACAGGGTTTCTCAACTTTGGCACTAAGGGGATTTCGGGTTGGATAATTCTTTGGGTTTTTCTGGATTTTTCTGGTGGGGAGAGCAGGGAGTGTCTGTCCTGTGCAGTGTTGAATGTTCACCAGCATCCCTAGCCTCTACCCACTAGGATATCAATAGCACCCTGCCTGCTCACCTCCCAGGGTGTGACAACCAAAAATGTCTTCAGGCACTGCTAAATATTCCCTGAATTCTCCCCTCATGGTTTGGGGAGATTTATACTTGATATTTTGGATTCAGTTTTATGACTTAACCAACTGCTAGTTTGGGGATTCATGCTACGTCCAGACTGCCCTCTGATGAAAACTAATTTACATTCTATACTCATCCTCCCAAATCAAGCTACTGCATACCCCATAAATGCTACTAATATTTGGAGACTGAAAAGTCCTTTTGACTTCGCTGTTTTAGTCATTATGGAAAATAATGGCAAGTTAATCTCCAAAAGAAAAGGTGAAGCCAGGCATTAACAATACTGGTAGCTAACCAGTGATTCCCAAACTTTGCTACACCTTGGGGTCACCTGAGGAATCTTTAAAAAATTACTAATGCCTGACTCCCACTCGAAGACATTCTAATTTAACTGGTTAGGGATGTGACCTGGGTGTCAGTATTTTTAAATGCTTTCCAGATGATCCTCCTCACAACAAAGTTGGGAGAACCACTATCAAACAGTGAATGAAGTGAATGTAGGTCTCATGTTTCTTAACAGAAATTCCTGGCCCTTTCCCAGACCTCCTAATCAGAATCTCTGGGGCGAGGGAGCCCTAACACGTTTATTAAAGAAGCTCCCCTAGTGAACCTAATGCCTAGCCAAAGCAGCAAACTACTAAAGAATTAAGGAGAATATATGTGAAGTATGTCAAGTTTGCCTTTGTTTATGGTTCTCAAACACTAGTCTGCATCAAAATCAGCTACGGGACTTATTAAAACATAGCTTGTTGTGCCCCTCCCCCAGAGTTTCTGATTCAGTAGCTCTGGAGCTTGACCCAACAACATGCACTCAAGTTCCCAGGTGATGTTATGCTGATTCTCCCGGGACCACACTTAAAGAGCTGCATTAGGGTTTCTGATCTGAAAGGGAGCCCTGGGTAAGCAGGTTACACTTACGTATTCACAGTGGAGGGAAGCCCCAAACGCCTAACTCACGCCCCTTTGTATGGATTAAAAGTACTCCCATTTCCAGGGTTAACTTTCCAACATAAACCATACATGTTTCACAGAATGAATGTACTAATGTAATTTACATTTTAGAAGCGAACATGTGTGTGAGCAGCCAAAGGGTAAGGCAGATTGCTGGAGAGCAAAGTACAGGCTGCAGACGTTTTCGGTGGTGTAGCTCAAAGCTAGGGAATTCGATTCTGCAGTGCGGTCGGTGTAAGCGCGACTACTCCGGGGGCTTGGGTTCTACTTGTAGCTTTACCACTAACTACTTGATAAGCCTGGGCAAGTACTTTTGAAAGCCTGTTTCTGCTCTGGTCATCAACCTCTGACATCCCTTCAACACGACACGGAGGAGCGATCGCTGTTCAGGGACCTGTCCTGAACCTCCGCCCCTCCTGATGACACCGCCCAGAAGGCAGCACCGGCCCCTACCTGGCAATAGAGCCGATAAAGGGGCACGGCGGCGTAGGACGCCCCCAGCATGCCCACGGCGGCGGCGGCCACGTACGTGAGGACCGTCTTGTTCCGACGCCGCCAGTCGTCCTCCTGCGCGCGTGTGAAAGGGTTCGTGCTCTTCGGCCGCCGCGGCGGCTGCAGGGCCAGGTCCGGCTCCGGGTTCGGGCGTCTCCATGTCCCAAGCCGCCTCAGCCCCCTCTCAGCACTTCCTGTCCCACTCCGTCCCGTACTGAGACACGGCTCTACCCTCTCGGCAACCCTGGTCGGGGACCCAGGGTGGCTCCAGCGCCAGCCATAAAATGTAACGCGCCTGCATGCCGGACGCCAGAGCCCTCCCATAGCGCCCGGAGAGAGCTCCAGCGTCAGCGGCGAGATGACAAGTCTCGCGATGCCTGGCCAGTCTCGCGACAACTGGGAGGAGCTTGCCGCTGCTCTGGCTTCAGGGCTCCTCAGGTGGCGGCGCTTGCAGTCGGGCTACGGAGGCCGGGTTGCCAGATTACGGGTAAGTTCGCGTTTTGCTTCAGGACTGTTCCTCCCACTTTCCCTTCCCTCCAGTACCTCTTCAAAGTTTCTTTTAGGGAAACGCCATGCGCTCCGCGGGGTGCAAGCACATCATCATTTGAGCTTGTGTCGCTGGTCTTCTTAAACTCACTCCACCACCCTTTGTCTCCACTTAGCGGCCCTTAGCTGTCGGCCGCTGCTTACTGCCCTGGACTTGAGCTCAGGGATCACCTCTTCCAGGAAGCCTGCCTGTGTTCACCACAGCGCACAACAACACTCACACGTCTGCATTTTCTCAGCGGCTGGGAATCGGCTTCCACTTCTCTGATGCCCCTTAACCATTCGTCCAGTTAAAATGACCAGTTCTGGAGCAGAGAGACGTTGTCAAACGAGTTTGTCCAGAGGAGAGTGACCAAGACATGAAGATGCTTTAAGGAAGGGTTGAAAGAAATAGGGATGTTCATCTTGGAAAAGAACCCTGTGGGGGATGTAATATCTTTCTTCGCTTGACCCACAGGACAAAGTAGGACCTGAGGGGAGCAGAAGGCACAGCCTATTTTGCTGCAATGGAAGGAAACATCTTTCTAGAAACTATAAACGAGTGGAGAAAAGCCCACATTCTGAGGTTTGGCAGCTCTGGGGTCATACCCGCATCCCACTATCGCCTTGTGTCCTTAAGCTGGTTATTTCACCTCTGTAAGAAGTGGTGGCCTTATTTGTAAAATGGAAATCATAATGGTAAATGAGAATATGCATATAAAGTGATTTTCACTCTGCCTAAGATATAGTAAAAATTTAGTGAACGTTAGGCTCTGTTTCTAATGACTGGTGCAGGTATAATTATTCTCCCTTTACAGATGAGGAGACTGAAAAGCCTGAGACATACATAAATAACATTTAATAAAAAAACATTTAATTTATTTATTGCACTTTTCCATGGCCCAGACCTTGTTCACCCTCCTGGGGATACAGCACAGAGAAAGGCAAACACAATCACTTCTCTTCCCCCAGTGTACTTTCTACTGTCGGACTCTGGAGATAATCAAGATACAGATATATAAATGAGGGAATTTCAGACAACAATCAGTACAATGAGACAATGTAATAGGTTAGCGTGATTGAGAATGATAATGAGAAGGCATAGTGAAGTCTTTCTGAAGATGTGACATTTGAGAGGAGTCCTGAATGACGATAAGGAACCTACCTGCACAATGACAATTCCAAGTCATGCAGAGGCCCAGAGGCAAGTAGGAGCTAGATAGCATTGAAGAACAAAAAACGAGGCCATTGTGTTCCTAGCACAGTGAGCAGGGAGGAAAGTAGTAGGACATAAGCTCAAAACAGGTATCGTAGGGGCCAGATGATAATACAGAGCCTTTTAAGCCATGTCCAAGGGTTTGGATTTTATTCTAAAAGTAATAGGAAGCTACTACAGAGTTTAAGTTGAAGCATACAAATGGTATGATCGGATTCACATTTTTTAAAAGACCTTGGTTATTTTGTGGAGAACACATTAAAGAGAGGGGGCCAAAAATGGAGGTAGAGCAGTTAGGAGGCAATTGAGGTGAGTAATGGTGGTCACCTTGAGTGCATATGAGTAATTGATTAACTTGTAGTCACAGGAAATTGCAAAGCTGTTAAGATCCAAGTGTCTACTGACTCTTTCCTACTCTGGCACAAAAAATTCAAGATGCTATGATTCTACAAATTTATTTGTATTGTTTTATGTTTGAAAATCTTTTTCATCTGTATCTACCTTAGTTCTTATACCAGATTGTCAGCTTTTTCAGGACAAGACCTGTCATATATTAAGTTTCTTACAGCATAGACTCAAACCTCATACAAACGTTAATGTCACTGAAATCAACAATACTTTCCCTTAATCATTTTTTTCCTCCAGGCACCCCTTCCATGTAGCAACAGATAGCGGTATAAATATATCAGTAATAGTGTCTCTGTCTTGACATCTTTTATTTTGTTATGTAATTGCAAATGAAACTATTCCTTTCCAAGGTACAGTAATCTTGATAGCAGTAAAATGGTGTTAGCTGTAATTCTCGTGAGTCTGAGTATGCTTGTGATATTGCATAAATCATTATGATAACTAATGCTAAGTAATGAGTTCTACCATGAATGGAGCACCTCAGGGCAAGGTTAGTACAATCCTGTTCTGCAGGTAAAGGTGTTGATTACAGACTTAAAATATTAGGGGCTGGACTAACATTTCAGACTTGGCACATTTAATTTATAATATCATTCTTTAGCAATAAGTAATTAAACCTTGTGAACTCTTCCTAGTTAGCTATGATCATGTCCAATTTTACATAATAGGTAAAATTAGTTGTTATACAAACCATTCTGGGGGGTGGAGGTGAGCAAAATGGGTGAAGGTGGGAAAAGAAGGAAGAATTGGGAGAAAAAAAGAAAAAAGAAATCATTTGATAGTCACACATTTTCTTTTTTTTTTTAATGTATTTTTGAAGGTTTTATTTATTTATGTGAGAGACAGGGTGGAGGGTCAAAGGAAGAAGCAGACTCCCCACTAAGCCAGAGCCTGATGCAGGATTCTGTCTTGGGACTCCAGCATCATGACCTGAGCCAAAGGCAGACGCCCTGATAGTCACACATTTTCTTATCTGATTATTGGTTCTCAGGCTTTCTGAAAACTTAAAGATTATAAAGATGTATCATTTTTAAAATGTGGTTTGTAATTACATTTTTTAGTATTTTTAATGCATAATATAAATTAAGAAAATTGTGACTTAAATCTTAATGTGTTAGTCACTGAGCTGCATTTCTTAGCTATTTGCCTAATAAAACCAGATCCATTTGGCAGTGTCAAACATCTAGCAATTATTCCAACAGTACTAACTACTGTTTATTTGGCTGCTGTATATTATAATAATCTCCTTATATCTAAAAGAGGAAGAATGATGCATCTTAATAAATAGTAAGAACAAGTGAATTGTAGTTTGAGAATAAGCTGGATAATCACAGTTTTCAGTGATTGCAGTGACATCATGAAGTTGTTTCAGTGAGTCTTGATATCCTAGTTTCTTATTTCCTGGCAGCTTCCTTTAAGCCACATGTTTGAGGAGCTACTCTGTTTAAAAGATCATGAAAAAGTTTATATATTTGACAGACTAGGTGAAATGAAAGCAGAAATCATTCATCCATAGGAGGCATTTTTTAAAGGTGATATTTATTAAGATTAGGGCCAGCTTTGTGCATAGGTGACCTGTGCAGTCACGTAAGAGCCTGCTTTTGAAAGGACGGAATGACATTTTAACATTTTAACATAATTCAGGCTAAAGCCATGTCAGCCTTCCTGGGATAAGCAGAGTTAAAGGTAGAGGCAGAAAATGAGGGAAAATGGAAAAGCAGAGAGCCCAATCTCAGGAAGTGAAAAAAAGGTAAGAGATAAGGCAAAACGCAAACTCAGGTCTCCTGAGAATAGTCAGGATATGTGAAATAACACTAAGCAAAATCCAAGCTCCTTACCACGGAGACCCTGGGTCAACTAGACCCTGCGTGCTTCTCGAACTTCATGTATTGTTTCTCTCTCCCCCATTCACCATGTTCCAGCCACACTTCTTTATGTCTGTAAATATCCCAAATCTATTTTGCGGCCTCAAGACCTTCTTTCTGCCTGGAATACTTTGTCCCTCAGTTTTTCTCCTGGCTGACCTGTTGTTTGGATCTTAGCTAGAACACCACTACCCAGTCTAAATCACCCCTCCTCTGTCCAGGCACATTTGCATATCTGAAACCCAGTTTGTTTTGTTGTTTCCTTCTTTATTATTTTTTCTCTCAACCCCTGAATGTAAATGACACAAGAGCACAGACCTTGGCTTGTTCACCGTATTATCCCAAGCACTTAGCTTAGTGCACATGATTGTACTGAGTAAATGGGGGATGAGTGCACGGATAAAAGCAAACAGAAGGTGGTCTGGTAGTGCAAGGAAACTTCTGAGAGCAGTGAGATGTTGCTCTGATGAAGATCTCCCGTTGGAGAAGATTAGGACTCCTTTCAAGCAGTTTTCCGATGTTTCCCATGGGGTTGGCCTGTGTATTACAGGCAGTTGGCTACATGTCCACCCCCCTGGCAAATGAGCAGCATTCCTAAACTGCTTAGATTCTTTTTCTTTCTTTCTTTTTCTTTCTTTCTTTCTTTCTTTCTTTGCTTAGATTCTTGAAAGAAAAAAAAAGTTCATTAGCAGTAGGAATATTGCCTTTGGGTACAAAATACAGGAGATAGTAAAATAACCCTTTGACTGATCTTTTATATCTTGATTTCCTAAAACTTTCACTTTATTTTTAAAGATCAATTAAGTCTAGCCCCGGGGAAGGGAGCCATTCCTTATTATATAGCCCTTGGATTATTTAAATACTGATGCTATCTCAAAGAATCTCAGCTCTGATAAGGTATGGGACATGTTGCTGCGGTTTCTAAACACTTTGGTCTCTTCAAGTATAGTGCTGAAAATATAGGTCTAATTTTACAACAGGAAATATTTAATTGTTCTAATATTTTAGTAGTAGTGCCAGTTGATCTATAAATAGAAAGCATTTCCAACTTGTCTGTCACAGAATCCAAACAGATTATTTATTAGGTAACCAGCCCCATCATTCCCTCCTCCTCTCTTTTGAAATTACCTTTATGTAAAATTTTACTATCCAACTCCTTTTTTTCCTTCCCTCCAATTCCTTCCAAATGACCTGACTGCTGACTATCCTATCCCATTCAGAGACCAGACCGGTCTTAGAGGGTCATGCTTATTTTTAAAAGTTCTCCCCTCAAAAAACATTGAGGGGCTTGTTGTTTAGTAAGACAGGAGTAGAATTTTTGATTCATAGAACCAAAGAAGAACCTTTAAAGATCACTTTATGAATGATCTTGTCATTCTCATTCTACATATGGAAAAACTGAGGAGCAGAGTTGTTCAGTGACCGCTCCAAGTCCCTTGGCTAGCAGACAGCAGAAATAGAGCTCAAACTCAAATATCTTAACTTTTAGACCAGTGCTCTTCCCAGCGCAATGCCCTTGTATATATACAACCAGTGGCAAAGAGAATTCCAAAATGTCTGTTTTTAAACAGGCTAGAGATGGTTGATAAGAGAGGGAATTAACATTGAATACTGTTTGTACTGTGAGTTTCTTCGCTATAAGTCTTACTTGTTTCTAAACTATAGCAGGGAAAAGGTGTCTTTTATTTCTTCTTCCTGCTTGCCAATTTGCTTATGAAGGAATAGTTATGAGAAATTGTTTAAAGGGTATAGCCAGTTTTCTCTGGTAAATACCAGATCTATGTCATTTTCTCTTTCACCTTGAAAAATTTGCTGATACTTCAGCAAATGGAGATACAAGAAGAGAATGATGTAAAGGGAAAATGACATTAAAGGAGACATAAATTTCTTTCCTTCTTTCTTTCAAGAGGGGGACCGTGGTGGGGGGGGCGGGGGCAGAGGGAGAGAGAGAATCTTAAGCAGGCTCCATGCCCAGTTTGGTGGTGGTGGTGATGTTGGTGATGATGATGAAGGTACTGTTTGGGCTTAGTAGTGAGCCCACACATCTCTCCTTCTTTGTTGCCACACCTCGTCTTTCTTCCCTTTACTTCTGGTTCATTTCCACTTTAGACAAACAACTAAATGGCTTTAGAGTTCCTTAACTACACAACTTGTTACATACTTTTAAGTAAATAGTAGATGTTTTAAAGGCATTGAGTAAACAACAAGAAAATTAAAAGACCTAGGAATTAAATGAGAAATGTGTGAAACCCATATGAAGACAGCTTTGAAACGCTACAGAAGGTCACAAAAGAAGACTTGAACAAATGGAAGAACATACCAGTTCTTGGGTAGCAAGACTCAACCGTATAAAGATAGATACCAATACTTTCTCAATTACCTTGTAAATTTAACATGATTCCCCAACAATTGGCATTATTTTGTTTTGCTTTGTAAACAAGATGAGATTTTTGAAATTCATGTGTAAAAATAAACAACCAAAAATAGCCAGGAAAACTTGATTAACCAAAGAAGCAATGAGGGAGTTACCAGATACAAAACATGTATTATAAAGCCCCCGTTATTAAGATAGACTAACCAATGGGCCAGAATAAAAAGTACAGAAGTAAACCCAAATATTTATGAGATTTGATATAAAGGTCTAATCTCAAATCAGTGGGAAAAAATGGATTCCTTAATAATGTTGAGGCAACTGAGTGATGCTCTTGGGAGAAAATAAGAGTTGGGTCTATACCTTATACTCTATACTAGGATGGATTTCAAATGGATCAAAGATTTTTAAATGAGACTATAAAAATACTAGAAGAAAATATGAGAGAGTTCTTTATAACTTTGGAGTGTATAAGGGCTTACATTTGACTTAAAACTCCCAAATCATGAAAGATTGATAAATTTAGCCACAGTCCTTTGTATAACAACAATAACAACAAAATCTATAACTAAGAATAAAGGAGGGGGGCGCCTGGGTGGCACAGCGGTTAAGCGTCTGCCTTCTGCTCAGGGCGTGATCCCGGCGTTATGGGATCGAGCCCCACATCAGGCTCTTCCGCTATGAGCCTGCTTCTTCCTCTCCCGCTCCCCCTGCCTTGTGTTCCCTCTCTCCCTGGCTGTCTCTATCTCTGTCGAATAAATAAATAAAATCTTTAAAAAAAAAAAAAGAATAAAGGAGGAAAATACATTTGCAATTCTTAGTGCAGGCAGAGGAAATAGTCTCCCTGGGACGTAAGAACTTCTAGAAACTAGACAGGAAAAAAGCTAACCATGTAGAGAAAAAATGGCAAAAGGTAAAAAAATACAGTTCACATAAAAGGAGATACTAAATGGTTCTTAAAACATAAAAACAAATGTTCGGCTTCATCAGACTTAAGATCTTAAGATACTGCTTTTATCAACAAGATTGTCAAAAATTCAATAGTTATGTATTACACCATGTTGGTGAGAACTTGGAGTACCAGGCACTATTATTGGAGGGATGGTAAATTAGGGCAGTTGATGATTGAGGGCAGTTTGGCAATTTCTATCAAAACATCAAGTGTGTATAAATGATGATACTCTTTTTGTGAATTTGTCATACAGAAAAATTTGTGCACATGTGATGTGATCTATACATAGGGCTTTATTATAGCGTGTTTATAATAGCAAAGAATGTGAAACAATTTAAGTATCTATCAATAAGGGAATAAATAGATATGGTCCCTTCATAAAATGGAATGCCATGAGCTATGAAAAATAAAAAAGAAATAAGAGGGTGCCTGGGTGGCTCAGTCAGTTAAGCATCCAACTCTTGATTTGAGCTCAGGTCATGATCTCAGGATTGTAGGATTGAGCCCTGCATTGGGCACCGCACTGGGCATGGAGCCTGCTTAAGTTTCTTCCTCTCCCTCTCTTAAAAAAAAAAAAAAAGAAAAAAAGAATTAGGATGCTATGGAAAAATATGGAAATAATTCCAGGTTCTACATTAACTAAAAAAATAAATAACCAGCAGATTGCACAGCCATGCTTATAGTATTCAGGACTACTGCATACACCAGAGGACCTGTTTATATCATGTACATGACCCATACCCTCAGGGATTGTACAGTGCACAGCATGAACAGCTGGATGCTTCGTGCTGGTTGTAACCTACCTTCCTAGTTGAAACAAAAGCAAAGGAGTCAATATTTATTCATATTTGTTTATGCATAAAGGAACTAGAAGTATTCACAAGAAACAAAAACAGTGGATACTTAAGTATGTGGAAATGGTGTGGAGATAGGATGCATATATGCATCCATTACACATCCCTCATTGGAATGTATTAGCTATTTTAAAAAAAACTAAAACATACTATTTCATTATCAGTATTATGAATATTCACTCAATACTGTAATTTCATCAAGTTAATATTTACTATCTTTTCTGCCAGATGTTTTTATCTCTTTCCTTTTTATTTTCTCTATTTTTGGTCTAGTAAAAAGAACTAGTTTTAGAAAGTATTGAATGCCATCTCTTTGGGAATATAAATTATTAAGTCTGTTAGTCAAACATATACATCACAGGCGGATTTTTTTTATCTAATGAGATTGCTGATGATATAGAATTAAAATTTTAATCAAAGTAAAGCTCTAATTTAAGTTTTCTGGAGTAGATTTATTGTATAAAACAAGAATTTTGTCCCCTCAGTGTTCCACTTTCTCTGTTTTTTGCTGACCTCACATTTTCCCCCTTATGAGTCACTAAACTAGAAAAACAATATATTTTCCTTGAATGGGCATATTGTTTGTAAAAGAATAGAATGTTTTCCTTCTGTGTCATTCATTAATGTGAAGTTTGATGTGTGTGTGTCTGTGTGTGTCTGTGTGTGTTTGTAACATTACAGAACCCCTTTTGGTTGAAGGGCTTGCTAGCTTCTGTAAAAGAAAAAATAGGGAATAAATAAAAGAGGGAAGGGAAAGGTATTTTATGATATTTAAGGTTTAAGGATGTGACAGTGAATACCTGGCTTATTAAAAAAAAACTGCTCTTTGGATCGATAAAATTAAACCCATTTCTGTTAGTTTAATCAACAGTATCATCTCCGTACAGACAGACAATTAGTACTGTTAATACTCTCTCATCCTGTATTTTCAGAGAATGAAGTTTTTCCTCATAAATCCATTTCCCAGCATGCTGTAGTGGAAAAAGGTTGGGTTTTTAGCTCAAGAGAACCAGATTCACATTCTGCTTTAAAACTGTTTAGCCTTGTGGTCATGGACAAGTCACATAGCTTCTCCATGATGTGGTTTTCATTTATGTAAATAGCTTTCATTTATGTAAATATAAATATGTAATAATACCTGCCTTGTGGGGCTCCTTTGAGGGAGGGTAAAATCCTCTAACATGGTGCCTGGCCACATTGGTGCTTAATGATGATTCCACTCTGGGTTGAGTGGCCCCCAGCCCCTCTGTGCACACCACTGTCAGAGCACTTAGCACCTTCCTGATGTCTGTTTATTTGACTGTCTCCGGAGACAGACTCTGCTATTTAATCTCACCTCCAGGATTTAGGACATTGTGAGGCATTTTAAGTGAATGAAGTAATTTAAACACTTAAATTTTCTTTTAACACTTTAAAATAGAAATAATTTTAAAATGCCTTGTTAAGTATGACATTATGTGAAATCTGTTGTACAGTTTAGCCACAATATATCCATTAGACCTGGGTTATGGTTCATTACTTAGGGACTCTGTGTCCAGTTAGGACAAATCACCACTAGATGGGGATCTTACTCACTTTGGCTTCATTTCTCTGCGGCTTTTCATCCGCATGCTTCCCCAGTTCCTGTTGCTTGCTACCACAGGGACTCTGAAAGTTGAAGCAGGATTTTAACATTCAGGACAGTGGAACAACACCATGTTGGGTTCCCAGAAGGTCCATTCACATTCTTTACAGCAGAATCTGTGATTTCTTCCTCATTCAGTGGTTAGAGAAGAGCTGGGATAATTGCCTTGGTTTTAGTTCTCTGCCTCAGTTTTGGGCTCCCTAGAACTTTGGGTTTCTGAGTCCTCAGCCTCTCTGGGGTTCCTCAGGAGGAACCTGCATCTCCTGCCAGCTGTTTCTAAGGCCAGAATTTGGGTTTGAATCAGGTACTGGTGTGCTGAGTTACTGATTTCCCCCCAGGAACTCAGAGGTATAGCATGCCACCTCTGTTCACCCCAGTACACCACATGCATATTCCCATTTTCTCTCTGTGTGCTCAAACTCACAAATGTTTAAGAAGTTGGGGCACCTGGGTGGCTCAGTCGGTTAAGCATCTGACTTGATTTTGGCTCAGGTCATGCTCTCAGTGTTATGATATTGAACCCCTCATCAGGCTCCGTGCTGGGCATGAAGCCTACTTAAGATTCTTTCTCCTTCTCCCTCCCCCCNCCCCCCCCCCCCCCCCCCCCCCCCCGCAGCTTGTATGCACATCCTCTTTTCTAAAAAAAGAAAAGAAAAAATAATGTTTAGGAAGGCTTGCCCCTAGCTTTCAGCTTCTTTGGTCCTCCTTTATGAGTTATCATCTCACCATCTATGCTTTGTCTTCCAGAAATTTGTCAGACATTTCATCTGATGGCTCTTCTCCCATTTATTCATGAACATTATGAGTTTATACTCTTATAAAGTAGTCTCTTTATGACTTACTCATTCCATAACTGGAAGCCTGTACCTCCAACTCCCCTTCACCTATTTTGTCCCCAGCCCCTTTCCATTCTGGCAACTTTAAGTGAAAATCAAATTTTTTTAAAATTTAGCTTTATTAAGATATGATTTATTTTTATTTATTATTATTATTATTTTTATTTTTT
Organism: Ailuropoda melanoleuca; assembly: GCF_002007445.2. Classification (NCBI taxonomy): domain Eukaryota; kingdom Metazoa; phylum Chordata; class Mammalia; order Carnivora; family Ursidae; genus Ailuropoda; species Ailuropoda melanoleuca. The sequence goes on along the minus strand of NC_048230.1, from coordinate 17,057,353 downwards.
TTTAGAGAGAGTGTGTGCACATGCCAGGGGGTGGGTGGAGGAGCAGAGGGAGAGAGAATCTTAAGCAGGCTCCATGCCCAGTGTGGAGCCCCACACAGGGATCAGCCTCACAACCCTAAGATCATGACTTGAGCCGAAATCAAGAGTCAGACACTCACCCAACTGAGCCACCCAGGCGCCCCAAGATATAATTGATTTATAACAAACAGCACATATTTATAGTAAGAAAATCTGATAAGTTTTGACATGTATATGCATTTGTAAAACCATTACTACAGTCAAGGTAGTCACTATACCTATGAAGAAATAAGGCTGGGAGAAGCCTAGAAGCTCAAATTGGAATCCAGGTGTCTCTGATGTCAAGGTGCATGCTCTAGGCTCTAGGCTTTTTCTAGCTAGCCTGAGTGCTAGCTAGAAAAAACCACTGGCTGTTTCTCCTGTTTCTCATTTGTGTGGAGAAGAGCACACAATTTCTGAATCTAGCTATTCATTTCTTCAATAAGAGGGTTGTGCTAAACGTTCTTAATGTCTTAAGTTTCTGTACTTTATTCCTATTTCTTATGCAGAGTGGTTAAGCTGTATTCAAATACAACTTTTTAGTTCAGTGAAACTGCACCATTCACTTTAATATTCACAGTGGAGCTATATGAGACATTAAAATCATAGATATATATTTTTTTCTTTTCATAGGAAAGCATTTAAGAAGCTTGTGGAGTAATATGAATCAAAGTACTATAAGATCTGCAGGAAGTCCTTCAAGATAGCTGGTAAGACAATAGGAATTTCTGGTTTTTTCAACAGTGTATTGTATAATTATTTTATAGACATTCCGACTATAAACTTTCTAGTCCTGTGATGACAAGAGATATTTGTCACAGTCTTGTATTATTATGTGATTTTTAAGTGTATTAATGGTGGAAGCTATAAGTTACCTGAGACTTAGCTGTGTTCTTCACCTCTGCCAGAAAATGCAGATTTTATATAGATACAGATAATCATGTGGATGTAGTCCTATAGCTATATCTCCTATCTGTCTGTTGAACTTCGTATTTCTCAGATATTATCAGCAGTGACTAAAGTGCTGTACTTCAAAATATATAAAATATATCTAACGTGTATATACATGTATGTGATGTTCTTATGCAAAGTTGAAATCGAATTTGACTACTCTTAAGGCATGAAAATTTATTTTCTACTTCTCCATTTTTAGGAAAAGAAGAATTTCTAGACTCTTCATCAAGATATTCATTCACCCAGTTAAATCCAAGCCTCCTGTAGTAAAATCATGAATAAAAATACATCTGCTGGGGTATCATCCAGTCTAGTTGAAAAGTAATTTTTAAATTAAATTTAATATGTTTTGAGCTATCATAGTTTGAAATATGTAGAATGTTAATGAACTTTCAATTGAAAATTCTATACAGTTAACTGTGGTCTAAGGTAGCGTGATAAGGAAGTTGATCAATAATTACCTTACAATGTAAATCAGTGTATAGGATAAGTTCTGCATTCTTTTTTATAATTCCTTATAGAAATTGCCTTTTTAAAAATTGGATCTGATTTTTCAAATATCTAAAATATTTTATGATCCCAGTATAAAAATAACATAATGTAAGATTAACTTTTGCTGAGTAACAAACCACCCAAAATGCCTCGAAACAACAAGCATTATTTGTTCTCATGTTTTGGTAGGAACAAGCATTTATTTGTTCTCATGTTTTGGTAGGAACAAGCATTATTTGTTCTCATGTTTTGGTAGGAACAAGCATTTATTTGTTCTCATGTTTTGGTAGGTTGGCTGAGCAGTTCTTCTAGTATATACCAGAAGTCTGGGATGGCTCCATTCACATGTTCTGGCACCTCATCTGGAAAGGCTGGATGGCTGTCTCTTTGAACCTGATCTCATTCTCCAGGAGGCTAGCTCAGGCTCTTTCACATGATAGCGGAATGGTTCTCAGCAACACGCCCAAGTGTTTTTCAGATGTCTATTTCCCTCACTTTTGCTGGTGTACCATTGGCTGAAGCAATTCAGATAGCCAAGTCCAAATTCAAAGGGTAGAGATATAGACTTTACATTTTAATGGAAGGAGCAGCAAAGTCACATTCCAAAGGGCACGCAGACAGGAATGGGAAGAATTGGTGGCCATTTTGCAAACATGTAACACACATATAGCAAGGTATATTCAGAGAAGTCATTCTTGTCCTTCATTCACTCTGTGACCTCATTCTTCCTATAGATAACCATTTTTATTCTCGGTTCCTGTTCAGTGCTGCTTTTTCCATAAGCAAATACACATAAATATATACACGCTTACATATATGTGTATATAACAGTAAACAAGTGCACACCAGCCCTTCAGCTCAGGTTCATAGGTCTTCCCTGGAGAAGAGTATCAGGCCAGTTAAATTCAGGATGTCTTTCTCTGTTACCTCCTCCTGAGAGCACTGGAAAACTCCAGTCTTCAAGGGACACAAGCCAGGCCCATTTGTTTGGTATGCAAAGAACTCCATACACAGAGCTCTGTGCCCCGGTGCTGAACAGATTTACTTTCTGGGATAGCACAGAGTTTTGTCCAACTACGTAAGGCAAAATCAAACCTATGAGAAAGAATCATAGGACCGAGGCAAGATGTTCCCAAATATCCAGGCTCTGCCTCCTAGGTTCCACCTGCCAGCATATTCTTAACAAAAGGGTAGCATATTATATATACTTTTTGGTCTTGCCTTTTTTTTTTAAATTTAAGTTGTATCCTGGTGATCACATCAGTATAAAAGTGTCTTCCTTGTACCATGTTATAACTGAGTAGTATTCTATCCTGTGAATGTACCATAGTTTATTCAGCCAGTACCTTTTTTTTTTTAAGATTTTATTTGTTTATTTGACAGAGAGTAATTTATTTACAAGAGACATATGTCTCTTGGAATATTAAGTTGTAAGGACATAAATGAGTGAAGCCTAGAAATGAGAGAGTTATTTATTTTTATTTTTTATTTTTTAAAAAATGTATTTACTTGTCAGAGAGAGAGAGCATGTACAAGCAAGGGGAGCTGCAGGCAAAGGGAGAAGCAGCCTCCCCGCTGAGCAAGGAGCCAGATGCAGGACTTGTTCCCAGGACTCTGGGATCATGACCTGAGCCAAAGGCGGACACTTAACCGACGTCCCGGCATAAGGGGGTTTTAAAATAAGGTCCTAGCAAGTAAATGCTGTATGAAATACAAATATTCTGTTGGCATTAGAAAAGGAGGGATCCTTTACTGAAGCAATAATATATGGTGAAGATTATATGTTATACCCATTGAAGGAAATTCCCACTTGGAGGGTTTAAGGAGTTATGGGAGGTACCTAATGAGGTACCTTAATTCCCTCTCTTCATCTGCTCTCTCATTTCTAGGCTTCACTCCTTTATGTCCTTACAACTTAATATTCCATCAAGAGTGGGCTGAGCTTCTGAAATTTGTAACAGTGAAACATTGTGGACCCAGTCCTGACTGCCTCTTTTCCTAGCTAATTGACTGTTGCCCTAGTAACCAGATAGGCCATCCAGCACTAGAGCCTAATTCAGTAAAATGCAACCTTGAAAGCTGTCCTGTATAGAGAGCAAAATATTCAAAAGCAGGGAGGTTTGTAAGGGTTTGTTTGGTTTTTTTTTTATATTTTAATTTCTTTCATTCTTTTTTTTTATGATTTAAATTTTGAATACACACTTCCTTAAAGATACAGTTAGAATTTCTGTGGCAGAAGCTAAGAAAGTTTTTTTCCAAAAGCTATAATCATATGGAAGATATGAGGGAACTCTTTTTTAATAGCAGTTTCAGTTTATTGATATGTTTGAATATAGCAAAAAGTCCTATAATTCAACGATGGCTTTCAATACAGCAACCAAGCAGATCTTACACCACATTTTGCCTCTGGAGTAAGACAAACTGGGTTTCCATGGCTGTTCTCCAGCTTCATAACCTTAGACCACCAAGTTAACTTTCCCAGATTTTGGTGCTTTTAGAAAAATGAGGGTAATGATCTTAGGAGTTGTATAAATATTAGGTTGAATGGCATAATGTATGTATATTGCTTAGCATAGTACCGAGTACATCACAGGAAAGCAGGCAGCCCTAAGCGTCATTTCAAACTCTGTTCAAGCTCTCTCAGACCAGTAAAAGTCTCCTCTCTGAGTGGAATGTTCAGGAACACAACCTTCGGGTATACCTTTTGCAGAATTCTTTTGACAGTTCCTTTTCTAATGGCATTGCTCTTACGTCTGATGGAAATTATGAATGGAGTACATGCTTTCTATCAGAAAATACTCTTCCTAAATTAAAAAGATAAACTTTTTGAGATTCAAGTAGAGGTCATATTTATTTTGCTGTAAACAGCCACAGACATGGCTTTTAAAAAGTCACTTGCCTAACTCACTAAAATCTTTAATTTTGGGATCTCTCAGTGTAGTCTAAAAGTCAGCTAAAGACACATCTCTTCAGTTACCTCTGATACAGCTTTACATTTATTTAAATCCTATGTTGAAGGTATTTTTCTTTGTTCCGCTCCAAAGAAATAAGCATTATTGCTGTGATTTCTTCTATGTTTTGATTGTTTTTACGGAAAAAAAATAATAGAGGTAACAATCCATTTGATTGATTTTCTATCACCATACTTTTCTAAATGTCGTTGCTAGTATTATATACTGAGTATTTCGTGTTATCTAGATTTAAGAATTTGATTTAGCAAGTAGTTTAAAGAGAAGTAGGCACAGATCTTTAGGCTAATCTGTGAATGCTAATTTACTTTATCTTAGGGATCCTGCCTTTCAGATGATTACAGTTACCAAGGAAACAGGCCTTGGTCTGAAGATCCTAGGAGGAATTAACCGAAATGAAGGTCCCTTGGTATATATTCAGGAAATCATTCCTGGAGGAGACTGTTACAAGGTAAAAATGAAAATAAAATAACACTTCAAAAAAAAAAAAAAAAACCAAAGCACCAGTGGTGAGGTTTGTTTTCCTACTACATCAGTAAATTTTTAGTATTAACTGAATGTCCACTATGACCATTTCTCGGTGAATGATCCTACAAGAACTGGAAGATAGGCCTTTACCCTCAAGGAGCTTCAACCTAATAAATGAATAGGAAAAAATAGGAAAATAACAGATTCCAGACTCTTAACCAAATGTCATATACATATATGATATATATATATTTCTTTTTTTTAAGGGAATTTTTTTTTTTTTTTTTTGAGAAAGGAGAGCAGGGAGAGGGACAAGCTAATGCTGCACTGAGCACAGAGCCCAATGCAGGGCTGCATTTCAGGGCCCTGAGATCATAACCGGAGCCGAAACCAGGAGTCAGATGCTCAACTGACTAAGCCACCCAGGCGCCCCAAGGTTATATATTTTTAATTATGTGCCATTTAACTCTTATCCGAAATCTGGTTGAGAGAAATTATATTTGTTTTTGTTTGTTTGTTTTTATTATATGTTAGTCATCATACAGTACATCATTAGCTTTTGAAATTGTATTTGAAGCCATGTTATCTCTCCACTGCTAGGAGAGTTTGGATTAAGTTGGATCATTTAAACTTGAAGTACATCATTTAGCCTCTCCTAAGTACAAAAAAAACAAGCAAACTCAGCATATAAAACCTGCTCATTTCTGAATTTGCAATAATTCTTGTTGAGTTTATTAATTATATCACTCATTAGTTGCCCACACGAGAAATTAGATTTTTATTTTTTATTTATTTATTTATTTATTTATTTATTTATTTTTAGGGATTAGAGAGCCTTACTCTCCTCTTCACTGTAAGAAATATGTAAATCATGATTTCTTTTTTTGCTGTGGTTGCTAGGAAGCTCAGATCCAAATTTGAAGCACAATATCGGCAACTTAGTTAAGAAACTAGTTAACTATATTTGCATTTTCATTTCTCTTTAATTTCATTTGCCATTTCTGTTTTACTAATGTGATTCTATGTCTTTTGTTGAAAATTGCCTCCTGTCCTTTTTGGAGAGATACAGAATATAAAGAATTTAATAAAATATTGTATTAATGTCAAGCTGTGTAGAATGAGAAAGGATCCTTTTATCATTAAGTTTGTTCATATTGTTGTTTTTCTCTTATTTGTTTTGGTTCAATAAATAATAGTCTTGCCCTTACCCCCACCCTCATTCCAAACACTTGTTTAGCAAGCAGTTTATCTAGTCAACTGCTTCACCGATAATTTGCAAAATAATAGAAATGATTTCAATTGTTTCAAATTTGTTGAGATAATAGGATACACTTACCATATTGTAAGTATTATACAATAAATTTAGGATGTTATAATGTAAATTGTTATCTATTGAATTTAAATTATTAAGCAAATAAAAGTATACTTAAATACTAAATTTGAACAAATTAGTCTTGTAAGAATTGAGATATTTAGGACTACTTTAGTTGAGGGATGTATGTGTGTGAGATGTGTGTGTGTGTTCACTATAACCAAGATATTTCTTAAACCACACTTCATATAATGCAGTAACAGATCATGATATCTAACGAGTGATAAAAATTTGCTGTTATGACAAGCATCCGTGTGTGCTTTTTATTCCCATGAAAATATCTGTAGTTAAAGTAATAAATTGATAGCAGGGTGTGGAGTGACTTCATCTGCTATCAGTGTAGCAGACTGAAAATTACAGTTAAATACTTTCTCTTGGTTTTTCTTAGAATTTCATTGTTTGGAAGGGTATCAAAAAGCAGTCATTTAACAAACTATATTCTATATTTACCACTAGAGAGCAGCACAGAGTTATTAATGTTCCTTGACAGTATCTGGTCCAGTCCAAAGGAAGAAAACAGCTAAAACAGAGATAGGTGGAATAAGTAGGCTTGGTATGCTTACACTTATTTTTGTATACTTCCTCAAGATGGAGAGTTACGTGCACATTTATTCAACAAATGCAAGTTAATGCAATTTTATTTTTAAATGCTTTTATTAATAATAATAACATTTACTATGTTCTAAATGTTGTTAGGCATGTTAATAAATTTCTAATCTCCACAAAATTTCTGCAATAGTAGATGTATTCATACAACAGGAAACAGGTTCGTAAGATTATCCTTATTAAGTTGCTAAACTGTGCAACTTAAAATATTAAATATTTAAATAAATATTAAATAAAAATATAAAAATATTTTTTAAATGCATGTGAGTGCTTTCACTAGCCCTAATTTTATTTTAATATGATATTATTTCAGAGCTAACAATATAGGCAGTCCCCAAGCTTATAGATGGATTATATAACATTTTTTTCCCAAACTTCACGTGTTAAGGGGCTGTTGGAACTCAGAAGGAATCTTCTTTAGTTAATCATGGTTAGCTGCCTCAGCCCCCACCACCTTCCTTACACATACGTGAATGTTTTCCAATGGCAAAAAAAAAAAAAAAAAAAATACAGTCCTGGTTCAGTGACCAAAACACCATGTTTCTTTGAAAAACATATTCGGAATTAGAACTTGGAGCATCTTGACACATTTTTTCCAGTTGAAATAGAAGAAAAAATTCTCCTAGCACCAAGTGTTAGAGGAAGCCTATAGGGTGAGAACAAATATACTAGGTACATATATACAAATATTACAAATATACTAACTAGTATATACAAATATACTAGTTAAGGAAATATGAGAATTCCAAGGCCCTTTTCTTTTCTTTTCTTTTTAAATTTTATTTATTTATTTGACAGAGAGACAGCCAGCCAGATAGGGAACACAAGCAGGGGAAGTCGGAGAGGAAGAAGTAGGCTTCCAGCGGAGGAGCCTGATGTGGGGCTCGATACTATAACGCCAGGATCACGCCCTGAGCTGAAGGCAGACACTTAACGACTGCGCTACCCAGGCGCCCCTGCAAGGCCCTTTTCATTCCACCAGCCAGTCCCATGTCAGTCTGAAGTCCTCAGTGTTCAGTCTTAGACCTTTCTCTGGCTGAGATACTCCTTTGAGCTTTATACCCACATATCCAATTGCCTGGTCAGCATTTCCATTTGGATCTCCTTAAGGCATCTCAGACTCACTATATCTGAGGCAAGATTCATGGTAGTCACACCACACCCTCATCTGCCCATCTCTTCCCAAACAGAGCTGCTTCCTCTTTTCCCAGTCTCTGTGAATGACACCTTCCAGTTGCATAAAGTCAGAAGACCTGAAAGCATCCTAACTACTTCCTTTCCCTTAATACCCCTACCCAAGTTTATTAGCATGTGCTGTTGCTTTTTTTACTCTCTAAATATCTCTTGAACCCATCAGTCTCCTTGATCTCCATGACCATCACATAGTTATCAGACCTCATGATAGCTTTGCCTGCTCTTATGCACCACGCCTATCCCCCCCCTCCCCGGTCCTATCGTACTAATACTCAGTTGCCTGCAAGGTTCTGTATAATATGACTTCTGCTCTTATTACTCTCTAAATATCTCTTGAACCCATCAGTCTCCTTGATCTCCATGACCATCACATAGTTATCAGACCTCATGATAGCTTTGCCTGCTCTTATGCACCACGCCTATCCCCCCCCTCCCCGGTCCTATCGTACTAATACTCAGTTGCCTGCAAGGTTCTGTATAATATGACTTCTGCTCTTATTTCTCTGATTCTCCATCTTTATGCTTCCAGAATGGTATTCTTTCAGTTCCTGGAAGCTCTTTCTCATTTGCTGTTCCCTCTGACTGGAAACACACCCACACCACCACTACCATTACTTCCAAATCTATTCAAGGACTAATTCCTAAGGAATGTGTTCTCTGTGCCCTCCAGTTTATTTTATGTTTTTTTTTTTAAGATTTTATTTATTTATTTGAGAGAAAGAGGACAAGCAGGCTGGAAGGGACAGAAGGAGAGGGAGAAGCACACTCCCCTCTGAGCAAGGAACCAGACACGGAGCTCCATCCCAGGACCCTGAAATCATGACCTGAGCCAAAGACAGATGCTTAACCGCCTGAGCCACCCAGGGGCCCCTGCGCCCCCCAGTTTGATCTAGATCTTTTTTCCTATATGTGCTCCTAGATCCTGTTCCTTTCCTTTAAATCACCTATCTCAGTTTGTAAACATACATCCATATCCGTGATAGCCTTCTCAACTCTGTCTGAACCATAAGACAGTATGTTTCCTAAGTGCAAGGATTCTATCTGATTTTATTCACAATACTATCCTTTGTCCCCAAGTGTGATGCCTGGCACATACTAATTGCTCAGGTAATGTTTATGAATGAATGATCCCTTCGGCATTCTGTCATGTTTCTGAGAGTTACTCATCTGCCTGTTTGCTATTCCACTGCCGCCGTCTGGCTCCACACCAAGTACCTCTCTTCCCTGGCCCTTTGTGTTAGATTCTGGACACAAAATGTCTTTGAAGTTTTCAAATGTTTTTGTTTGTTTCTTTGTTTTTCTGCTGATAGTGAAAGGAAAGCAGGCAGTATCAAAAGCTTTTTTCAAACCTGATACTACATTTCGTATTTCATTTAACTGATTCTAAGACATATAGTAAAGCACATACATATAAGCTCCCTAGGCTGAATCTTAGAATCAATTTCATAGGGTAATTGGCAGCATTTTCTACTTTTAGTGCTACATAAAATAACGGTGTATCCTACAAGCAGTGTCACTTTAAATTTGATAAATTCAGGACTTTTTTTTTTTCCCCAGTCGAACTCTATAGGTAAAGACAATGATCACGTAGATATAGATACTAATGGTTAGTCACTGTTCACAAAGGGTTGAAGTAGGACATATTTATCTTTCAGAGAAAATCTGTTTTCAGAATATGCTGAGCATATCCCTGGAACCGGGGGACCAAGGCCTCTGGATGGCACGGTGTAAAGAAACCAGTCCCATTGATGGGAGCTAAAGAAGTAGCAGCCAAGAGGGTTCACTTTACAAGTCACTCTCTTTTCTCCTTTGCCATTATTACTTCTGTCAGAGCCCCCTTAATTTCCTCAGACTGTTTCCTGGCCCTGATTAATTTGACTGTGGGCTTACTCTGTACCTGACACTATGCTGGGGGAAACAACCATGAAAAGGACACAGTTCCGGCCAACTGAAATAATCAGGGCTGCTAGTTTGGAAGTTGCTGGATTAATGTGCTCTAATGGGAGAGAAAAAGATATGTAAACAAATAGGGACAGTAAGTGTAATAGCAGAGGTAAGTAAAAGTGCTTTTGGAGCAGAGAGAGAGAACAATTAAGTAATTCCAGGCAGTGGGGCAAACTTACCGCAGAGAAAGCGTTTGCATTTGGCTGTGAGGTTTAAGTGCGAGTTTATCAGAGAAGTGGCGGGGTTGGTGGTGGCATTCTAGACAGGAATTAGGATGTGTAAAAGCATTAGGGTTCCAAAGACCATGGCTGGTTTGAAGAACATTTTCTAAGACTAGAATGAAGAATTTACGTGCTGAGAAGGGAAGGTGAACAGTGAGGCTGAAAAAAGTTGGTTGCAGCTAGCTTGTTGTGCTGGGTTTGGAAAGTTAAGGAGTTTTCAACTTTTCTTATCCGTGGGCACCCATTAACGGGTTTTGTTTTGTTGTTTTTTAAGAGTGGGAGAGAGGGAGGGTAGGGACAGAGGGAGAGAGAGAATCTTAAGCAGGCTGCACACCCAGCACACAGTCTGCCCTCAGGATCCTGAGATTGTGACCTGAGCCAAAATCAAGAGTTGGACACTTAACCGACTGAGCCACCCAGGTGACCCCCCCAAAGGTTCTTAATTTGAAGAGTAACAGGATTAAATTTGTATCAATGCAAAAATTACAGCAGGCAAGGAATTGATTCAACTCACTTTTATTTAACACCTACAACATGCTAGGATTTTACGTATGTTCTACCAGTTACTCATAGCAACCTCGTGCGACAGGTATTTATCTCCACTTTATAGCTAAGAAAATGAAGTCTCATAGAGATTAAGCAACTTGCCTACACATTAATGACTGGCAGGCAACAGAAGTTGACAGTTTCTGAGAGTATGGAAAAGGAACCAGAAGTCTTGCAGGAGCATTCCGTAGTATTTAGGACTGAGTTAGTTAAATCAGTCAGGCCGTGTAGATGGTATGGTAATATGGTAACATTAGAAAACTACATAATGGTCATTATAAATGAACAGCGCTGGTAGTTTACAAGAGAAGCGTTTAAATGGTCAGGAGTACGTTATTACTTTCAACATTTTTGTAAATATTGACTGGAAATAATGAAGACTTTGAAGGTGAAGGGCATGTGAAAGTGTTACACAGTTGCGCAGTAGCTGCTCTATCCAAACCCGGACGGTGTGGAAGAAGCCTCGGCATGTCCCCAAAGTTCGTATCTTCACATATACATTCATCCAACTGGGGCAGGACTCACTGGTTTGAATGCCAGACTCCAACAGACATAGCTTTGTTAGAGTTTGCGGGTTCTGACTTTTAAACAGGTTCAGAGATTCACATGCTCGGCTAAGATCTTGTTCTAGGAGGCAAAGGAAAGGAAAAAAAAAAAAACCACTGTAAATACTTTTTAGAAAAAAGATATATATATATAAACACCAAAAGCTACCTTCAGAAGGCATTATTCTTCCTCTCTTCTCTGACTCTTGTCCTGCTGGAAAATTCTCCTTCAATAGTACATCAGTATGCTTTAATATAAGATAAGTTATATTGTGTTCATGAGAGCTCTTCCCTCTGTATTGCTAATACTGAACAGTCTGAGATAATACTGAACAGTCTGAGAGGAGAATGTGGGAGATAGTAGGTCCGCCGAAACCCTGTTGCCTACCTCTGTTTTCTGTAGCCTTTTTCTCTGCAACCCTGACAGCCGGCTGTGGTCTGTATAAGACGTATGGACACAGAAACTACCTCAAAAAGTTTTGAGTGTAGTTCTGTGTTTCTCATGGATGAGACTGTGTGACTCTCCAGCCCCTTTCCTCTCCCTCTATTTTTTTATGAATATCTAGCTAGCAAGTTGTAGAGCTCAAGTTAGTAATCAGGTCTGTCTGGTTGCCAACCTCGGGTTCTTTCCAGTTCTGTCCACTGCCTCTGAGTCTCCTGCCCAGTTGAAAGAATTGTCATCTGACAGTATTTCCGGTTATTACTGTCTGCCACCCCGATTCTAAAAAATCCTTTCTTTCCTTGTCCTTGTCAGTGTCCTTTATATGCTTTGCTCCAGTGAAACAGGGCTTTCTTCATTTTCTCCATTTTTCCCCTTAAATTGTTGCCAGGCTTTGTGATACAAGTCAATAGTAGTATTAAGCCATTAAATTTCAGCTATAATCTACCTTACTAAGCTGATTCTAGTGAGGAACTATTTTGTAGATTCCAAATGGTCTAGAGCTGGATTTAATAATGACATTTATTTAATTTCACTATTTATTAATTTACTTATTTAAAAATAGATTAAAAATTTCTCCATTTGACCCTTACTTCCAATACCAGTTTTGGAATATAGAACCAAAACATAATTCAGCTAGTTAATTTTGGGGCTGGTGTTATGACCTCTTTTTATTTTGGGAGGTGGAGAATTTCTTTTCTATTTTATTTTATTTTATTTTATTTTATTTTATTTTATTTTATTTTATTTTATTATTTTTTAAGGAGGCTCCATGCCTCCTTGTGAGGCTTGAACTCATGACCCTGAGATCAAGAGTTATATGCTCTACCAACTAAGCCAGCCAGGCACCCCTCTTTTCTTTTTTATAATGTGGTACTTGACACGTGTAAATGAAGCATAACAATAGAATGAACACCTATGAATCTTCTTAAGAGTTAACCACTTAAAAAGAGTAGAAAATCTTGGGGCGCCTGGGTGGCACAGTCGTTAAGCATCGACCTTCAGCTCAGGGCATGATCCCGGCGTTCTGGGATCGAGCCCCACATCAGGCTCCTCCGCTAAGAGCCTGCTTCTTCCTCTCCCACTCCTCCTGCTTGTATTCCCTCTCTCACTGGCTGTCTCTCTCTGTCAAATAAATAAATAAAATCTTAAAAAAAAAAAAAGAGTAGAAAATCTTAAGTGCTACTGAGGCATTCCTGATCACATTCCCTGCATTCCCCACCCTTCTTCCTGGAAATAAGCACTCTGGGATTTTGTTCATTCTCCCCTATTATTAGCCTTATTTTTTGCCTTTGGCAAAAATGTTGTTTCTCTTGTTTGTTGCCATTTCATCTTAACCTTGAGTAGATAACTGTCCTGAAACTAAAATTTTGCATATTAAACTGCAAGCTAAAGTATGTGAGTGTCTAAGTATGTCTGGGTAGAGTTGATTTAAATGCATATGTAACCAAACTCTGTAATAAGGTTTGGGCTCAAGCAATACAGAACTGTGTTTACAAAATTTTACAAAATCAGCTCTTTCATTTTACTGAACATGTAGGATCCATATGGTGGATACTCTCTCCATACTGCTTAGTCTTTTCCGGCATTACTATTGTGTTTTACTTCGCATGCATTTATCAGTGGAAGGGGAAAAAAAAATCACTTGTGAATATAACAATTGTGTTGTGTTCTCTGACTTTGCTAGTTATATTTATAAAATACAAATTTCCAAATTTTATGTATTTTAAAATCAAACTTCCTTTTCCAGTCTAATTTTTTAAATAATGTTTGTAATTTAGAAGGGTCATAGAGTCAGTATGCATTTAGGTGACAGTATCTTTTACATAGTATTTGAAATAACATGTTTCCATAAAGTTTTTTGATAAGTATTTTATATTTATCTTCCTGTATACTCAGTATTGAGTGTAAAAGATAGCACTAAGTGTCTTTTTATTTTTATTTAAGATTTGTTTATTTATTTGAGAGAGAGCGAACAGGGGGAGGGAGTCTTAAGCCGACTCCATGCTGAGCAGGGAGCCAAATGCAGAGTTCAGTCTCATGACCCTGAGATCAAGACCTGAGCCAAAACCAAGAGTGGGACGCTTAACTGACTGAGCCACCCAGGCGTCCCTCAGTAGTTATTTTTGTTTTTTAAAAAGACACTTAGGGGGTGCCTTGGTGGCACAGTCAGTTAAGCTTCTGGCTCTTGTTTTCCACTCAGGTCACGATCTTAGGGTCATGGGATCCAGCCCTGTTGGGCTCCCGCTCAGTGTGGAATCTTCTTGAGATTCTTTTCCCCTCTGCTCTTCCCCTGCCCCTCACACTTTCTCTAAAATAAATAAATAAATAAATAAAGTTCAAATATTCATTTTTTTAAAAAAACTACTGTTATTTAGTTATAAAGTAACCATAAATCACCATTATTATGTATAATGAAGTTCAGATCAAAGATCAGTTATCCGAGGGATATATCTTAGATATGACTTTGGAGATTGAATTTGTGGAACTTACTTAAATGCCATTAGGGTGAAAATCTAGCTGTTTAATCATATAAGCTTCTACCCCAGTTACAGAGATATTGCTTTCTGTCCTTGTGTATATAAATGATAATTGAGATAAGTCAGGAACTGCAAATGAAGAGAGCTCATTCTTCTTTTCCAGTTTGAATTAAGAAAAAAGGTAAAGACTGGGAAACCAGCCTAACAAATCCATTAAATCTTGTAATCAGTGGGCTCTGTCTTACCCGGTTAGGCTAGTTACAGCCAGAGCCAGGTCCCAGCAGACCATGTAAGGCAGCTGGTTGTAAGTGGTCATCTTTAGTAGGACGTGACTAAAGCTGTATGTACAGCAGCTAGGCCTGAGTCACAGGAGGTACAACAGATCCAGTAAAGAGCGGAAATATGGGTAGAATCAGTCTAATTAAAATCTTTGACTGAATTTTTTTTTAAGATTTTATTTGTTTATTTATTTATTAGAGAGAGAGAGTGTGCGCGTGTGTGAGAGAGAGACCACGAGTGGAGAGAGGGGCAGAGGGAGAAGCAGGCTCCCCAATGAGCAGGGAGCCCTGTGCGGGTCTCTATCCCAGGACCCTGGGATCAGGACCTGGGTGGAAGGCAGACACTTAACCCACTGAGCCACCCAGACACCTCTGACTGAATTTTTAAAAGTCTTAACTATGGAATAAACCTTACCAGTTTTGTGGGATGAGAGATGCAGGTTGCTCAGAAACTAAAATGAATGAGTCTTGTATTCTGAAATATTCCAGAATTATTTGACTTACTTATCACAGAGTCAGTGCTGTATCCATCTCATAGTACAAATCTTATTTTTTTTAAGACTTTATTTGAGAGAGAGCAAGCAGGGGAAGAGAGAGGGACAAGCTGACTCCCCACTGAGCAGGGAGCTCGACGTGGGGTTCAATCCCAAAACCCTGGGATCATGACCTGAGCCAAAGACAGTTACTTAACTGACTGAGCCACCCAGGCATCCCCAGTACTGAGCTCTTAAAACCGGTCTTTTCCTGGTGTACCAGGGTATGTCTTCATGTACCTCTTCAGGATTCCTTAGTGTGTAAATGTAGCTCGCATGTACATGAACTGTTCATTTCATTCACGTATGTAAGCAAACCAGGGTTTAGCCAAAACGTTTTGCTATTGAGGTTTTTTTGTCCAAGATTTTCTTTTTACTCCTTCATTAAGAGACTGTTCACTAAAATTTTTCTGTGGTTTAGTTGTATCAATTAGTTGTTTTTTCTTAACACCATCATTATTAATTTCTTTATATATATTATTACTTTTATTAGGATGGACGTTTGAAGCCAGGAGATCAGCTTGTCTCAATAAACAAGGAATCTATGATCGGCGTATCCTTTGAAGAAGCAAAAAGCATAATTACCAGAGCCAAGTTGAGGTAACTATCCTTTCCATAAGATGGAATGAGTTAGTTAACATGTCTTCTCAAAAACATAATTTAAGAAATTTAAATACTTTAGATCCTAAAATAAATAAATATATATATATTTTTAATTTATTTATTCATTTATTTAGTTTTAGAGAGAGTATGCACATGAGCCGGGGTGGGGGTGGGCAGAGGGAGAGGAAAAGAGAGAATCTCAGAACCCAACATGGGACTCAGTCTCACAACCCTGAGATCCTGACCTGAGCTGAAATCAAGGGTTCGACACTTAGCTGACTGAGCCACCCAGGCACCCCCTGAAATAAGTATATTTTAATAATACTTGAAACATTATCTTAAAATTCAGTTGTACTGTATCCACACTATATCCATAAAGTGATTTCTTTTTAATGCTAGGTCAGAATCTGCTTGGGAGATAGCATTCATAAGACAAAAATCTGATGGCAGTCATCCAGAGAATCCATCTTGTCCATCTTTTTTACAAGCTTCAGGAGAATATGGACCTCAAGTCTCGACATTTAGCCTTCTTCCTTCTCCCCCTGAAATTCTAATTCCAAAGACCTCATCCACTCCCCAGACTACGGATACCATTTTATCTTCTTTTAGGATAAATCCGGTAATCTTACATTTCTCTGTGTATTTATGCAGTCCATAAGTCCCCTATAAGTTTTTATGTTTGTTATATACAATAGAATTATAATTTTAGTAGTGCAGCTTTTTTTTAACAG
This sequence comes from Ailuropoda melanoleuca, assembly GCF_002007445.2. Lineage (NCBI taxonomy): Eukaryota > Metazoa > Chordata > Mammalia > Carnivora > Ursidae > Ailuropoda > Ailuropoda melanoleuca. Next base: position 17,040,921 of record NC_048230.1, on the reverse strand, counting down.
ATTGGTATTTCCTTGAAAGTTCTTTTTTTTTTTTCTGTTTGATATTTTTATACTGTGCTATCAGTAATATAATTTTTCAGGTCAGTGTGTCTTTAGTCCAGAAAGTCATGATCAGGAATGGCCTCACGGAGATAAGCCTAGTTGTCACTCAAAACTGTGTTAGGAATGTCATATGTCTTTTCAGAAAGTCTCTAATATGGTTTAATTTATTCTTATTTCTGTTTCCTGCTTGACTGAAGACAGGCAGTCTTCCTTTTTGTTCCTTAGCTTTTTTCCTGCACAGTGAGGCTAACCCTAATTACCCAGTGTAGGTGGATATGGTTCCCTCACGTGTGCATGCTAATACCTAGTTCACCCCACTAGACTCACACAGAAGGGGGAGTTTCTACATCAAAATTGACAGTTGAATACTAATTGCTCTAGTCTGCTAACAAAATCAAACTTTTTATAGAATAGCGCATATACTCTTAAAATCTATGTTGGCTATAAAACAAAATAGGAAATTCAGGTAGGCTTTCAGTTAATGGAATAAAATTCATCAAAGCCAATTTCAGTTTCAGGGACCTGCTAATAGGATACAGAGTATAAGATTTTCTGTCAGCCCCTTATACTTTTTTATTAGGGGTTATAATACCTTTTCAATGATAAGGTGCGAGGCCTTATATTTTGTTGTCTTGGATATGGTAGAGCTGAAAGCAGTTGTTACCTTTAATTCTGAAATGCTTTGTTTGGAGATAAATATACCAAAATTTTAGAGATCTCATATTTTTGGACCGCCGCTTTAATCTCTTAAACCATTCTTTTTATGTTAACGTGAGCTTCTAGTCTGGTCTTTGACCTACTTTAGAAAATGACATTTTATGCTCTTCCTTTTCTTTCATAGATAAAAACTGGATACAAGAAGACAGAACAGACTCCAATTACTTCTTCGGAAAACAGCCCTACGGATATGTCTAATACAGGTAAATGCACATTTAATTCCTCTTTACTGTTATTTCTTTCAATTACTCTTTCTCAATGAGGAGTACATAATGTGACTTAATAGACTTTAAAGAAGGGTGCATTATGCCTTTTTTCCTTCAATGAATAAAAGAGCAAAATGAATGTATTGTGCAATGGTCCCTGTTAGATTATGTCTTTTAGAAATTTTCCTGAACAAAGCGTTGAAATTTTAAGATGCATTATCATAACGGTGTCTATGAAGCTGTAATGATCAATCAACTGTTGAAATCAAATAATGTAAACTCTTCTTTAAATCAAGATTAGGTTGCCTTGTCCTTTTAGGAAAATACTGGTGAGGTTCATTAAATGAACCTTTCAGAGAAATTATAGATGGGAGCATAGCATAAGAAAAGATGTATGTTTTTGGTTTTTTTTAAAGAAGAGTTGGTATAGATGTAAATTAAAAAGAACATCAGTATTATGAATTGAATATTATCAGTTATAATTACCATGAAATGATTTACTGACTTTTTAAAACAATAAAGTATTAATTGTGTAAGCCACCCATAAAAAAATAATTTTTATCAAACTCTGAAGTATCTGTTAGTGACTCCAATATTGAGAAAAAAGCTTTCCCTTTAAATTATCTCCAAAAATTAAGTACAACAACAATCAAAAACCAATGCTTATAGAAAGGAAAAGTTAATTACATAATGTCTAAAAATTACAATGCAAATTGGTACCTGTATATTTTAATTTTTAACAGCATTAATCTAGATCAGAATTGCAAAATAAAGACAAATTAGCATAAATTACATAGTATCTTAGTCCATTTGGGCTGCTATAACAAAATACCACAGACTGGGTAGCTTATAAACAATAGACATATGTTCCTAACAGTTCTGGTGGCTGGAAATCCAGGATCATGCTGCTAGCATGGTCCCAGTGAGAGCCTTTTTCAGGTTGCAGACCTCATGTCCTCACATGGAGACCTGTGGGGTCTCTTCAATCAGAACACTAATCCCATTCAGGAGAACTCCACCCTCACGACCTCAGCCCCTCCCAAAGGCCCCATCTCCCAATACCATCATCTTGCGGGTTAGAATTTCGACATATGCATTTGGGGAGGACACAAACATTCAGACCACAGTACAGAGGCACCACACTTAACAGGAATTTATAGTGGATTCCATAGTAGTTTCCTCTTATTTGGAGCAGTATTTACCAGTTGGTAGCAGTCTCTAGCCATAAATTATATGCCCTTTTTACTTAGTGGGATTCCTTGACTCTTGGAAACTTTATTAGTATTATCCCCTTTATGTAATTAATTTCCATTCTCTTGATGTATTGTTTTTATTTTAAACTGTGAACACATGTGAGGAAGAAAAAAATATATAAATGAAGGAAGTGAACATTGGTGAGAATATATTTATGTAACTTTTTTTAATTTTGAAAGTAATTGGACTGCTCATTGCCTCTCTTAGTCTTTTATTAGTTCAGGAAGCACTTAGCTTGTCATGTGCATAGAAAACATAGTTAAGTAGGAATTATGAAAGGAATAAGGATATTTTCCATCAGATACTTAATTGTGGTGAAATAAAATATGGGGTTAAAAAAAACCCTTCATTATTCAGATTAGAAAACATAAATGTATATGTTTATTTTATTGGATACCTACCGCTTGCGGTGTTCTGTGTTAACTAAAGCAGGGTGTGGGTGGTTTCTGTACTCAAAGGAACATACGATCTTGTCACAGATAGTGTGAAGATGTGAACAAAGTGGATAAGGAAAGAAGTGGCCTGAATGTGGTGTAGGGAAGGCACAGGCTCTGAATGCAAATGTAGAGGTTCATTTCTTTGCTTCCAACTTATTAGCTGTGTAACCTTGAAATAGTTGCCTCATGGGTCTTTAGGAATATTAAATGAGATCATGCATATCAAGCACTTAGCTTCATAATTGGTAAATAGCATATGCTCAGTAAATTTTGATGTTATTATTATTAATATCACAGAACCCACTGAAGAGAGTGTAGCTTAGATAATATTTCAGGGTATGTTTTTAGCATGGAAACAAAAGCTCCCATCCTTATATCAATTTTGCATCCTCCTCTTGCCCCCCCATAGTACATAGGAAAGAATTTGTCATAACATGCAGAAATTTCTTGGCAAAAATCAGACATCATCCAGATCTTGAAAGAAGTAGTTAAACATCAATTGATAGATGAAGGAGGTCTCCTTAAGTGAAGGAAGCACCATGAGCAAAAGCATAGAACAAAGGATGAGCTAGATGTCAGGTGACCCTAGGAGGCAGATCTGAGAATAAAGAGATCCCGGAATAATGAATAAAGTGAGGTAAATTCACATCAGTGACTAAAAGAAACAGTGCTCTATTTTGTAATAGAAAAATGATTTAATAAAAAAATATTTGAGCCGTATTAAAGTAAATATTAAAATACAACTAAAATAGAACGTTTTTCTAGGGTAGAATTAGCATTGAGTTAGTCCAATTTTTTATTTTCACATAAATGTAGTAGGGCAGATATTTCTGGGAGGGGGAACAAAATCTACTCTAAATTATCTCTGAGTAACTTATATACATTGTGATTTGTCTGTATAAGCACTTTTTATAGATTGTTCCCAAATTAAACCCTTAACGGTCATATCTAAACTCCTTCAGCCAGTTGGTATTTATTCAAAAAATGTAAACAAGTTTTAATGTTAACCTCAACAAAAATAAGCTGAATTGAAGCAAATCTATTCCCGTGTTCCCATCTCAAAATTATTCCCAAGTGTAAAACTAGTTAGAATTTTAAAAATCCATAAAATACTTGAATATGTTTTTTAAAACTATTCTATTATATAAATTTCTTATTTCAGAACTCAGAGCCCTTTACTATTGCTATAAGCTAACACATGAGCTTGTAAGTGAGCTAAAAGCATACTAAAGACATTCCTAAAAAAAAAAGAGTAGAGAATTATTACATGAAGAAATATTATCATTACTTTAACTTTACTAGAACACAAACTGTAATCCTCCCACACTAAGGTTTTATAACTGAAACAAAATAGTGATGGGGGGAAAATATCCATGGAGGGTTCATGGTATAAACCAAATGGTTTTGATCCTGCCCTTTTAAAACATTCCCTTTCTTCCCCTAAAAAGAGGACTAGAAGAGAAGATCCAAGAGAATAATAAGCTATCCTTTGAAAATCCTCACTCCCCCAGAGAGGAGCAAATCAGGAGCTTGAGGCCAGAATTGAGAGATGTCACCAGCAAATGGGGAAGGCTGTCTGTCTATGAGCAGCTTTTCGGGTCAAGGTACTCTGAATCACCAGAGCATGCCGGATTTATGCACAAATCCTCCTAAGGTTTTGGCTCAAAGGTATAGGTTCAGGGGAGGGTTGGCTGAAAGAAAGTGAGATTTTGTTAAGCCATGATTGTGTATTGTTAAATGGGGGGGTTAGTGTAATTTTACATTAAATCTCCTGTTTAAATACATCTCTTTGTTAATATTAACAATATTCTAGGGGTGCACGGGTGACTCAGTCGGTTAAGCGTGCGACTCTCGATCTCATCTCAGGTCTTTATCTCAGGGCCATCAGTTCAAGCCCCATGTTGGGCTCCATGCTGGGCATGGAACCTGCTTAAACACAAACAAACAATATTCTATAGTGTTCATAATAGTTTTCTATGATTCTTTATTTTACCTTTACAATTCCTATAAGGTGCACTATTTTATTCTAACTACTCTACAGATGAGAAACCATGATGAAAGATACTGACAACATTTAGGAATAATGGCTTTGGGAGTCACAAGAGACTAGAATACTGACATGGTCAGTTACTAGCTGTGTGATCATAGGCTAGTTCCTTTACGTTTTTGGGCCTTGATCTCTCCATCTTTGGGATGGGAATAATAACACCTATGTCATTATGGCTATAGTAAAGCTTAATGAGCTTACCTATACGAAGTACTTAGTGCATTGCCTGGCTAAAAGTAAGCATAAATAAGAGCTGATCTGCTGTTATTTCCACTGTTACACATAGCAAATTTTTATGCTTAAGTGCAGGAATACTTAAGTGAGAATGCATGCCTCAGTGCCTGTGGATAACTGTCCCTGTTCCTCCCTCTCCCTTTCTGCTCTATCTCCCTCCCATCCTCCAGCCCTTCCACATACTTACACTTGAATTGAATAATTCACTCCCAGGAGTAGGATTATTGGTCTGAAACCATGGTTAGGCTAGCTTGGGTCCACCGAGTAGTGCTCCTTAATTGCAGGTCAGGCACCAAGCTGAAGGTCATTGACAAGCTCACAAATCCAAACATTAAAAATGAAAAATAAAGTTTGACTTCCCTGCTCTTTGGTCTTCTATACCACTCCACTCCATGCAGATCTTTTGTGTCACACTGTAGGTTTGGCACAGAATTTCTTTTAAGAGAAAAAAAGAAAGAAAAAAAAAATATATACATATATACTATTTTTTGTCTCATGGCTAACGATTAGGTATCATGATGACAAAAGAGACTTTGCTGCTTTTATCAGAATTGTAAAAATTCTATTATACTAAAATCACTCAATCTCAAGGTTTGATTCCATTTGAAGCTAAAAGTCAGTAACCATTTTTTTTTTTATGATCTTGACACCTATAAGCTATATTCAAGATTTTACATAGAATGTTAAGGATGTGTTAAAGGTTTAGAGGAAGACTATTTATTTTCATATGCGCTTCTTATGTTCTTAAGAAAGAGAATGCAAATCATTTTGTACTTAGAGACAGATGCTCTGAGAAATTAAAAAAAATTAAAACACTGCATAAAGATGTGACATTTCAAAAAGTTTTTTCTCTTCCTCTTGTTTCTATGTAGAACTAGTAAAATACCATTTAGAAGTGTATTTAGAATAGTGACAATTTAGATACAGGGATTGACATGAATTACAGGAATTTGTTTTACAAACTTTGGCATATTAAAACAAATAATTTTTCAAGGTCTAATCCCTTGTGGCATCTGGTCTCTTATCCTGCAACAAGGACAAAGGCTCATCTAAATAATCAGTGTAGATTAAGAAGGTGTTAGGATGGGTGAGAGGTGTATGAAACTCAACTCTTGGAAGTCTATCTATGCTCCTTGAAATATAACCTTAACATAAAGGAAGAAATGAGATTTTGGGTTCCAGAAGCTCCTAGTCTGTATCATACTTTATGCGCAAACTTGAAACAATTTGCATCTATGCGTTTTTCCTTAGTACCTTCAAAACTCACATAACAAAACCACTTTTGCAAAAGAAATATCACGATCTTTTTGAATTCCTAACCTGATTTTACTTATTTTGAAGAAAAAAGATTTCACTTTACAATTAGTAAGGCACTGTGATGATGGGGTAGTGGTAGGATGTATGTTTGTCTCTTAAATTAATATTTCCATGGGATTTAGTGCATAATTGGCCATTCTTTTTATATCTTTTAGTGCTCAAGTGAAGCTGATTTATATGATACATTTTAGATTTAAAGAAAAAAAAATCATGAAAACAAAAGTGAAAACTGCCAACTGATTAGCCAGAATTATTTTTGAACAGCAGGAGCCCAGAACACATCCTGTCAAATGAAAAGTTCTATTCCAATTAAATTTCCAATTAACGTGCACCCTGTTGTCTCTTAGATATTGCCCCTGCACGGACTGATAATTATGGACCGCAAGGAAAGAAGATTTCCCTAAATCCCTCTGTTCGCCTTAAGGCAGAGAAACTGGAAATGGTAAATACTTTAAATTTCCATTTTTCTTCTACAAAACAGCAGTAAGGAAGTGTTCTCATTCTTTGAGAGGATAAAGGAAGGGCTGGAGCCATTACTTTCTTGAAGAATTACTTATTTGCAATTAAATGAATGGCAGTTTGAGTTTTAATTATTTATGTTTGAGTTGAGCAGCCAACTCACTAGCACAAAATAGAAATAAAACCTTTTGTAATCTAAACTGACACCAAATTAATCAGTTTCCTCCTGTGTGGGAATACAACAAATGTGATGTTTTACAACGGAGAATCAAAGGAAACAGGGAATGAATTATGACCCAGTAGGTGTAATAGCAGCAAGTGCGAGGAGGTAATACTCCCATTATTCAACTTTTTAAAAAGCAAAGGGAAACTAAACCCTGAAGAACAAAATAGTCAGATGCTCACTAAATATAAAGAAGATGGTAGCAATGTACCAAGAGGCACCAAAAATTAGTTCTGGGGAGAGTGAAATATTGAGAGCTGCTGTGTGTAAAAGAAACATAAGGTGACTGAAAAGGAAGAATTAAAAGTAGAAAAAGTGTTTTAGAGCTTTTCCTATCAGGTGAACTGGGAGCTCAGCAAAAATGTGCTATGTCTTTTTTTTTTTTTAATATAAAAATGGCTATAGTGCTGCAGGTCCACAGCCTGTACTTTCTTGTCAGCTTTCATGGATAATGATTTTTTTTTTACATTTTAGGAGGAGTTGAAAATGCACGGCTACGATAAATACACATTGCGTTTATTCCCGTATTCATACCTTTGAATGCATGGTCCTAGACCAAATACCTTTTCCAGAATCAACTTGAATCTTACCCAGTGTTCATATCCTAACCCAATTCCAATTCCTGTGTCCAGATTTTGCTAACTATTATAGTTTGGGCCAATACTGCCATATTTTGCCCATCTGTAGCACTTAACATCACTTTGTGGGGCTGTACCGCCTTTTGTGTATTTTGTTTCAACAACAAGGTGAAGTTTCTCCATGACGATATCAAGTACACCTACCACTTTTTGAACACCTGGTTTGTGCTCATTAAACTTTCCAATTAATTAGGTACTTAAGATATTTCCTTTAGGTTTTCAAAATCCTGAATCTCTTTTGCTAACTTGTACTCTCTTTTTATTGGTGGCTAAAACGTAAGTTCTGGCTGATGCCAAGATTTACAGTCAGTTAATATTAACATTTTTTTAAAAAAGAATATTTGAGGTGTAAAAACATCTATAAATACCTAATAAATAAGTAAGTTATTGTTTTTAAATGATGTTGCTTTAATATGCCTTTCTAAAATCCAGGGTTTAATACTATTTCTCTGGGTAAGGAGAAAGTTATCCAGCTAATGACTTTACTTGGCAGCCTTTGTTTCTTTATTCGATTTAAGTTTTCCTAGCATGTGATTTTTTTTAAAAATCTAATTAATTGTCTTAGATATGAAAATCACCTAAATTTGTATTGATTCTGAGAAATTTGAGTTGTTTGTTGAATCAGAATTTCCAGGTTTTGGTCCTCCTTTTAGCCTAAACTATTTTCCTAGAAAAATTAAATGGTAATTTTACAGCAAAGGCAACCCACATTCTGTGTTAACTCAGCTTCTTGCTTTTATTGAAAGTATATTTAGTGACTTTATTTAGTAGAGCATTCTTTGTTTTCAGAGTATGAAACATCTTATTTAATAAGATTTATTTTTCCCAAAATCCAAATTAGCTCCTATCTACCCAAGTATTTGCTGAACTACTCTTTCTTCCTTTTCTGTTTGGTTACATAATAATGTAATAATATCTGTATCAATCCATTTGAAATAGGTCCTTTTATTTCAGTTGCTACTTTGTAGACAGATTCGATTTTATTATCCATTATATTTTTAACATATTTACTATTCAGTAACAGAGAAGGCCAATGTGATCAAATACTTAAAATGAAATAAAATTATCTTTTTCCTTTATCTTCTATAAATATATTACATATAGCATCTAGGAAATTTGTGTTATAATAAGATTTCACAAGGAAAAGGTGTTGACTAATCATGTGGTTAAGTAATTAGCCTACTCAGTACAATTTTTAAGAAAGAGAAGTTAGAATTTGTGAAGGAAATTACCTGTCAAGACGTATATGTGTGTGTGTGTGTATATATATATATATATATATATATATACACACACACACACATTTACACATTACATTGTCTTCATGAAATCCTCTATGTTTTACTAGTCTAAGTAGACAGTTTTATATCAGGATATACTGGAAAATGATTTTTAATACTAAACTACTTATTTTTTAATTCCTGTCTGAAAAATGGATTGCCTCTTTCTATGAATACTCTGAGGATGATTTAATACACAGATATTTTAAAATAATTTCACCATAGTTATTTGCAGTGCTTTATTTTTTAAAGCATTTTTACAAGCACTGTGAGTATCATTTAATTTTAATGTTAAACTTATAAGTAGGCATGGTAAACACAGCAAATAAGTATACAGTTTATTAGTTGGCTTGAAGATCAAGAATTATTGTACTTCTACACTATCTGTATTTTTGTACCTGAGAAAGATGCTTTGGGATACAGATGCCATTTCGCTGATATTTACTTTACCTCTTGCCATTTCTGTAACATTTGAAGAAAGCTGTAGTGAGCAATGGCATACCCCGTGTCTGATTACAGTTAATGAGATGTTCTTTGTATTAGGTTAGGAAGTATGTGACGAATATTGTAAAGAAGTGACATTTTTAAAATTCATCATTCAGACATTAGAAAGAGTTAAGGACATTTATTTGTCCAATTAAAAAATTTGCATTTTTGCTTAAGGTTAAAAGATGACATTAATTATTCAAGAAATTTTTGGAACTTGTTTTTTGACCAAAAATAATTTCCCATTTATATTTATGAGCTTACCTGACTGACATGCTGTATTCATCTAGATTAAATTTCTAAAGTTTGGCTCTAGATCAAGTTCCATTGTAGCTGACTGTATTTTATAATTCTATTATTACTTAGTATAATAATAGTCCTATATTACGTACCTTCTGTGACAGATGTTCTGTTTGCATTACTTTTGTAAAATTGTTTTTATTTCTTTATACGAAAATATCAGTCATACACAGAATAATTTATATTATACATGTACAGTTTAGAGAATAATAAAACAAACATACTTATGCTTACCACCCAGCTAAGAATCAGAATTTTTGACATTGCCTGTGTGTTTCCTCTTGATCACATACACCTGTCCCTCTCCCCAAGAGTATCAGTTCTAAATTTCAAATTTATCATTTATATACTTTTTTTTTCTTAGAAAGAGGAGGGGAAGGGGCAGAGAGAAAGGGAAAGAGAGAATCTTAAGCTCCACGCCCAGCACAGAGCTTGATCTCACGACCCTGAGCCAAAATCAAGAGTTGGACGCTTAACCAACTGAACCACCCAGATGCCCCATCATGTGTATTTATAAAAACATGAAATAATGGTATGCAAACATGCCTGGGAGCTGTCCATAAAAAACTCCATAAAGAGAATATAAAAAAGTAAAAAGTTATGCTAAAAACTGGGAGAAAATATTTGTAATACACATAACATATAAAATATTGCTATCCAAAATATTTTTAAAAGTCCTACAATCAATCAGAAAAGACCCACCAGACTTCTCCTGAGTATGCACCCTAAAGAAAGTTGTACCCATGTGCTAGAGTAGATGTGTACAAGAATGTTCATTGTTGCGTGGCCAATAAGCAGAAAACCCCAGTGTGCTAGAGGATAGATGAAAAAATTGTGACATATTCATCTAATCAGGTGTTTATCAGTGAAAGTGAATGTCTTGATGTTACAATAGCATGTAACAACTCAGATGAATAATGAAACCATACTATAGGGTGAAAAAAAAGCAAGTTTCAGAATTCTGACTACCTGCAGCATTTTTATGAAGCTAAAGTATAGCAAAACAAAATAACACATTAGGGATACCTATGTACGTGACCAACCATCTTAAAATAAGTCATATGGGAATGATAATTCCCCATTTCAATAGTCGTGGTTACCTCTTGTGGAGTAGGACAGGAGTATGTGACATGAATTCAGCACTATTGGCAGTTTTATAATTCTTAAATGGATTCATGGAATTTTTATTTTATTGCCCTGCTTCAAAACATGTGTGTCTGTTACATATCTGTTTTTATTATATATCAAATATTATATAATAAAATACTCAGGAATATTAAACCACATGTATGACAGGTATTACCTCTTGGGAGAAGTTCAAAAGGGACTTTTATAATGTTTTTTGTTACGTTCAAAATTTGAAATATATATACCTGAATGCTAGGGCACTATTACAGCAATTTTGAAAAGCATGCAAAAGATGCAAAAATGTACGGAATAGAAAGCTGTGATATATTGATAATTTTTAAATAAACATATAACGCTGTATATGGTATAGTTATTGTAGGTAAATACATAATTTATGTATATTTAATACTTAGGTGCTATATTCATAGAAAAAATTAAGAAAATTATACACCAAACTATTAATAGTGATCTCACTGGAGCAGTAGTTCTCAAGGATATGGGTGCATTCTTCCCCCCCTCCCCCAGGGGACATTTGGCAATGTCTGGAGACATTTTTTGTTTTCATATTTGGGAGAATGCCACCAAGTATGTAAAAAATACTTCTCAAATCTGTGTGTGAAAATTAAAACAGATTGCTAAGTGATTTATGAGTCAAAAACATCGCTAATAAACACGTAAAAGAAGTTTAATCTCACTTGTAACTACGGGAATTTAACAATGTCCAGTTCATATTCAACATATCGACAAAATTTAAAGTGAAAACAACAAATGCTCTTAAGAATATAGAAAAACAGGTCCTATATGCTAGTGGCATGTGTTAAGTTGCTACAACCAGTTTGGAGAGTAATTTTACAATATCAAAAGGTGATTATATATACATATATAGAGATATATATATAGATATATATACACACACACAATATATATGATTCAGCACTTATTCTTCTAAGGATATACTATAGAGAAATTTTCACACCTCCATACAAGGAAATATATATAATGTTTTGTAATAAAAAAAATAAGTTGGACTAATGATAAAAGCCCTTTAATCAGAGAATGTATAGTTTGTATTCATATAGTGGATACCATTTAAAGTTAAGTGAACTAGTTTCACAGACAAGAATATTGAGCAATTATGAAATCACAATACTGAGGTAAAAATAAAAATAATTTGTGAATAAATAATTAGTAAATTTATAAATAATAATGTTTTTAGCATACTATCAATGTAAAATTTTAAGTGCACGAGAGTACATAACATTAGGGCATACATGTATTAATGGCATCAAATCATGGACAGGAAGCTTACACCAATCTTAAGATAGTGGTTCCTGCCCGAGGAACAACAGAGAAAGCTTTCAACCAAGTCTATAGTGTTTATTTCTTAAAAATATTTATAATCTCAAGCAAATACCAATGAGTATTTGAGTACATGGATGTTCTTTGTATTATTCTTTCTCTCAGTGTATGTGTGTGTGTGAGTGAATGTGTGTTTGGAACATTTTTATAACTGAAGGGAAAGAACACCAAAAGTTAGGAACCGTTATTCCATGTTATACGAGGCAAATCTTTATGACTGTGTAGACAGAGCAGGCAAAATGCTCTAGAATCACTCTTGAATCTCCATTTCTCCTGCTCCCCTTCTCACTGTGCCCAGCCACCTATGCATTAACCAGTATGTTTTTGCCACAGTATATCCCGTACACACTTCTATTAAATTACATATTGCACTAATGACATTTATTTCCATGCTATTCTCACTCTAGAGACCATAACTCTTTGTGGGTAACTGTATCTTCTTTGTGTTGCCTTTGCATAGTTTAGTGCCTGAAATAGTAAGCACTAAATAATTATTTGGTGAATGAAATGATGAATGAGCAGATTCCAAAGGAGGGAGAAATTTATAAGGAACAATTACTAATATTAAACTTTACCTACTTTTTAGTTTTGATATGACTGACACAAAACGTATTCTTGCCGGAATCTAGTCATAGGGCATCCAGTCTGTCTGTATGTGTTAGCCGAGATTAGGTTTTACTATATATAACTGGAGAACCTAAAATAACAGTGGTTTCCATTAGAAGTTAATTTCTTTCACACCACAAAGAAGCCTCAAAGTGTGTAACGCAGGGCTGGCATGGGAGCTCCAGGGTGTCAGGGACGCATGCTCTATCTTTCTGCTCTGTCATCTTTATTGAAGTAGCTTATCAAGCAAGATGACTACTTGAATTCTAGTATTCTACCCTTTTGTCCTTCCTTCTTCCCTTCCCTCCTTCCTTCCATCTTATTTCTTTTTGAATTAAGCCAGAAGAGAGAAGGAAAAGGGACAAGAATAGCCTACACCTACTTTTGAAAGCCTTCCCAGAAGGACCGCACAATACTTCACCCTTGACATCCTTGGCCAGTATGTTGTCATTCCCATGGCTTCAAGCCCCAAAGTGGTCTGGGAACACTTTTTAGCTGGATGGCAGTGTTTCTAGTGAAAACTTGTGGTTCTGTTACTCAAGAACAAAAAGAGAATGAACGTTGGATTACAGTCAGCCGTCTCTGATTTTTAATCTGCTATGGGTACTAAAAGAAGGTAGAGAAAAGAAGAACAAGAAAGGAAGAGAGGTGGGTTCCAGAGAAAGCTTTCTATTTTACTATTTGTGTAAGCCTGCCTAGAAATAAGCTAGAATTAGAATATTTTGTATTTAACCCAGTTCCTATCCACTTTAGTTTTGGTCTCAAGTATCTTAACAAAATATCTGTGTTTTGTAGTGCTCCTTTTAGAAATTAATGTTTAATCTGATCTAATAGAATTTCCTTGTTATTTTTTTTCTTCCATATCACATATTTTAAACTAAGAAATTGAGTTTTGGTTCTAGGGCTATGCTTATAAATTTGGCATCAGCCAAAGTGCTAGTCTTGCAAAAAAGAAAAGAAACAAACCACACACACACACACACACAAACTGAGGTGTTGGTAGAATAAGGAAGCTAATGTTTTATAGAAAATTAATCCATAAATAGTCCACAGACTTTCTCTGGGCATGTAATTCTGGTCCCTGTTCCTGATATTGATTCCTTTCACTGGGTTGTAAAATAAAGTTGTAATGAAAAGTTTTATTCTTCAGAGATTTGAAAAATTACTTCACATGAGTCCTTTTCCTTCCAGGCTCTAGATTATCTTGGAATTCAGCCCACAAAGGAACAGCATCAAGCCCTGAGACAGCGAGTCCAAGTAGACCCAAAGGGGACAGTGTCTTTTGGAGGTAATATTAGGTTTATCGTGTTTTGTCATCACAGAAACTTGGTGGGAGAGTTATGGTGACCTATCTTCATTAGGAGTGCATCTTCTTAAGAAGGAGAGAGGGCAAAATAAGACCACATCTATTTCAAGTTCCTTAATCAGTACCCTAAAATGTCATCTAGAATTACTGGCCTGGCTGGGTCAGCAGAAAGGAGACTTTCCTAGAATCTTCCAGCACTAAAATATCATCATTCTATCCGACTTTTTTGTTTCTTATTGATTGCATAAACATTTCTTTAGTAATAACAAAAGAAACAATGTAAAATACAGAAGTTCTATTTCTACTGCTGTGAAATTTCATACTTTTTTCCAGCTAATATGACAGAATAAATATGTTTATGATGCTGTATAATTATTCTTATTAAAGTTAGCATAATATTGAATACTTAGTTGATGTACTATAATATTAAGCCTTTCTGCTTTTGGGACTTTTGATGGTTTCTTGGTAGCTGGTGGTATAAATAAGTCTGTATTTAGTATCATAGTTTTTTTTTCTTCTTTTTCTTAGGATAAATTCCTACAAGTGGTTTAGATTTTTGATAGGTATTGATAAGTTGTTTTCAAGAGATATTTTACATATGTATTTGTTCTGCCACTGGTAATGTCTGAATATAACAGTTTTTTACATCCTTGATAGCATTGAGTATTTAATTTTTTTCTTATACAATAGATGCAACATTATATTATCTTTAAAGTATCCGTATTGCTAAAAAAAATTCACTTTTTAGTTTCAAAGTGATGGAAAAAATATACATTTGCTTTCCTCTTCTTCTGAAAATCACCCCAAATAGTGAGGAGAACGAAAAACAGAATTGCATGTATTAACCAAAACCATGCTATATAGGGATAGAGCATGGATGAGGAAAGTAAATGAATTAGTGAGTAAAGGCAAAAAAGCCCAGGTGTCTAAAGCGATGGGGGAACCATAATGGGAAACAAGCTGATTTGTCCCTGAAAAGGGTTAGGAATTAAGAATATCAGGTACTTCTGAAGGCCGGGTGGAGGCAGGGCATTTCAAATAGGGTTGTTAGAAATCAGTAGAAGTTTTTGTCTGTGCTTTTACCTGCTCCCTCTCAAGCAGCCCAGGATCTAACAGTCCCTTATACTGCAAAGGAAAAGAAATATATTCTCTTGAGAAATTAAACCAGAGAACCTATAGTTGCCAGGAGTCAGGGAATTTGGAGAAGTGTGTGGTTAGTTGTCACAAAACACCCAGATTGCTCGGTGAATTTTGCAGTCATGTTTACACTCTGTAGGCAAGAGATTGTAAGATTCTCGCTGAAGAATCTGCCCTAAAATGTCAGTTGGTCTCCTGATTGCTCTGTAGTGAAACCGGCCAGATGACAAGGCAAGTTATATACACAAAATTTCCAATCAGTGTTTTGATGGTGATTCTTCTAAATATAAACTTATAGCCAAGGGTCACCAGACATTTGGAGAAATTCTCCAGAATAAATTATAAGAGCCCAAAACTGTCTGACAAGGAGAAAAACAGGAACCCTGAGAAAGGAGGAATAATTTTTTCAAGAGCAGGAAAGAACTTCAGACAAACCACAATGAGCATCTCTGAAAAGGTAAACAAAGATAAGGCATCCAGGAAATAAAGAATAGGATATTGTAGAATAGGAACCATCAGAGCATACAAAAAAGGATCTTTGGAAATTAAAAATGTAATAGCTAAAATTTGAAAATTTGAAGATACATAGATGAATGGGTCACACTCATGTTTGAAGAAGTTTACAGTTTGCTAGCCAGCATCAGTCAGTCCTTTTTTTTTTTTAAGATTTTTATTAATTTATTTATTTGAGAGAGAGAGAAGGAGAGCACAAGCAGGGGGAGACGCAGAGGGAGAGGGAGCAGTCTTCCCTCTGAACAGGGAGCCCAATGCAGGGCTCAATCCCAGGACCCTGAGATCATGACCCAAGCCGAAGGCAGACCCCTAACCAACTGAGCCACCCAGGCGCCCCGGCATTAGGCAGTCTTAATTAACAGTTGTTAAGAGTATATGCCTTGGAGTCAGACCTTGAATGGAATTCTGCTCTGCTACTTACTTGCCATGTAGCCATGGGAAGTTTGGCAGTGAATTTGTCTTAGCTGCAGTGTGTAGAATGGAGAGCATAGGAGGACGTACCTCAGAAAACTGTTGAGAGGACGAAATAGCAAAGCAGTGTGCCTAGCATAGAGGCTGTTACATAAACATTAGCTCCTGCTATTATTATTATTATTAAACCTCTGGCTCCAGCTAGAAAAGCTGTAAGTCACAGTATTGTCCTATGTTTCAGAGAAAGTTCTTGCTCATAGTAAAAGAGTTGCAGAAAGAGATATGCCCTGTGACATGTTTGTTCTTTATCGTTACTTTAACTGATTTATTAAGCTCGGCGAAGTTAACTGAGGTGAGTTAAAACCGATTTATCTCTCACTTATTATTTGAGGTTGTATTTATCTGTCACTTCAGGTAATACCCCTTTAAGGTAACCCACTGAAAAGTTACGTTTGAAGCGTTGGTTCTAACGCATAGCTTCAACTTCAGTTAGAAGAAGGTAAGATGTGTTCAGATGAGGTTAAATGCTGTGTGCCTACTGACGTGTATTCCATTGCAGATTTTGTCCAGGTGGCCAGAAACTTGTTTTCCTTGCAGTTGGATGAAGTGAATGTCAGTGCGCATGAAATTTCCAGCATATTAGATTCACAGGTAGGGTGTGCCCTATAGAAATGTCTTGATTGTGCTTGGATTGTAAGTCTTGACTGTTCTATGTCATATATGCAGCCTTTTTTTTTCATTTTTCACTTTTAAAAAAATTATGCAAATAATATATGCTTCTTAATAAATATAGAAAACTCAGATTAATTTAAAATCGTAAGTGAAATTTCATCTTGCTCTCTTCTGTCCCTCCTCTCTCAGTATCTCCTCATGCTACTTCTCCCTAAATTTGTCAGAGTAAAGTATTCATAAGTGTATACCCTCTGAAATTTTACGGTCTGAACCATCTTCATGTGTCAGTGTCCAGATCAACATGAAGGACGGGGTGCCTGCGTGGCCTCAGTCGGTTAAGCATTCGACTCTTGGTTTTGGCTCAGGTGATGATCGTAGGGTCATGAGGTTGAGCCCTGCGTCAGGCTGTGCCCACAGTGGGGGAGTCAGCTTGAGATCCTCCCCCCCCCTTGCTCCTGCTCTCCTCCTGCCCCCTGCTCACTCGCTTGCTCTCAAAAATAAATAAATGAAAACTTAAAAAAAAAAAAAAAGAAACAGAACATGAAGGAAATACAGTACAAAGGTCCTGATGCTCTCCTGCCCCGTGTTCCTCTTCCGTTACTCCTGTTCCTTCCCCTGCACCCTCAATCAGGTTACTATTCCTTTGCCTCCTCTTTTGCCTTTTTTGTGCTTTATGTAAAATGTAATTGTGAAGCCTATTAACTTCACAAGTCATTTGTTCTACAGAACTTTGACACTTAGGGGCTCTTGGGTGGCTCAGTCAGTTAAGCTGCCGACTCTGGCTTTTAGCTCAGGTCATGATCTCAGGGTCCTGGGCTCAAGCCCCATGTTGGGCTCCACGCTCAGTGGGAAGTCTGCTTGAGGATTCTCTCTCTCCCTCTGCCTTGCCCCTCCGCCTGCCCATTCTCTCTCTCTCAAAATAAATAAATAAATCTTAAAAAAAAAAAGAACTTTGACATTTATGACATTTATATTATCAAATTTTTCAGTCCTTTTCATTACAGAGTTTCTGTGTTATTGTATCATTCAGGAAGGTCTTCCCAATTTATGTATTCAGTTCACTCAAAATCTTTCCTTGTCTATGCATGAGTTAGGGCTCCAAATGGATAACCACTTGCCCTTATTCCACCATCTTTTACTTATAATTATCGTTCTTCACTTTTGCTGGTAATTTGTTTTTGTTTTTGTTTTTTTAAGATTTTGTTTATTTGAGAGAGAGAGAGAGAGAGAGAGAATGAGGAGGGGGAAAGGGCAGAGGGAGAAAGAGAGAGAGAGACAGGAGCAGACTCTCCGCTGAATAGGGAGCCTGGTGCAGGGCTCAATCCCAGGACCCTAAGATCATGACCTGAGCTGAAGGCAGACACTTAACCAACTGAGCCACCCAGGCGCCCCTTGCCGCTAATTTGATATACGAACTTTATCCTATACTAAATCTCTATCTAGACACACAGATCTGTTTCTAGACCCACCACTCTGTTCCAATGATCAGTTTCTGCCAGTACAATTACTATTTTAATTATTCTAGCTGCATATCTCATTGTCATGTGGTAGGCTTAATTTTTTCTTTTTAACTTCTTGGTTTTGATCTTCTAGATGATCTTTAGAATCATTTTTGCCATGGTAATAAAAATTCAGTTGGGACTTTTTAAAATTGGAATTGCGTTGAATTCAAAGAGTGGTTTGGGAGAGATGAACGTGGTTTATTTCTCCAGTCATTTAGGTGTTTGTTGATATTTTGGAAAGAGAAAATTGTATCTTGCTTCATACATGTCTTAAATATTTCTTGTTACGTCTGAAAAGGTATGCTGTAGTTTTTGTTGCTATTGGAAATGGGATTTTTTTAACTATTATATTTTCTAATTGATGATTAGTAAAGATACTAATTTTTTTAAAGATTCTGTTTTCAAGTCATCTCTCCACCCAGTGTAGGACTGGAACTTAGAACCCTGAGATCAAGAGTTTCATGCTCCACCAACTAAATCAGCCAGGTGCCCCAAGATACTAATTTTTGCATGATTATTTTGTGCGGTGCCACTCTGTTGAACTCCCTTATTCTACCTATTTTTCACTTGTCTTGGGTTTTCTAGATAGGCATGTTAAATTAATTACATTTCTGTTTTTCCCACAAAATTTTACTTTTTTCTGAATTACCATTGGAACAGGAGCTGCAAAAGTGACTAAAAAATAATTTTCATGATATTTGAGCCATTTTACATTTTTAATTTTTTAAAAGAAGCTAGCATTATCTTTATAAATATTTTTATATCTACTTATTTACAAATTATTTTTAAAAATTTAAATGTGTAGGGGCGCCTGGGTGGCACAGCGGTTAAGCGTCTGCCTTTGGCTCAGGGAGTAATCCCAGCGTTATGAGATTGAGCCCCACATCAGGCTCCTCTGCTATTTTTATATCTACTTATTTACAAATTATTTTTAAAAATTTAAATGTGTAGGGGCGCCTGGGTGGCACAGCGGTTAAGCGTCTGCCTTTGGCTCAGGGAGTAATCCCAGCGTTATGAGATTGAGCCCCACATCAGGCTCCTCTGCTATGAGCCTGCTTCTTCCTTTCCCACTCCCCCTGCTTGTGTTCCCTCTCTTGCTGGCTGTCTCTATCTCTGTCAAATAAATAAATAAAATCTTTAAAAAAAAATTTTTTAATGGTGTAAATAAAATTTATGCCATTTCTATTTTTCTGCAACAGCTTACGTAATAGAAACTTTATCTGTTCCTTTGAGGTTTGAAAACGTTTCATATGCCAGATGGTCTAGGTCTGGGTCTTTTTGGAAGGAGATCTTTCCTATTTTTTTTAATGTCTTCTAAGGTTATTTTATTCACGTTTTTGTCCTTTTCTTGAATAATTCTGTTAATGGATATCTTACTAGAGATTTTTTCCTTTCATCAAGATACTAAAATTTGTTAAAGAAAATAACACAGAATTTTTTTAGGTTTTTAATATATTTTAGTGATACAACTTTTTATCTCGTAGATGGTGCTACACAGTTTTTAAAAAGACATCACACCCACCAGTTTCTATAGATCGTATTTTAATTTTCATTCAGGATGTAATATTTCCATTGTCATTGCTTCTTTGACCCTTATTTTGAACTATTTCAGACATTTTCTAGTTATATAGTTTCCCTCTGGTTGCTGATTTCTAGTGTCCTTCACTGAAGTCAGAAACACATTCTCCATGGTATTAATCCTTTGACCATATATCCAGCATATAGTCAATTTTATGAAATATTCCCATTTTTTGAAAAGCATGTCTGTGCTGCACTGGAGTGAGTGTAAGTACTCCCTGTATATCAATTAGGTCAAGGTTGTTAATCATGTGATTGAAATTTTCCATTTCTTTTTTTTCTATTTCCTTACTCATTTCTTGTTTTCTTTTATTGAGCAAGAGGCATTTCATTTTAAAATTTCCCTTAGTTCTGCTCATTTTTGCTTTCCATATCATAGGCAGTATTATTAGGTGTATATGATTTTAGAATTGTTATATCCTGACAAGATGTTGAATCTCTTCATCTCTAGAATGTTTCCTGCCTTAAAATCAACTCAATCTAATCATGAAGTGATACCACTTTTCTTTTGGTTGGTGTTTTGATTTGGTTTCCAATGACTATAAATATTTCTCTTTTTAAAAGAAAAATGTTATATAACCCTTTAGCTGTATCTAATGGAATCTAAATACTATAGTTTTTGATACTCATAATCATTTTTTTAAAAGAAAATTCATTCACTAATTCTTATTCTCAGAAATTTATCATCTTTCCTTTTTTCTCTGCTTTTATTTTTATTCCATATAACCCTAGAATGTTACCTTGATATATTATAATTTCAAGAATACAGTATACTTAAAAATTGGTCATTGAAAAAAAATCAGTCATTGATCACCCTATTATTCTGTTGCAAAAAATTTAGGTGATTAAAATGTGTTTGTTTTAATTCACTGTATTCATAAGTTCTGACATTAAAATTTTCTTCTGAATTGAGTAGTAATTCTACTTTTTGGTACACAATCAAAAAATAAAAAATATATAAATTTTGATCAATTATTTTTATAAAGGTAATTTTTAAAATATAAATTCATATTTCAATGGATGAATTATTTACAATCCAGCTCTGTCATTTATAAGATTTTCATACTTGCACAGGCATTTTTAAATTCTTCTGTACTGGTTTACTTAGCTTCATAAGTATTGATATCTAATAACACATTCTTGCACTTTGTTCTTCTTTGTAAATATTGCTTTGGCTAATCTTTTTTCTTGTCCAAATAAGTTCTAGTAAAAATCTTACTGTACTGAATTTCTAGGTTATTTTGGGAAGAAACAACATCTTTATAAATTTAAGTTTTCCTATCTGTAAACATGTTTTGACTTTCTAATTTTATCTTCTTCAATAGAAAATAATACATTTGATACATTTGTCCCAGTGCAAGCTTTATTAATCTTTTGTTAGATTTATTCCTAGTTACCTTTCACCTTTTTGCCTTTATAATAAATGGTGTCTTTTTTTGTTTTTAAGACTTCATTTGTTAGAGCAGTTTTAGGTTCACAGCAAAATTGAGGGGAAGGTACAGAGATTTTCCAAGTGCCCTCTGCCCCAACATATGCATAGCCTCCCTCATTATCAACATCCTGCACCAGAGTGTGGTACATTGTTACAGTTGATGAGCTTACGTTGACACATCATCACCTGGAGTTCATAGTTTACATTATGGTTCACCCTGGGTGCTGTACATTCTATGTGAGTTTGCACAAATGTATAATGACATGTGTCCATCATTATGATATCATGTATAGTATTTTTACCGCTCTGATTTTTACCTCTGTGCTCTGTCTGTTCATCTCTCCACACCTGCACCCCTCAACCCTGGCAGTCGCTGGTCCTCTTATTGTCTTCATAGTTTTGCCCTTTCTGTAATGTCATGTAGTTGGAATCATACAGTATGTAGCCTTTTCAGATTGGCTTCTTTCACTTAGTAATCTGCATTTAAGGTTCCTCCATATCTTTCCATGTGTTTTTAGTGCTGATTAATATTCCATCATCTGAATGTACCACAGTTTATCCATTTACCTATTGAAGGACATTTGGTTACTTCCAAATTTCGGCAATTGTGAATTGCCATCCATTTGCAGGTTTTTTTGTGTGAACATGTTTTCAGCTCCTTTGGGTAAATACCAAGGAGCACAATCGCTGGTTTATATGGTAAGAAGATGTTTAGTTTTATAAGAAACCATCAAACTATCTCCCAAAATGTCTATATCATTTTGCAGTCATAATAGCAATAAATGAGAGTTCCTATCATTGAGAATGAGGGTTCCCATGATCTAGTTACTTGGAAACTTTCGGGAGATCACCCAGTCTCCTAGAATTGAGGCACTGATTTATCAGAACTGATTTAGTAGCATTGAAGGTAGGAGAACTGAACCTGTAAGAGCACTGTTTTTTGCTGTTTCAGGTGTTATGTATTTTCATACCTGATGTTGACAGCAGAGCGTTGTTTTCTTACTGCCAAACAGTTCTCAAACCTACTGTCCCCACTTTGGGTAAGGAAAGGCAACGGTGGTTGTGTGGCTCTCAACATAAGAGAAACGGGGAATTCAGAGTACTTTGGGTGAGCATGCAAAGCTTGCTTAACAGCTGCAAAAAATACTGGTGCTCCAAATTAGTAATTTACTTCCTTTCTAGCCAATATGATTTTAGGGCAGATAAGCGTGTATTCAGTCTGTGATACTTTGATGACAAAAGCCAAGTACCGATGGTAATTGTGCAAGGTCTTCTGCATGCCAATAATTTCCTGTTTGTGGCTTCATATCAAAATGTTGTGCAATTGTCATTATATCAGTTTATAAGGCTTCCTTTGTTGTATTCTGCTTGTCAACGTGTAGAAAATATCCCATAAAATGTTGCCCTTTTTTTTTCACTTGAATCCCTAATAAGAAAACCAAAATAGTACATACATTTTCTATATCCTTGCATTCTTATTTAATATTCATTCTATTTCATTAAATTTTTGGACTTAAAATTCACGAATGGGTCATGTACCACAGTTTGAAAAATACTGTAAAAATCACTGCTTATCAAGTAGCTCATCAGAAACAAATGAAAAATACCTTATTATTTTGTAGTAGTATTCCTAAACTTTTTGTTGTTGTTGAAAAGAACACCATAGTGCTTCGTCTGAAGTATCAATCAATCTGTGGTTGAGGAGGCTGACAGTCTGTGAGAGTGGGGAATTTCCACTATGGTTACCCCCTCAACCATCTTGTCACAAACAACAGAGTCAAATCTCATAATCCATCTGCTAGGGATGGTTGTTTTTTACTTGCGTTTCCTTTTTCTGGCTTGCCTTTTCCTTAATTTATTTTTTAAAAATATTTTTGCTGAAGCATAATGGATACCCTGTAAAGTATAAAAATCTCAAGTGTACAACGTGATGAATATCTATTAGTATCTCGTGTATAATCACCACTCAAAGGCTCCATTGTACCAACTTTGTCCCAGTTGGCCACCACTCCCTCCTTTACAATGGAACCACTATTCTGACATATTAGCGATTACTTTTGCCTGTTCTTGAACGTCCTAATAAATAGAATCACACAATATATACTCTTTTGTGATGAGACTCTTTTTGCCCATCATTTCATCTGACTCATAAGATTTCTTGAGGTGCCATGTTTCAAGAAGGAAGAATTGCTGAGTCAGTCTAAGTCAGTCCTACTTTTGTTTAAGTTGACAAAAAAAAAAACTTATGATTTTGGAATAATATGGCATTTAGATCTAAAAATATAATTATCTGACTGTGATTCTAATCATCATTGCTATATTAAAAAATTCATACCATGCTATACCTGCGCTTAGCACAAGGTTACATATAGAAAAGCAAGGTTGGAGCCTAGATTTAGCAGAATTCCAAACTTAGCAACAGCAGACTAGAGTCTATCATAATAATATGGTGGGTTTACCATCCTAATTAAGTGTCATACAGGGATTATCTTAAAATCACAGAGAGAACACTGTAAATTCCCTAAAGTAGATTTTTTTCAGTTTGGTTTCTTGCTAAATCAATTTGGGGGAGCACAACCCCTGTTTTAGCAAGTGAGAGAATAGAATGGAAAATATCATAATGAATTGTATCTGAGTTGAGTAAGTTTCACTTATACTGGGGTCATAATATAAAAGGTATTGCTCTCTGTGTGTAGCAGTATGTACTCCTCTGTAAAGCATTAGATATGTACACTGAACAATGACAGTGTACATGGTATTGTGTTAGCTATTCCAGCACATTACTAAAATAAACAAAAGTCAAGCCTGTCCCTCAAGGAATTTAAGGTATTATATAAAGAAAGGCATGTACACAAATAATTATAGTTTAAAAAACTGTAGCACTGAGTGATAAGGCTGTAGTACCGACAGAGCTCAGAATATTTAGAGAAGATTCATAACAGACTTGGCATTTGAGTGATTTTTAAATGATATAGGGATTTTATCTGCTTAAGAGGTGAGCAGAAAGTGATGAGAGAATTAGCATGAATTTAAAAATATATATAATGTGATGGTAAGCCGAGAGTCATCTGGTTTTTTTAAAAGGTAAGTAGGTACATGCAGATCAGTGAAGGAAGATGGCCTAAAAGGGTAAATATTACACTTAGAAGTTTGTACTTTACTAGTAGTAGGTGAGGAGCCATTAGGGAGAATTGTGACATGATCAAAATAATAGTTTAGAAATGGTAATCTTGTAACAGTGTTGGTTATCTTGAAAGGGAATGAAACTGGTGGTAGGTAGACTAGATAGTGGACAAAGAGTCCAAATATAGAATATTAAGAACTAAACTATGTTGAAGGTAAGGGTAATGGGAAGGAATGGAGAGACAGATATATGATATTTACCAATAACAAGAAGTATATCACCCTTAAGACTTGCATTTGGGTGTAAGAACCTAGGGAGAGTGAGTTAAAGATAACTGGAGAGTTTTGATTAGAATGATTAATAATAGAATGGTGCTGTCAATAGAAATAGGGAGATATGAAAAGTGGAGGAGACGATAGGTTGGATTTTAGAGAGTAAGTTCAATACGCTGACAGGTGTAAGTAACCAAAAGGTCATTGGAAATAAGGAACTGGACACAAAGGGAGATTTGGAAATGATTCGGAGGGTGATAGTTGAAGCGTGGCATTAAACGTGATCACTCAGGGAGAGCTTGTAGAGAAAAAGGGAGAAAGGGACAAACTTTGGGGAACCTCCCCCATTTAAGGAATGGAAATAAAATTAAGTCATGAGAAATAGCCTAAATAATTCTGAAGGGTAGGTGAGATAGTGGGATATCAAAAACCTAGGGAAGAGAAAGTTTCAAGGACAGATGGCTTAAGCAATGTTACATGAAACAAAGAAGAAAGTTGATGGAGGGGTGCATTTATTCTGCCAAATACTAGGTTAACTAGTGACATTGAGCATAATTATTTTCAAAATGTGGGGATGAGAGGAAAGATATAGAAAGCAAATTATAAGAACTGGAGGAGTGAGCAAGAGAAAGGAAGGAGAAAATAAGGGAATATACAGAAACTTTAAGGAAAGGAGGTAATTGAATGAGTTTCTAATGGAAGGTTTTTATCAAAAAAAAAAAAAATGACCTGAAACAGACATTATTGTTCTGTTGAAGATGAATTGAGTTTCAGAATGAGACCAGTGAAATAGTAGCTATCCAGAATAGAGTGGAAATGATTTACAATGTTATTTACCGGGTGTTTCAGAGGTCAGAGGACCGGAGGGTCACAAATGATACCAGGAGAACCAGACAGGAAAGGAATGGAGGAAGGTAAGGGTAAAGTCCAAGAATTGGAAACAGGTTAGAAAACAGTTATCTGTCTGGAATCATTTGAAGTTAAGTAGCAACAATTCATTTCATCTGTTGCTCGCTTAGTTGAAGCATATTGGAACTCTTAACACATGACTGAGCACAAAGAGGCTTTTCACAGAATTCACAGGTACCATCTATGGCCAGTTCTGTGGCTGTTGAGTTTTCACTGCTTAGCCTGAAATAGCAGTAGGATTATAACACATGTTGTTTTGTTTTGTTTTGAAGTCATAGTTTGTTCTATGATTGGTCAAGCCTAGTGTTTTGCCTCCTGAAATGGTACCGTGAGCCCCTTTCTCCATGATTTGCCCCTGTGTTTTAAGCTCAAAGTTTATAATCACATCCCTAAAACCCCAGTCTATAATTTCACTTTATATATATATTTTATGTATAATTAGCTCTGTTGTCTAGATTCTTATCTAAACTTTTGAATTCTGTTTATTTCACATGTAGGTAGCATGCAAGGTAACAATAGGCTTAGCTGAATGTTGAGTAGCAATCTTTCCCAGAACACTGTGTTTTGCAGGCATTAGTCCAGATGCCACAGAATAAATAAAGGTGTGGTGGTCAGGGGTATCGTCAAATAACTTGAGGAAATGCAACAAGTTATTTATTTCCTTTAGGGATATTTAAAATGCTCATTAGCATATTAAGGATGTTGGAAGCCCTTCAGGAAAGAAAGTTCGTTTTTTTCTAAATCTTACATTTCTCAAATTTACCTGACCACAGGGACTGCTACCACCATCACCACCACTCAATTTGGCTTTTGTGCAAAACGTAGTTAATATCCTTTAGAACGTACTTTGGGAAATACTGTTACATTTGAAAATGTATTAAAAACTAATCCGTAGAATGAATTCTATGAGTATGTGTTGAGTACTCACGAAAGAGTAGAGTAACAGGGACAGACGAAGGTGTTGTGAGGGTGTAAATTGTGAAACAAATGGCCATAGATACCCAAAGGTAACTGTCAGGACCAAAGGAACCAGTAATGTGCAGGAAAAATATTTCTCCCCCCAAATTGAGGAATGACCTCGTACTTCACTTGTGCTAAGATTTAGAAATCAAACCTGAATTTGTCATTTCTGTTCCATCATGATTTCTCTTGGGCGGTTAGTAAAAATCACAGAGTAATGTCAGACTTCTGTGGGAATCTCAGGGTGGCCGTTTATCAGCTGTGAAACCTTAGGTAAGCTGCTAACCTTCTGAGCCTGTTTCCTCATCTGTTAAATGGAGACAAGGTTATAGGAAGAATGTAATATTGAATGTATATAGCCCTTAGCAATGTATCTGCGCATAGTAAGTTTGTAATAAATGGTATTGCCATTAATTATTTTTTAAGATTTTATTTGTTTATTAGAGTGAGAGTGTGTATAAGTGGGGGTGTAGGGGGTTGGGAAGGGCAGAGAGAGAGGGAGAAGCAGGCTCCCCGCTGAGCAGGGAGCCTGACAACATGATCTGGGATCAGGATCTGAACCGAAGGCAGAAGCTTAACTGCCAGGCACCCCTGTCATTAATTATTTTTATTATCTTTTGTTACTCTGCATTCACCTCTCCTATCTGAAGGGCTCTGCCTTAAGCCCATACTTACAAAGCAATCATTTTCTCCACATAGTCCTTTAAATTATATTTTCCATACTTTTTTTTTTTAGTTCTGTTATAATTTAAACATACAAGATGGCTGTAATTAGACTTGGATTTTTACCTCTGATTAGATTGTTATTGTTTTTTTACCATGTAATTAACTGTTAGAGAGATCATGGCAGCAGTCAGAAAAGAGGAATTGCCATCTCTGCTATTTTGCGGTAGTTGCTGTTCACTTGTGCATGAATTATTAATATTACCTTCAGTCCACAGTTTCTGTGCGGGAATCTTTTTAAGCTGCTTGGCTGTTAACATTGCATTTCATTTAGTCAAAACAAGGCATGGAATCAATCAGTGAACTTTACTCGGTTCACATAAATTCTCTTGGTTGATAACGTACAGCGTTTTGTTAGCCTCAGATACCATGTACTTAGGGTGGGTATCTTTGGGGAGTAGTTTATGTTGATAACTCAGAAAGTCTTTTTGACATTATAAACACAATCTTGGGATTTGGGCTTTTAAGAGAAATTGTATTGTTAAAATTGATGACATAAAGGTGACAACAGGGTATGTATACCTTACGATCACCTGGATTCTGTTATAAATAACAGCAATGCAAAGTTAAGCTTAAATCAAGTTACCCCAGATTGCTTTAACATTCTCTTTCATCTAATCAAGTGACTCCAAAGTAAGAAACTAAATTTTGTTATTAAAATGCAAAAGCTTTAACACTCGTCAAAAAGGATTTTTATGCTAGTTCTCATAATTAGTATCTAATGCATAACTTTTTTCTTATATTTTAATGTTGACAGCTCCTTCCTTGTGATTCCTCAGAGGCAGATGAAATAGAAAGGCTTAAGCGTGAAAGAAATGATGCCCTGGAGGAAGTGAATACACTCAAGGTAATCTCCAATTTTTGCCTCCTTACATTTTGTTGAGAAAAAAAGAAATGGAAGAATATTATTATATTTATTATACATTATCAAATATTTGATACTATTTGTGTTCATGTTATGAACACAAATTCATTTATTCAGTAGGCCTTTAAAGAGTCCTTTTTTTTTGTTTGTTTATGTACTTACTACTTATATTTCTCAATACCCATGTGAGACTCCGTGTAGACAGTGGTTTTTGCTCATACCTGCGGATCTGGCTACTTCTCACCTCTTCTTGTTCTCGTATTGGTGGCAAGGATGAGAAACCAACAAAGATTATATGAGTCAACAGAGCAAGCCATGACAATTTTGGAGCCTTAAATGTTCACAGGGCAATACGTTTTTTCATGTTTGTGGGCATGTTTCAGAGCCCTCTCGTTTTGGTAACATAATTTGGAATTAAGGTAATATGATTAAGAGAAAAAAAAGACATACAGCATGCCCAAATATAGTTTAAGATTTTGGTTCTTTTTTGGGGGCGCCTGGGTGGCACAGCGGTTAAGCGTCTGCCTTCGGCTCAGGGTGTGATCCCGGCATTATGGGATCGAGCCCCACATCAGGCTCTTCCGCTATGAGCCTGCTTCTTCCTCTCCCACTCCTCCTACTTGTGTTCCCTCTCTCGCTGGCTGTCTCTATCTCTGTCGAAAAAATAAATAAAATCTTTAAAAAAAAAAGATTTTGGTTCTTTTTATATATTTTTGTTCTGTTTTTAGTAGAATATTAAATTTAAATTATACCCCAGTTTTCACAGAAACCCGTTATATTTTTCAACTCTTCAAGAAAAGCAGTATAAGCTACTTGATTTACCCTTAACTCACCATAGGAATATGTTTTTTTCAATTATTTTAAATTACTTTCTGAAATAAGTAAAATTCTGTATTTATTTACTTAATTTTTATTAAAGCAATATCTTTACACCTCTCCCAAAAAGGAAGACATTTCCTTCCTGCCTTAGTTTTCAAATTCCAATCTCTAGAGGAAGCCATTGTTAAACACACCTTGTTTATCCTTTCAGAGACTTTTTCTCTATACAGCCAATTATATTTCTAAAAATAAATGTATATGTGCATTTTAACTTTTATGTAAATCTCTTCACGCTGCGCACACTTTTACAACTTGCTTCCTATTGCTTTTTTCTCTTTGTTGGCCTTATATCTTGGGCTACTTTTCAAGTTAAAATGTGCAGATCTGCCAAAATCTTTTTTTTTTAAGAATTTTATTTATTTATTTGTCAGAGAGAGAGAGAGAACACAAGCAGGTGGGAGGGCAGAGGGAGAAACAGGCTCCTCGCTGAGCAAGGAGCCCGATGTAGGACTCCACCCCAGGACCCTGGGATCATGACCTGAGCTGAAGGGAGATGCTTAACCAACTGAGCCACCTAGGTGTCCCCCCACCAAAGTCTTCTTAAAGGTTTTCCTGTCATCCAGTGGTTCTGTCCTAGGTTGTCTAGCCAGTTCCTTTTTTTTTTTTTTAAGATTTTATTTATTTATTAGAGAGAGAGAGGGCACACAAGAGCAGGAGCAGAGGGGAGGGACAAAGGGAGAGGGAGAGAATCCTCAAGCAGACTCCCCACTGAGCAGGAAAATGGATGTGGGGCTTGATCCCAGGATCCTGGGATCATGACCTGGGCTGAAGGCAGACTCTTAACCAACTGAACCACCCAGGCGTCCCTAGCCGGTTCCTTAATGATGAATTATTTAGGCTGCTTCCAGTTTTCCTCTAAAAATAAGTCCATCGTAAATAGCTTTGTAGCTGTATCTTTGAGCAATTTCTACAACTGTAAAAGTACAAACTGAATACATTTCTGAAAGTGGAACTGCTTTATCAAAGGATATGGACACATAAAATTTTATACGTGTTACCAAGTTACCCTTCAAAAGGCTTTACCAATTCATGTTCCTTCCAAGTGTGTTCGAGCATTCCATTACTAAAGGAATTATTTTATAGACTTTTTTACAACTTTGAAACCACCTCTATATTTTTTGGTATAGCAGTTAAGAATAAAGATGAAAAAACATATATTTAGTTTTAAGAATAAATTGACAATAATTTCCTCATATTCTCTTTGAAAACATCTCCAATGATGGCTATCTTGGTAAAATAGCCTTTTATATAGTTCATCTCTGCATATGCCGTTAAATCTCATGGTTCATCAGAACTTTCAGAGGTGCCTGGGTGGCTTAGTTGGTTAAGCATTAGACTTTTGATTTTGGCTCAGGTCACGATCTTAGGGTTGTGAGATCGAGTCCTGTGTTGGGATCTGTGCTAGATATGGACCCTGCGTAAGAGTCTCTCCCTCTCTCTCTCTCAGTCTCTCAAAAAAAAAAAGAAAAAAAAACCAACTTTTGGAGGCTCTCAGATCTTTTCATTTTCTTAATGTTTATCATTGTTAAATTTAATGCTATATTTCGTTTTTTATTTAAATATCAGTATTAATTATCAGAATTTTAACTTAAAATTGTTCCCTAAAGAGCTCTTCAATAAATCAGGGTTTACATTTAAAGTCTATGACATGTAACTAAACATATCCTAATGTGACAGGACCTGAAATCCCAGATAGAGCATATTCTATATTTTATAATTTCCTTTATGCAGAAACTTGTCTGTTGGCTGAGAAACACTTGCTTGGCCATGTAAAAGAGTGTACACAGCCATAAATACTTTTTCGAGGTAACGTGTGTACCTTCAGTATTTCTGCTTGTCTTACACACAAATAACAGAGGTTGTTCGATGAAATTCATAGAGTGTGTAGGTGTTCTCTCATCACTTGCAATATCTCTATTCTTCATCTCTGATTTGAGGCACAAATAAAAATGAAACCAAGATCATTTGATGCTAGTGGCTAATTTTTATTTGATAAGAATGATTTTTTAAAAGTGCTATGGGCTTTATTTAACTTAAAGGCTTTCTGCAAAGTTCAGATTGCTACTGCTTTGCAAAGCTGAATGAAAATAGATGTATTTTCCATTTACGGATGCAAAAAAACTAGGACACAGAGTGAAGGTGACTTGCTAAAGCATAAAAGCATGAGAGCCAGCAGTTTCTTGGCTCCTAGTCTGTGGCAGATTCATTAGATTGCTATATTAAATTCATCTTCATATACCTTCATTTCGTATCTTAGATAAGAATGAGCTGAAATATACCAGGAAACAGAGTGCTTCTTATAAACATTACAGTGTTGCCATGAATATTTACAACTCAATTTAATCTCCAAGCAATTCCTCTGCTCAAGTTTATAGTAAAACGGTCCTTAAATTACTCTTAGTATTTCTGATTTGATCAATAAAATGTGGATTTATTTATGATATATTTTTAAAAAGCTGAATGTTTTAGGGTATGTGCTTAAACTAATTTTAATTTCAGAGATAATAATATTTAATTTGCATGCATGATACTATTTATTCTACCTTAGTAACTATTACTTTATATTTTGGTTACACTAATCATAGCTTCATTCGTATGGATAATCATCCAAGCACAAGATAAATTAGAAAAACAATAGTCAATCCAGTTTCATATGTCCTCTTTATTTTGGTAAGAGACCTTTATTTCTAAGTTGTAGTAATAATGGTTTGATTTTAGAAGCTCTTTGGTGATGATTGCTATTGCCCAAAATTTAGTTAGTATTTACATATTTTCATCCTGATTGAATTATTTTGGAGCTCAGATTTTGAGATTATACAAAATGGCTAACTAAAGTAACAGAAAATGCATTTATATCACAATTGTACTGTAAATAACTAATTACTTTTTTTTTAAGATTTTGTTTATTTATTTGACACAGAGAGACAGCCAGCAAGAGAGGGAACACAAGCAGGGGGAGTGGGAGAGGAAGAAGCAGGCTCCTAGCGGAGGAGCCTGGTGTGGGGCTCGATCCCAGAATGCCGGGATCACACCCTGAGCCAAAGGCAGATGCTTAGCAACTGTGCCACCCAGGCGCCCCATAACTAATTACTTTTAAATGATATGTGTAAAGCCAGAAAAGTGACCGAGAACTGCATTTTCAGATTGTTGCCATTGAATGTTTGGAGAATTTATAAATGTTGAAATAAAGCCCTGAAAGTGATACTTGTTCATACATCATAATTTGTTATTAATTCATTGGTTTTTAAATATAGGAAAAGTTATTTGAATCAGAAAGGCAGAAGAAACAGTTGACAGAAGAACTCCAGAATGTGAAACAAGTAAGTGCCATGTATTGTATATATGTGCTTTGTGTTAATGTGGGTAAACATATGAGGTATACAGCAGTTTTGCTGTATAATATCTCAGACCTTAGATGTGAATAATATAGCATAAAATAGCATTAAGTCTTAAAAGCAATCACTTTCAGAGGCTGTATCTGTGCTGAAATCGTGCTACTATTGCTCAAAGAAATTGCTTTCAAAACCAGATAATCATGGTTATCGGAGGTAAATGATCTATCTTATTGCTTTTCTATTCTTTTCTCTTTCTTTTTTGTTTTTCCTTTTTTCTTTTCTTCTGTTACTCATGCCTCACTTTATTAAAGAAAATACATAACAAGAAAAAAAACCCTCCAAGGCAGAGCATTTTTTACTTTTATTTTTTAATACTAAAAAGTAAAAATTTATTTTTACTCTACATCATTCATCACAGAATTTTAGGTAGCTTGCAACAAAGCAAATACAGTGGCAAAAACAAATACAATAGGTATACAAGTAAATAACATATTGATATAAGGGTAGAAATATTGAATAAGGGTAGAAATATTGAATAAGGGTAGAGAGATAAAAAGAGCATAGCTAGAGATCAGTGGAAATCACCAGATTTTGAATTTCCCAAACATCTACCCAGAAAACATAAAGTCAACAATGAAAGCAAATAAAATCATATAGGACTCATACTTTCAATATGACTGTGACATAAAACACCACATCCTTCAAAGTACATATAAACTGAGTAAAAAAATTTCAACAAAGTCCTGCAGCCTTCCTGCCACTGGAAATTGGGATACAAGAACAGAGGTGGTAAGCCTTCAATGACTGAAAAAGAGCAGGAAAAAACAAAGCAATTAGATGAAGTACAAACACAATCACCTCCAGAAAGAAAATGCAGCAATGAATGCCGGAATCTAAACACAGATCAGTATTGGGTGGTACTCAGATCTTGAGAAAATGTGTGCAACCAGAAGTGGCAGCCTTGGAAAATCATTGCTTCTGGGGGATAACCAAATGAACAGAAACAGAGTGGTATCCCTTGGAAATGAGGCAATAAGGAAATAAGGGGGGAAAATTAAAGATCTTGGAGAAATGAAAGAGAAACAAGACATACCAGTCCTTTCTGTCTACCCCCACCATGACCTTCAACATGATCCATAAAGAAACTGCACAAAAGAGGGTACTGTTGAACTAAGAATGCCGTCCGTGGAGGGTAGGGGGGATGGAATAGGAAAAAAAAATTAAATCTGTCCCGCTTACTACAAAGCAACTGTGAAAAATTAGACAATATGAATTAAAGCTTTCCTTCTGATGAAAACTCTCCAAAACAATTCAACCACAAAGTTGAAGAAACTAACACAACACTCCAAATTCAATTAAATATCCTCAAACAAAGCATTTACCAGTAAGAAAAAACACCTCAAATCAGACATTTTAAAAAACTAAGAATAGAAATGATATTTTTTAAAAAGCAGGAAGAAATAATAATGAGAGTTGGTAAAACTAGGAAAGAAATAGATGAAGGGGGGGTAAACAGAAGGTGGAATGAACCATGAGAGACTGTGGACTCTGGGAAAC
Source organism: Ailuropoda melanoleuca (assembly GCF_002007445.2). Classification (NCBI taxonomy): domain Eukaryota; kingdom Metazoa; phylum Chordata; class Mammalia; order Carnivora; family Ursidae; genus Ailuropoda; species Ailuropoda melanoleuca. Next base: position 17,007,013 of record NC_048230.1, on the reverse strand, counting down.
TAACTGAGGGCTTCAGAGAGGAAGGGGGTGGGGGATTGAGATAGGCTGGTGATGGGTATTAAGGAGGGCACGTATTGCATGGTGCACTGGGTTATACCCAAATAATCATGGAACACTACCTCAAAAACTAAGGATATACTGTATGGCGACTAACAATAACATAATAAAAAATTATTTATAAAAAAAAGAAATAGAAGAAAAAGATAAAAGCATATCAGAAATGAAAACTAAGTTCATAATTTGTCCAAAAAATTATACAGACAAATGAAAAGGCATTGGAAAAACAAAAAAAAAAAACCACAACCAGGAAAATGATAGTGAAATAAGGAAGTAAAAGAGTTTCTTGAAGAAGTAAAACAGCTGAGGGGTGCCTGGGTGGCTCAGGTGGTTAAGCATCTGCCTTGGGCTCAGACCATGATCATCCTGGTATTGAGCCCCATGTCTGGCTCTCTGCTCAGTGGAGAGCCTGCTTCTCCCTTTCCCTCTGTCACTCCCCCTGCGTGCTCTCTCTCTGTCAAATAAATAATAAGACCTTAAAAAAAAAAAAAAAGTAAAGCAGCTGAGCAACACTAATATTTAGAACTACAATCCATGAAAACTTTTCAGAAATAAAAGAAGACCTGAATCTGTTAGTGGATACTAGGGAAATATGACCTAGAAGGATCAACTCTAGGACATATCCAGTAAACTTATCAGGCTTTAGAGATAGAGAGGAAAATGCAGTGCCTCCAATTGAAAAGCTCAGACAATTTACACAGGCAATAGAATTTGACCAGCATCAGTCTTCTCAACACAAAAAAAGTAAGGCCATAGTAGAGTAACATTTTCAAGAAACTAAAGGAAAGAAAGTGTAAACCAAATTGTACACAGCCAAGCTGACTTTCAGATATCAGGGCCCTGGAAAAACCATTTGGAATGTGCCAGTATTCAGGGAATACTGCACATATGTAGTATTCCTGAAGAATCTAGGAGAGGATGAATTTCATCTAGCCAAAAAATTACTGGAATAACTTTGTCCAGAGTTTCCTAGAGAGTGAATGTTTCACAGATGTTATTTTATAGCTAAGACCAAAATGAGAATGAGTTTGCAGGTAAAAGAATAACACGTTTCTAGTACATGTCTGACAAAAAAATCAAAAGATGCAACTTATTTTTAAAAAATCAGAGGATAAAGGAGGATGTTCAAAGAGGAAAATATAATTTAGCCACTTTGTTGTATAAGTAAAGGTAGCATTTAAAACTGATATCAAATAGTAAAAGATTAGGTAAAAATAGAGATTTCAGGCACTATAAAAAAGTAATAATACAAAAGTAACCTATAGAATAAAAATACAAATCTCCCTAAATACAAAAAGAAATTTTTAAAAAGCAAAAGGAATGCACAAAATAAATACATATAAATATAATATATGCAAACAATAATTTCAACAAACTGTGACCAAATTGAGACCAAACATAATAATTATCTCAACATGAATGGGATTAACTCATCTATTAAAACGTTGTCTTAGGAAAATATAGTTTACCAAAACTGACCTCAGTAGAGATAGAAAGCTTAACAGACCAATTTCCATAAAAGAAATAAAGTTATCAAGAAACTGCCCTCTAGAAAAGGACCAGGCCAGGTGTTTCAAAGGGAAGTTTAATCAAACCTTTGGCAATCCCAAAACTACATAAGTATCCTCTGAAAGATTAAAAAAAAAAAAGAAAAAAGAAAAAATTTCCAAATTCTTTTTTTTTTTTTGAAGCTGGAGTAACATTGTTGCCTAAACCTGGTAAAAACAGCACACAAAAAATGAAAATGCAATTAGACTAGAATAACAACTAAGGACATATGAATTAGAAAAAATCTGTCTGCTTGCAGATGACATAATAGTAATCCAGAAAACTGTAGACAATCAGTGATAAAGCTAACTCAATGAAAAATTCACAAGCTAGCAAGATTTAAAATTAATATGCAAAACTCAGTTGCATCCATATACATGAATAATAACCAGTTAGAAGTTTTAGCAGTTGAGAAGCCAAAAATGAGGTTGAAAAATTGGCAAAAGACATGAACAGACTCCCAAAAACATGATAAAAAAAGTCCCTTAATTATATGAAAAGATAATCTTTCTCATAATGAGAGAAATACCAGTTGATTCTACACTGAGATAGGACTTCCATCTTCTAGTAATGATAGAGGAAAACACTGGCAGAAGACATCTTCCAACAGAAAACAACTTTAAAACCTGGGCGTTATACAATAGGCAGCTACCAAAGGAATTGGAGAATCAACATTATCAGACAGACTGCTGGCTCCTCCTGGCTGTAAGCCTGGAGCTAACATAATCTGACATTGGTGGAAATGGACCACACTTAGAGTCACTTGATATTCTCAAAGGTTCACAGACAATTGACTGGAGGAAAGATGCTCGTTACAATACATGGGGTAGAATAAGGGAATTTTTGAGAAAAAAAAAATGAATCTCAACCCTTCCCTTATGTCATAACTAACTGAATGAATTATAGATCTAAACATAAGAACTAAAATAATTAAATTCTACAAAAAAAATTTTGTGATCTTGGGTTAAGCAAAATTATTAAACTATAACCTAAAATTAGTAAATTTTACTATATTGAAATTTACTATAGATAAATTCTACCTCAACAAAGGTTTGTCTGATTGTTTTCTTAAGAAAAACTGTGCCAATACCATTTCTCACCCATCACATTAGCAAAAATTGAAAAGCTTGACAGTACTCTGTTGATGAGGATATTTCAAAACAGGCATTCTCATTGGGAATGCAAAATGGTACCCCTATGAAGAAGAACTGGTAGTTTTAACAAATCTACATATCATTTACCTTCCTACCTGACAGTCTCACATCTAGGAATTTACCCTGAAAATATACCTCTAATAATATTAAAATATATATGCACAGTATTGCAATATTATTTGTAATTAGAAAATATTGAAAACTACCTTAATCTCTCTTGAGTAATATGGAGTGATTTCCAGGAGATACTACCAAGTAAAAAAAAACAAAGTTCAAGAGAGTATATATAAGTATGCAATATTTAAAAAACAAGAGCAGTTATATATCTGTTTATCTTTTATAAAAGACACCAAAGGAAGGACAATGTGGGTGGACAAACGGATAAGGTGTAGAAAGGACTGACACCTGTCTGAGAATAACTTTTTATATAATTTTTACTTTGGGGTACAGTTAATATTCAGCACATTCAAAATTATAGAAAAAGCAATGAAGATAAGGAAGGGAAAATGAACTTAAAACTACAAGCAGACCTAAACAAATCAATCCATTTGTATTTCAAATGAATACCATATCCATACTAAAGAAAAACAAAAGAAAACCAATTCAAGTGACCTCTGAACACAGTATTTGTGTTCAGACTTTGACAGGTTGGGTTGAGTTGGAAAAGAAGTGCAAACAAATCCTGAACCTTTTTTAGCATTTTGTGTTGTTGTTGTTTTAGCAGTATGGGCAAAGCAATTCTTTTTCTTTCTTTTTTTTTTTAAAGAGATTCTATTTATTTATTTATTTATTTATTTATTTATTTATTTATTTGACACAGAGAGAGAGAGCACAAGAGGGGGGTCAGAGGGAGAAGCAGACTCCCCCTTGAGTGGGGAGTCCAAACCGGGACTCAGTCCTGGAACTCCGAGATCATGACCTGAAGTGAAGGCAGATGCTAAACTGACTGAGCCACCTAGGCACCCATGGGCAAAGCAATTCCAAAACCAATTTTAGATGTAACATAGGTTTTAGCAAATGTGTTGATTGTCATTGACAGCCAGAATCTCAATGAAAAAGCATAGACATACAAAACAGAATGAAAGAAGTCACAAAAGAATCCTGTGGATCAGACTGCAATTTGGAGGTATTGTAAAGGCATCATTTCTAAAATATCTATGTGTATGTGCCTATGAATGTATATGTGCACATATCTATATGTGTGCTTGCATATATATATATATACACACACACACACACATATATATATACACACATTCCCTGGCTCTGTCAGCTATAAGAACCAAGAAGCAGACAACCTAATAGCATATCTAAGTGCCCAGATATCACTCACTACTAAAGCAATCCCGTTTCCTTGAAGAAATGACTAATGTAAGCGTTGGGGGGGGGGGAAATACAAGGCAAACTTGGAACATCTAATTTTCCAGAAAATAAGGAAGTGCTCAAAATGATGGGGTCTTGTCACAAGAAACAAGCTTGAAAAGGGCTCCTGCTGGCCAAATCTGGAAGAACTTGAGTACCAAAATAATTAAATACAGTAACAAATTGTAGACCATTGAAAACATAGTAATTCATAAGTCCATACCATTAGTAAATAGATTAATTAGTTAGTTAATGGGGAAAAAGGAGAGCTCTTTCTCACTGTAGACTGTTGAGTGCTGACGTAACTGCAGAGAGGCTGCCAGATTTGGGAATTCAGCATTTTACATCTGTGTTAGTAGAGACTGAATCAGGCTGGAGTCATCAGGTGCTAAATCTAGGGGGAAATTTTGATGAAGAGCAGAGTATTTACATGATTATAAAGTAGCTCTCTATGAACTGCTTATTAATTGCTAGGGGAAAATAATAATTATACAGTAGTGAAATAAGACAACACCTTGACTGTTGCTAAAAATTGATAGTACCAATGAAGAACAGATGGAGAATGCGACTCCAAATGTGAAACCTTGAAAAGGACACATCACCTATGTAGTATTCCGGCTGAGAACATGTAACCAGAATCTAGCCATGAGGAAGTTGAATTCTTCAAAAATAGCGATGTCATTTAAAAAAAGAAGAAAGAAAGGCAATAAAAGTTCCCAGATTAATAATAAGGGATATTATTGGGTCAATTGACAAAAGTGGAATATAGATGGTAGTATTGAATCAGTCTTAAATTTCCTAAATGTGACAACTATACTGTGGTTATGTGAGAATATACTTAGGAAATACTAAAGTTTTTAGGGGTGAGGAGACACGATGCACCTAACTTACCCTCAGAAGGTTAAGAAGAAAGTGATGTGTGTACATGTGCGCATGTGTTATGTATATACATCTGTACACATGAGTGTGCATGTGTGTGTGTGTATTTATATATGAGAGAGATTAAGAAAATGCAGAATCTCAGCTAAAGGCAACCTCTAAATATCCGCGGTTTACAAGAGTGCTTTATTTCTCATTCATGAACATGTTAGCAAAAGGATGAATCTGGTGAACTAGGTAAATCTGGGGGAGGGGTATGAGGATGTTCTTTGTACTGTTCCTAATTCTTGCAACTCTTGGGTACATTGAAATTATTTCCAAATAAAAAGTGTTTAGTCCTCTATATTTTGGCCAATTTTCAGGCTCTTGTTAGGTATTTTTGTACTGTGGTTGGTGTGCCTTTTTAATTATTTTAATTCTGTATCTTCAATACCTGTATCAGTTTATATGGCCAGGCTTTTTTTACATTTTAGTGTTTCTTTGCATCCTGAAAGTAGACATTTATACATCTTCTTTGTTAATTTTTGCATTTAGAACAAATTAGAGGGTGGATTTTTTTCCTACATTTAATTAAAATTTTCTTTTCTCCTAAGTGCTTACAGTTTAAAAGCTTTAGAATATCATGAATACTTGACAAAATAATTACGTTAAGGACTGATTAAGAAATGAATCTAAAGAAAAATTAAGTTTTGCTTTTTTTTCCCCTTGCAATACCTACTTCTTCCACTTGAGGCCCTCCTGTATTTATTTCTCTGAACAGATTAGTTTCTATTAGGGAAGGTCAGGTCTTCATGAATAAATTATCTAAGACAAATCTGTATCAGAACTTAACAGTATTCAATAGGAAAGGATGGGACATTGATGAAAAAATAAACAGGTAAAGGAATCTTATATGAAGAATTGTGGATTAGCATGAGGGGTAATGTAGGAGATAATGGACTTTGGAGTTAGACCACACAGGTTTATCTGGATCTTGCCTCCTTCTTTGCTCTTGACCTTGGGCAAGCTACTTCACCTCTTCAAGCCTCAGTTTTGTCATTTCTAAAATGAGTTTTATAATAGGATCCCTCACAAAACTGTCAGAAGTATTAAGATAAATAGTATAAATGTGTACAGCTCATAGTAAGCACTCAACAAATATGAACTATCATGGTCATTATAATAAATAATAGAAAAAGAAATATTAGGTGCTAAAAAAAGATGTGGGAATGATTTGTTTTAACCATTTGATTTAGAGGAGGAAAATCTAATTCTGGCTGCAAGGATAATGAGACTTTTTATAGAGAGGGTAATACATACATGAACTATGCCAGACATAGAAAGGAAAGAGCATTCCAGACAGAGGGCATGGCATGCAAATCATGGTGTGAAAAAAGAAGTCTTGTCTTGGGGCATCTGGGTAGCTCAGTTGGTTAAGCGCCCAACTCTTGATTTTGGCTCAGATCATGATCGAGCGCCACGTTGGGCTCCACACTGGGTGTGGAATCTGCTTGAGATTCTCTCTCTCCCTCTTCCTCTGCCCCTCCCCCACCCTCTTAAAAAAAAGTCTTGAGAGTCAGAATAGGCCTTTTGCACACTAACTGTACTAATATTTGTTAGTATATTTGTGTCTTTGTGTCTGGAAATATGATATCTGTCTTACAATTTATTCATTAGAGTCAAGACTTTCAGAGCTTAAAACTGTCAGGAATATAGTAGGTTCCTCAAAAATAAGAGCTTTGATTTATATTCTTTCATCATCATCATCATCATCAAAGGCCCAGGAATATAAGGGAGCTATGGACAGATGAAAAGTGTTAGGAAGTGGCATTTGGGTGGGTATGTTGGGACCAAAGCATATAGGCACTTGAATACCAGTCTAAGATTTCAGACCTCTGAGGATATTTAACAAGGGAAAAAATTATCAGCTTGCTTCACCTATAATTTGACCCCTTTCCTTCATACTCTACATGTAACTTCTTAGCCCTACTTTTCAAAAACTGCAGCATTTTACCACTTTTCACCACTTCCATCACTATTCTAAGCCACTGTGATCTGCTGCCTGTGTTGTAATGACAGCTTCCTACCAGATCACCCTGCTCTTAACCTTTCCCCACCGCCATATGGTCTAGTCTGAACACAGCAGCCAGAAGTATCCTTTTAAAATTAAAGTTAGGGGGCACCTGGGTGGCTCAGTCAGTTAAGTGTCTGACTCTTGATTTGGGCTCAGGTCATGATCTCAGGGTCCCAGGATCAAGCCCTGCTTCAGGTTCCATGCTCCACACAATCTGCTTGAGATTCTCTCTCCCTCTTTCTCTGCCCCGCCCACTCATGCTGGTGCTCTCTCTCAAATAAATACATAAATCTAAGAAGAAAAAAAAAACCTTTACAATTTTTAAATAATTTTTTTATTTTTATTTTTTAATATTTTATTTATTTATTTGACAGAGAGACACAGCAAGAGAGGGAACACAAGTAGGGGGAGTGGGAGAGGGAGAAGCAGCTTCCCACCGAGCAGGGAGCCCAATGTGAGGCTCAATCCCAGGACCCTGGGATCATGACCTGAGCCAAAGGCAGAAGCTTAATGACTGAGCCAGCCAGATGCCCCTAAAATTTTTTTTAGAAAAGCCAAAACTTAAGTTAGAACTCTCTAGGGATTTCCATCTCAGAGTAAAAGCCAAAATCCTACAAGTAGTAGCCTACAAGTAAATGTGAGAGCCTTCGAGAACCTACCTGATCTGCCATCCCCACACTCCTCTTACCTCAGTGACCTCATCTCTTATCACTCTCCCCCTTCCCCTCCCTGCACCATCCACTCCACTGACCTCTGACCTTTACTGTGTGTGGGGAAGTTTTGTGGTATTATTAATTGCTTTTGTGCGTGTTATATGCTAGTCATGTTTTTGTCCTTATATCTCTCAACTAGAGGGTAAGCTTCAGAGGGCAGCTATCTTTGATGTGTTCTCTCATTTATATTAGAATAATATTTGACATAGAGTAGGTACTCAGTATTTGGTGAATAGATAAAGGGATGAATGAAGAATATCTGTATTTTTTTTTTAATTTTATTCATTTACTTAGGGAGATCAAGAATGGTAGGGAGGGGTAGAGGGAAAGGGAGGGGCAAACTCCCTGCTGAGCAGGGAGCCTGATGTGGGGCTCGATCCCAGGACCCTGAGATCCCGACCACTGCCGAAGGCTGATGTTCAACTGACTGAACCACCCAGGTACCCCAAGAATATCTATACTTAAGAATATTAACAGTAGGTTGGGAAGCAACTGAAGATCAGAGAAAAGACTTTTGTATTAGTGTAGACCAGCACCATCTAATAGAGATATAATGAAAGCCACCTATGTATTGTTAATTTTCTAGTCGCCACATTTTTAAAACAGTAAAAAGAAGTAGATGAAATTATGTTAAATATATTTTATTTAGTCTAATATATCTAAAATATGATAGAATATGCAATAATATTAAAAATTCATTAGTGAGATATTTTTACATTCTTTTTTCATACTGTATCTTTGAAGTCCAGTGTTAAACTTAGAGCATATCTTATTTTGTACACTAAATTTTCATTGGAAATACTGGATCTGTGTTTAGATTTAATAAGATTTGGCTGTTGAAAAAAATAGATTCATATACCCAAATGTTCCACACATACTTAAAAATTTTCAAACTGAATAACAAAATCTTTTTCTTTTCTTTTTTTTTTTTAAAGATTTTATTTATTTATTCGACAGAGATAGAGACAGTGAGAGAGGGAACACAAGCAGGGGGAGTGGGAGAGGAGGAAGCAGGCTCATAGCAGAGGAGCCTTTTGTGGGGCTCGATCCCATAACGCCAGAATCACGCCCTGAGCCGAAGGCAGATGCTTAACCACTGTGCCACCCAGGCGCCCCCAAAATCTTTTTCTTTTAATATTTGCATCCAAATGGATAAAACTATTTCATGGTTTTCTAGAAGAATTCATCTTTCAAGCACAACCATTTCAAATCTACATCTTTTCAAATTAAGTGTATCACTAATTCTTGATACCAATAATATCAAATTCAAAGGAGTATTGTAGACACAGAAAGCAACTCTTGGGGTGCCTGGGTGGCTCAGCTGTTAAGCATCTGCCTTCTGCTCAGGTCGTGATCCCAGGGTCCTGGGATCCAGCCCCGCATCAGGCTCCCTGCTCTGCTGGGAGCCTGCTTCTTCCTCTTTCACTCCCCTGCTTGTGTTCCCTCTCTCGCTGGCTGTGTCTCTCTCCGTCAAATAAATAAATAAAATCTTTAAAAAAAAAAAAGAAAGAAAGAAAGAAAGAAAGAAAGAAACTCTTAATTTCAGTATCAACTTAGCATACCTTAAATTTATCTTAGCTTTTGTAACTAATTTACATAACTATCAATAATTAAAACCTGTATATTGATTTATGGTAAAAAAAATAGGTAAAATCATGGTTATTGATCTATATTATTAAAAGTTTTAATGTCAGTGTAAATTCTTATACTTGTTCAGCTTCACAAATAAGGTTTTCCTTTTCTTGGAACTTTAAATTTAGCTTATTCATGTGCAGTGTGATAATGATTTTTTTTTTTTTGGTCTTTGATTATTGAATATGAGGCAAGCATTCCTTCTGTTTTAAGAAAATTTTGAATTGAAGTTAAATGTATGGTAAATCTTTGTAAAACTCTTCCACAACTCAGCCAAGGAACTTGGGCAAAGAACACAGGATCCTTAAACTCATTGTCTTCCAAACTTAGTGAAGAGTCGTAGAATTTGCACATATATACTACACAATGCTAACAACTGTATCCATGACGTTTTTCACACATTTAGCTTCAAAAAAACTTTGCACAGGTATTTTCCTCATGTAGTGTACAGTGGAATGAAGCAATAAAGAAAACAGTCTCTTATTTGAAGATGTCAATAAATTTGAATTTTTGATCCAATATAGCTGGAGCACCATCTATTATGATAAACAACTTTACTCATTATGCAGCTGAAATTCTTTTTGAAAGGTGTTAAAGTTAAAAATATCTAAACCACCAGTTTGATGTTTTAGGCTGCAAATTGACAGCTTTTTGCCATAAATTTGGAAGTCCTTTAAGATAATACATGAGTGAAGCTTGAATTGGGTAGTGTCCCCTGAAGAATACCTTCAGGGTAATACCCTGAAGGTATTAAGATAATACATGAGTGAAGTTTGAATTGGGTAGTACCCCTGAAGGGTACTTGTAGTTTTCCAAAATTTGAATCAATTGATCATTGATATTGTTAGAAAGTTCTTGTATTCTATAGGGCATTTGTTTTTGTGACTTAATTGAAGATCCTTCATTTTTGGTAAAATATCTCTTCTAGTCTTTTTTTTTTTTTAAGATTTTATTTATTTATTTGACAGAGAGAGACACAGCCAGCGAGAGAGGGAACACAAGCAGGGGGAGTGGGAGAGGAAGAATCAGGCTCCCAGCAGAGTAGGGAGCCCAATGTAGGGCTCGATCCCAACCCTGGGATCACTCCCTGAGCCAAAGGCAGACGCTTAACGACTGAGCCATCCAGGCGCCCCAAAGTATCTCTTCTAGTCTTATACCATAAATGAAATTACCATCTTGATCTAAAAATGGCTTACTCTTTTGTGCAACAATCCAGGCCATTTTATTGCTGGCCAGAGTTACAGATGTTCAACATTTACTTCTTTTTTTTTTTTCCCCCATTTTTTGATTATTTATTTCAGGGGGATAGCATTTACTTCTGATTTCAGGTGACTGATTTTGTTGATTTTTGTTTGACTAGTAAGAGAAAACTTTTTTTAATTTAATTTAATTTTATTAGTTTTTGATGCAGTGTTCAGTGATTCATTAGTTGCATATAACACCCAGTGCTCATCCCAAGATGTGCCCTCCTTAATACCCATCACCCAATTACCCCATTCCAACCCACCCCCTCGCCTCTGTAACCCTCAGACTATTAAGAGAAAACTTCTCAACATACTTACCATGTAGGTACAAAAATGTCTCTTAATATTGTTCACTTTTTATATATTTAAAATTTTTCATCACAACAAACAGCTTTATGGATTGCAGTTGCATTTATCATGAAATTTGCAACATACTTTCTTCTAGTCTCTTTTTATTGTCCTGATTATATTACTAGTTTTAATACATCTCTATTTTGCATTGGAAATATGTCTTCATTTTAAATATGAAATTTTTTCCATATCTGCTATTTTAAATAGAAAAAGTAATTATATTCTAATAAAAATAAGCAATTTAAATACAAATTGTGATTTACATTAAGTATTACTATAATTCATGTTGTTGCAGAAAACATTCAGATAAGCACACTGTTACATTATTGGATTAAAAATTTAAATTAATCCATTGATAGTAACCAGATCAGTTTATATATACTACTCAAATGATTTACATGCCTATCGAACACTACAGTTCAACAATAATATCTTAAATGATGCAATGATTAAAGTGAAACAGAGTTCTAGCAAAACAATAAAGTTTTGTATAACAGAAAAAATATTTTCTACTTAATTTTTTTAATTTAAGTACAAACTAAAATTTAAGATTCAGTTGACTAGCTATATTTCAAGTGCTCAATAGCCACGTATAGCTGGTGGCTACCACAGTGGACAGTGCAAATCTAGAACTCTACGTTCTTGCTACTCAAAATGTGGTCCAGGAGCATCTGTAAGACCTGGAACTTAGAAATGCTGAGTCTCACATGCCACCCCAGACCTACTGAATCAGAATCCGTGTCTAACAAGTCCTCAGGGGATTTGTATGCACCTGAAAATTTGAGGAACATTCATCCAGATGATAAGCAGCAGTGGAGCGTTTAACCAGGTCGTAGTAATGGAAATACACCAACAAGGTCTGTGTGCGAAAGATGCCATGAGGGTAGGGGCGCCTGGGTTGCACAGCAGTTAAGCACCTGCCTCCGGCTCAGGGTGGGATCCCGGCGTTATGGGATCAAGCCCCACATCAGGCTCCTCCGCTGTGAGCCTGCTTCTTCCTCTCCCACTCCCCCTGCTTGTGTTCCCTCTCTCGCTGGCTGTCTCTATCTCTGTCAAATAAATAAATAAAATCTTTAACAACAACAACAAAAAAAAGATGCCATGAGGGTAAAGTCAACCAGACTTAACAATGATAGAAGGTACAGTAATAGAACAGTCAAGGCTTTGTAATTTAGTGATTGAGAGACTGTGATGATTCATGCTGTAATGATTCATAGTATTTGTAATATTATTTAATGTATATTTTCCAGTTTAGCAAAAATGATTTAAAATATATGTATGTGTTTGTATATACAAACACATGCATACATGCTGGCACAACTATTCATTTCAGAAATGCATACTTACAATAAAAAAATACACTACCCAAAATCAGCCCTAAAACTCTTCATTATTTAAATATATTGACCATGAATACCATCCAGCTTCTCTTACGTATATAGAATATTATTCCATTTAAGAAGATTTCAGTGATACAAATTGTTAATGAAAGAGTTCCTGTGCTTTGTTGAAAATGCCAAAATTATAATTTCTCAAGAATTAGTTTCTTTTTTCACAATTAGCAAAAGAGTCTTTAAAAATTATAAATAGAGGGGCGCCTGGGTGGCACAGCAGTTAAGCGTCTGCCTTCAGCTCAGGGCGTGATCCCGGCATTACGGGATCGAGCCCCACATCAGGCTCTTCCGNTAAATAGAGGGGCGCCTGGGTGGCACAGCGGTTAAGCGTCTGCCTTCAGCTCAGGGCGTGATCCCGGCATTACGGGATCGAGCCCCACATCAGGCTCTTCCGCTATGAGCCTGCTTCTTCCTCTCCCACTCCCCCTGCTTGTGTTCCCTCTCTCGCTGGCTGTTCTCTATCTCTGTCGAATAAATAAAAATCTTTAAAAAAAAAAAAATTACAAATAGAGAATGTGTATAACTCTTCTCTTAAAAACTTTTAAAAACCAGAAACTTGAGTTGTATGAAATTTAGCAATGTTTCTTTCCCTTTTTTGTGTGTCATTTTGAAGGTCTTGACATGAAGTCAGCTCAGTACTAATAATCACACTGTATAAATCCTTTAAATACATAGGTAACCCGATTATTAAAACACGACTGGATTGATTTTCAATTTGTTTTACAATGATGGTTACCAGTTGCTTCCAAAGGGAGAAGAGAACACAATTTGATATCCTTTGTTCACTCACTTATAAACTTTTAATTGAATTAGTGTGAGACAGTGGCCTGATCCTAAAAACAGAATAATCTCCCCCTTTTGAAGGTCCATTAGCTATTGTAAATTATGGAAATTAATTTACCTTTATTTAGTGGCCCAAAAAGAAAGCAGTGAAGAATTGAAACAGGAGAGAAGGGGAAAAGAAAGGGAGAGGGAGGCAAAAATGAGTAAAAAGGAAAGGACATGCTATGAAGAGATCCTTTCTTACTGGAAGGATCAGGAGCATTGCTTTTTTCAAACAGGGCTGGCTACTAGAATACTTAACTGTCCTGTAAGGAATTGGCTGCACTGTTCTCTAAAATTTCCATATTTTTTAATGAATTTTTATGCCTTACAGAATAACCCCACCTTACTGTTTAAAATCATGAGCCACAATTTCCCGTGAAATAAGACTTCTCGTTATTTTTTCTTCAAGTTCTAACAACTTTTAACAGGCGTGGGCCGTTCTTCTAACAACTTCCTTTGATCAACAACTTTCTAAGACCTACTCTCACGCTGAAATTGTCTCAGGTTCCTTTCAGCAGTATGTTATGACCTGAGGCAGCAGTGAACTGGTGAACGGTCCAAAGCCAAAGTATTTGGCTTGTCTGAACGAGCCTTTGCCCTAAAGAAACCATGGGAAATTGCTCATCTGGCAACTTCTTTAGGTTCAGATAAGCCCAGTTGCAGTCGGCCTCACCTGTGCAAAAGTTGGGTTGAATGCTTGATGAGAGCATGAAGTCCTGAGGCAGAAACGTAAGGTCACATCAGCACAGGAGTCTTGTGGAGAGTTGAGGTTTAACGTGAACTTAGTCACAGCCAGTGCAGCTAGCTTGCCAGCTGTCTTGGTTGATGGATGAAGCAACAAAGGAAACTAACAACAGATTAAATATATCTCTAAAGGGAACAACAATACGATGCAATTACTAAAGAGGTATTCATGTTTTCACACTTTTAGAGATTGTGCTCCTTTGTGCATTTATTAAAGAAACAGTAAAGCCTCTAATGTATAGAAGTGGTATCAGTTCCCACACCCTATTTATTCTTTTTTTGGTGATCTGAACTTTTTATAGTATTTCAGTATAGCCCTAGTAGATTTTCTAAGATGCTGTCTCATCTTTAGAAAGGAAAAGAGGAAAAGTACATCTATTTGATGTGTCAGTCTTTTCTGTTCTAAAAGGGTACTATAGTAAAATATTCCTATGTTTCCATTTCAGATGGTCACTTGTGACCTCAAAATGTCAACTTTTGTTTTCTGTTAAAAACCCTCTTTACAAGCATCCCTCATGCTACTCTTTTATAGACACAGCCACCTCCTTCTGTCCTCCCTCCGCTAACGCCTTGCAACCAGTAATCTGTTCTCTATCTCTATAATTTTGTCATTTCAAGAATGTTATGTAAATGTGATCGTACAGTATGTCACTTTTGGGCATTGGCTTTTTTCACTCAGCATAATTCCCTTGGGACACGTCCAGGTTGTTGCATGTATCTATAGGTTTTTCTTTTTTATTGCCAAGTGCTTATAAAACTGGTAAAATCTGATTATGTTTGGTGGATTGCATCAATGAAGTTTCCTGATTGTGATATTCTATTATAGTCGTGCAAATGATAACCATTGGAGGAGGCTTATTGAAGAATACAGGGAACCTCTCTGTATTATTTCTTATAACTGTGTGTAATCTACAATTAACTTTAAATGATTTTTAAGCCAAAAAAAAACCTTTTTAAGAAAAAAAAATTATAAAGCTCTTATAATGATAAACAGCAATCTGAGTGGAGAAACTTATTAAAAAAAAAAACTTGGTCGAATTTATTTTTCAACGTTAATTCCCTTTTTGTGATTCAAAATATGACCCATGTATTTTCCAGCATTAGACTTTCCCCAAGAAACTGCCTAAGTTAAAGACAGCTTGCTTGGAAAAGGAACACAAGAACAGCCCGGTTGGCGTCCCTGTTTGCCCAGACACCAGCCATCTCCAGTGATTCACTGGACGTGAATATGGCATTCTGATCAAGCATTGGCAAACAAAGATGTCTATTTCAGAATCCCCACTCCCAAATAGTTTTCTTTTTAATGTGGAAAAGGTCTTACCATTTTAAGAAAATCTGAGTGAAATTTTATTATCCTATTGATACTACAGAACCCATTTGAATGGTGTCAGATCAATTAGCATCACAGAATTTTCCAAGTTAGAGGCATTTGGAAGGGAAGTTATCTTATTCTTCACAGAACCCTTCCAGTTCATTTGATGACAGTATTTTCTGTAGTTGTTTGGCTTAGTTAGAACTGATGTTGGGGTTCTGGGTTCCCTGCTGTGAGCCACTTATTTTCTGGCTGTTCAGGGACCAATTCAGCACTCTGTCATCAATTGTTTCACACATGCCTGGTAGCGACTTACAAGGGAGACTTGGCAAAGGAATCTAAGAAACATTTATTAAATGCTCTTTTCTATGGATGCGCTGGGAAAACTAGATGTACTCTTTACGAGGAACTCTCATTCCAATGAGGAGAAAGTAAAATAGAGCAAAACCATCACTTCCTAGAAAGCATTGCAAAATAGGTGCCGTCTAGCTGGTGAGTTGTCAGAGGCATGTTTGTCTACCAAAGTAGGCATTACTCCCTGCAATTTTTCTTATTTAACTTAAAAAAAAAAAAGTACAAATCTCTAAAATTTCATTAGTTGCTAAGAGAGCACCTTTCAGGGTGTGTTTTAAACATCTATGTAGATGCCAAACATTTTATGTTTCTTGATGTGAGAGCAATATATATTAATTTGCTGACAAACTAGTAAATTTTACCCAAGGAGGAAGTAGTGATAAGGCAGTTGACACTATAAAACTCTTATCTTGACAGTTTACTGTGTGAGAAACACTTTCAGTATTCTTACTTCAATATGGAACTCTTGACATTGGGTTAAGTGATTTATTCACAAACTGTTTTAGAATTAAAAGCAAGACTTCTCTAGTCGTACCTAGCCCTACATAAATAAATCACCCTATTTGATTTATTGTCATCCATGTTAGATACCAAGGATTGTCTGTGACCATGAGTTTCTAATCAAATTGAATTCCTTCACAATTCTCGAATAATGAAGGTAGCTGATTTCCAGATCTGATGGCTAGTGACATTCAGGCCACTCCTGACCCTATGCCCTTCATGTTATCTGTATCCCCTCCTACTCCTTTTGCTTCTTCACTTCTCTTATATTCTTAACAGTTTTCCCCTTTTCCCAAAAGATCTCCTTACATCGTAGTTATTAACCCTCTTTCTACCAAATGTGTTGCAAATATGCTCCCCTAAATATAAATTGCCTTTCTAATTTTTCAAAGATTTTTTTAATACAGATGTTTTTGTGTTGTCCAATCTTTTTCTTTGTGCTTTCTCCTTTTTAATAATTTTTTTAAGTCTATTCCTTGCTGCCCCCGTCTGTCTTTATTTAACCCATTTATGAAATTAGTTTGTTTGGTATAAGTTATGTGATGAGGGGCTACACTTTATACTTTTGTTTTCCTAAATAATTTGTTGTTGCAACTACTCATTGTGTTGTGGCATCTCCATTACGATAGGTTAAACTATTGCATAATCTAGGGTCTGTTTGGGGCTATCTGATCTTTCAGTTGCTTTGTCAAATGTTTATTGGGTGAATAGGTGTTTTATCTAACTCTTCTTTGGCCAGTACCAACTACTATGTAGCTTTATGCCTTAAATCTTTGAGCCATGTCCCACCCTGTTTCTTTCTTTTTTGGTATTACTGTTGTTTTTCAAAATTTGCATACCAGTTCTCACTGATTTCTTTTTCTTCCAAATGAATTTAAGAATATCATTATCTTACTGGGGCGCCTGGGTGGCTCAGTCATTAAGCATCTGCCTTGACTCAGGTCATGGTCCCAGGGTCATGGGATCAGACTCCTTGCTGGGCGGGGAGCCTGGTTCTCCCTCTCCTGCTTCCCCTGCTTGTGTTCTCTTCTCGCTGTCTCTCTCTGTCAAATAAATAAATAAATAAATAAAGTCTTTTAAAACAAGGAGTATTATCTTATTATCTAGATTAGAACTTAGAACTCTTGGTCAAGTTCCTACAAAACAAAGCAAAATTTGGTAAAATTTTTTTTCCAGTCGAATTAAAACTTTTATATTGGAGGGAATATATTTCTGTTTGAAACCATCTCTATTAAACCCCAAACAAACTTCAGATAAATTCTAGATGTTTAATAGCTAAAAAGTTGCCTTTGAGTTGTAGCAAGTTTCAGTGAGCAGAGTTTACATTCTGATCAGGAAAGGAAATTTCCAATAGCGTAAATGGTTCCTTCAGTACCTTTGTAATCAGAATTGGAGAAGTAGGAAAATAGTTTTTTTCTTTTACGTCAACATCACTAAACTAGTAAAATGCATGTTTAGGGTTAAATACATTTAACTGGATTTTAACTAATTAATATTTATATTGTGAACAAGTTGCATGGTAAAAATTTATCAGATAGGTGTACCTGTGTGTCTGTCTTTGATTAGGGATTTCTGTTTATAGAAAGAGATTGAAAATTGTTTCTTTGGCTTTCTTTGATGTTCAGAATCAGAGCTCAATTTTGCACCTTTTGGAGAATGAGGCAGGTGCAGGTAGAGAAGCTGACAGCTCTTGGGAGGGTTAATTAGAGCTAATTATAATTTGATTGACCTGCTTTTCCTCCAGAAAGCTTAACCAAATCTTCCTTTGTAAAATGAAGATTTTGCTTTTTCAAACAAACTGAAGAAAATCTTTGTTTCTTGGATTTACAAATGTCTTTCCTTTTACACGCTTTTCAAAGAAGTGTCACCATATAATTCGTAGAAGCAGGGATATGGGTGGGGTGGGAAAGGACCTTCATGATTATATAGTCCTTGAGAGCATATATAATATTACCTTGTGATGAAAAACTACTTTTTAGGGAAATATAAACTAGTGTGCATAATTTTTAAATCTTTGTAATGAAAAACCAGGAAATACAATTGTCAAACACAATGAAGTGTAACTGTCCCTCATCCCACATAGTTTTAATATAACCTCATTTGCTTGATAAATACTATGAAAGGATTTTTAAATTCATATATAAAGGGAATATAATGAAATGATTTGCTTTTCATTAAGTCATTTTCATAGCATGGTTTATGGTTGTTATTGTAATTATTCAAATGAAATGTAGTTCTACTAATAGTCTCATAAAATTGAAACATTATATGAAGAACTTTTCTATGAAAGCTTCTTACCTAATAAAATTCTCTAAGGCAATTACTATATATGCAAAACAAAGTTGTCATTTTTGCTGTCAGCCCAGTTATCTCTCATATTTATGGTAAGTGGAGCCCTTGTTCATATTACATGGGGTTTTGCCTTCCAGCTTGTGTTCGAAATATGGGCAGTCAAGGCTCTTTGGCTTTAGAAAGTTAGGCAGTAAAATACTTAATATTTTAATGACAGCTCAAGATAGCAATAGAAGATACTAAGCACGTGATTAATTACAGACAACAGATATTATAGAAGATAAAAGGGGGGGAAATCATTGTAAGCTGAAGTGGTCTGGCTTCCCAGAGGAGGTAAAATATAAAGTAGATTTTGAATGATAGGCAAGAACCGAGTGAAGAAAAAAGAGGGAAAGTGTATAGATAGTGGAAGGAGCAATGTGCTGCAAAGCATCTTGAATGCAGGAGAGTTCAGTGTAAGTAAATTTGGTAAGTCATGTAATTGGATAGGGTAATCATGTAAGAGGTTGCTAAAGCTGGAAAGTTAGATTTGGAACCAGTAGTGGAAAGCCTGGAAATATGGCTTTTGCAGATGTTTTATCATACTACCTAAGGTTATCTTAGGTGGGTTACCTGAGCAGTATTTTGGGACAATTAACCCTTCAGAAGCATGCAGAGTATGTGAGAGTGAAGAGCACAGTAGGCAGGGCGATCATTTTATGGGATTCTCATAGTGCCTAACGCTGAGGTGATGAGAATGTGAATCAGTAACGTGGTGCAGATTAAGGAATGGCTGCAAATACATCATGAATGAAGACTTCACAGTGCCTCATAGCTGCTTAGGTATGAAGGTGGGGATGGTGGGCTGGATGTATGCACGGAGGAGGAGCAAGGAAAGAGAAAGGAGAGAGCACATCTCAGAGGCACATAGAAAGTTCCATGAATTCATTTTCTCCCCCAAGTGCATCCTTGCTTACAGAATGAACTGTAGATTCATTCATGAATACCTGCAAATTACTTTGAGATCATCCATTGGGAGAAATAGTATACACATTTTAATAAATCTGATATACAAGTTAAGGAACCTATACATAACTTGCTTTTAAACACTTTTCCTTCAACAGCCTTCTTCCTGCAGTAACCCTTAATCTTTCTCACAAGCTGTAGTGGGACCAAGACCAACAAGAGTTCTCCAATGAGTGAATGTCGGAAGCTGATAAGAGAAGTATTCTTTCAGGCTTCACAGCATAAGTTACATTATACCAAGACATATATCTCTGCAGTTTCTTTTTTTCTCCTGTTGGCCATTGACATTTTGAAAGATTTACTGATTAGCTTAAAAATTACAGAATTGTGAAGGTTACTGATATGGATGTGCTAGCCTAATTACAAATGTGCAACTGCTGTGAATGCTTTTTCCTTCTACTTTAGGGAGCCATTACGACTCATAACTAGGGAAGAAAAGGTTTTACATAACTGTTGCTAACATTAAAAAGACCTGTGCACATTATGTTATTACGTTCCCAACTTCTCTAAAGTTCAATAACTGGTATTACTAATTGATTGCGTCAGGAAAACCCTTAATAAATTGTCTAGTCTAGCTCTAATCGTATAGGTGATTATGTCTATCTTTCAAAAGCAGTAAAGAGGAACTGTACCAAGAACTGTAATTGTTTCTTTAACCTTCCTGTGAGAGTTGTTTTGATGTTATAAAGTAGGTGTTGTTATTTCCCATTATACAACTGAGTTTGTTAGAGAATTAGAGAATTACATAGCCCTGAAAAAAAAAATCACAAATCAAAGATTCTGACCTAGGTATAGCTCATTCTAACACTCATATTTTCTCTCTTTTTTTTTTAAGATTTTATTTATTTATTTGACAGAGATAGAGACAGCTAGCGAGAGAGGGAACACAAGCAGGGAGTGGGAGAGGAAGAAGCAGGCTCATAGCGGAGGAGCCTGATGTGGGGCTCGATCCCATAACGCTGGGATCATGCCCTGAGCCGAAGGCAGATGCTTAACAACTGCACCACCCAGGCGCCCCCATATTTTCTCTTTTTTATCATGTTCCTTGTGGGGAAGAAGTGCTGTGTGTGGAAAAACACACAGCACATTGTCTTTCTGTCCGAGCTTATACTGCCCTTTGTGTGAGTTGATAATGCCCTTTGTCTCTTTTGTCAAAGGGGATTTGGTGTGGTCTTTCCCAAAGATTCATTGTGAAATTATAAGGTGGAAAATCCTCATTTTATAATGGGACAGTATGAGTTGGAGGTATTTCCTCAGTGTCACCAAAAAAAAAAAAAAAAAAAAAAAAAACAAAAAAAAAAAAAAAAAAAAGCCAAGTCAGAGATTTGACTTCATAGCTCAAGATTCCCTTCTAGTCTCTGTGCTCAACGTACTCAGTATTAAAAGCATAATGCTTATGTTGATTTTTCTGATTGCTTTTACATCTTGGTTTCGCTTTTCTAACTTTCTAAACTGAATTCACCTCTACCTAATACAAAGTAATTCAGTGAACTGGCTGCGGCACCTACCCTGGTGGGATTTTGGGCTCGTGGTGAGGTACTCCGAAAATTCTGGCTTAATTGTTACTGACATGGGAGGCTTTACAGTTATTTATTAGAAGACGACCCAGGAGGAAAGAAAAAAAATGGATTTATGTGATCCTGCATTGCTAAATACAGCACACTGCTGCTATCTCTTTTTCACTGCTTCCTCTAAAAGTCGTCATTTCAATGCACTAATCTTTTAAACAGCCATTCAGTGGGAATTGGGCTAGAACTTTGCTAAGGGGTCACATTTACCAACCTGACAGTTATACATTGACAAAAGAAATAGCATGAATTTATTCAGCATCAAAACCTGTGCATCTTTTACCACCAACCGCATTTCACACTGTATTACCATCAGTGAACTATCATGGCTATATAAATTCCATCCAGGTTCTTCATTTAATTAACTAGCCTTCTTTGAACAAAAATAAAAGTGCTGTTTTTTATAGAGGAATAAAAGCTGCATGAAGTGAGTGTGAAGGAGACAGATCATCAAATTAGTTATTATTCATTGCAGCTATGGAGAATTATCTGCCCCTCCTCTTTCTCTTCAGCGGCAATGTATTTTTTTTTCCTAGCTTGATTGAATGGAAAATGGGGAACGGTGTAGCAGCCTCGAAGATATTTTAGTATATTATCCTGGCCGCAACCTAAGCTCGTGTGGGGGTGGGCACTGATGATTCTGTCATCTACAAGTGATTTTTTTTTTTTAATCGTTTTCTGAAGTTGGAGAGACAGTATGGCGTCATAGCCAAGAACATGAACTTTGTGACTGCACTGCCTGGGTTCAAATCCTAGCCCAGCCACTTTTTAGGTCTGTGATTCTGAGCAAGTTACTCGACCTTTTTGTGCTTCAGTTTTCTACCTATTAAATGGGTGTAAGAATAGACATGCCTCACACGGCAGTGTGTGGATTAACTGAGCTGGTCCGTGTAAAACATTTGAAGTGGTGCCAGCATCCATTTCCATCCTGTATGCACAGCCGCAGTCTGACGTGACGTGGGTCACCTGGCCTGAACCAACCAATGTGGCTTGGTAAATGTTCTTTTATTTCCTCAGGTATTTCTTTCTAACAGTGCCCTTTGGTGAGAAGATGACTGGTTTTAAAGATAAGGAAATCAAGTTCCTAAGGGTTTTTTGTTGTTGTTTTAATCTGAGTATAGTTGACACACAATGTTACCTTAGTTTCAGTTGTACAACCTAGTGATTCAACAACTACAGTCATGCTGTGCTCACCATAAGCGTAGTTACCGCCTGTCACCGTGCAACACTGTTGTGATACCGTTGACTCTTCCCCTGGCTGTACCTTTTGTTCCTGGGACTGAGATCAGGCCCTTTGAATCAGGGGTGAAGGGAGTATTTGGTTGGCCACTTCTCTCCATCCTGAACCGTGCTGTCAGATTTAGCTTTCTAAAGCACTCTGTTCTCCAATCAGTTTCCGCTCAAAAGGGCTTAAGATTTGCCTGATACAAGCCCTTTTGCCTGTCATGCCATTTCTACCAAAGCCTGACTCTTTCTCTGTCTCTCGTCCACCTTTTTTTATCCATTGTTCTCCCAGGAAGCACTTACTCCAGTCAGAATTGACCTAGGGCCATTTCTCAAATGTACCACATTCCTTCTTGTATTCTCTTCCTTTGTTCACCTTGTTCTTTTTGTCTCTCTTGCCCGGCACTGTTCTTCCACTTATCTAAGGCATGCTTAATGTTCTGAACAGAGCCAGGAAAGGGAAGGTCTGTTTTATCCCCTTTGTATTTTTTTTATCACATAATATGATTATCTAGATGCACTAGCTGCTAAGTAAATGTTGTTAATGATGATGAAGTCTTCTGTTAGCTGTACTTTCAAACTATATTTAGAATCTAACTGCTTTACACCATCTCCAACACTGTCACCTTTGTTCAAGCCGCAGTTTTTAGGCCTGTCCCCTTCTCCCTGCTCCAGCCTTGCCCAGCCCCTGCAGTTTATTCTCCACCCAACAGCAAGAGTAATCCACTTATAATTCAAGTCAGATCGTAATCATTTCTCTGCTCCAAACCCTCCAAGAACATCCCATCTCATCCTGAGTAAAACCAAAGCTTTTATGATGGCCTGCAAAGCCTCTTAAGATCTCCCAACCTCCTCCCTGCCCTTACTCATTTCCTACTACTCCCTTCTTCCTGTCCCTCTGCTTAATGCCACACTTGGCTTCCTTGCTGTTCTCTAAAAATGCAAGGAACAATTCCGTCTCAGGGCCTTTGCGTCGACTGTTCCCTTTGCCCAAAAAAGCTTCTGGGGAAATCTTCATGGCTCCATGCTTCCTGTGGGTCTCTGATTAAATGTCTTCTCAGTGAGGTCTTTGCTGATAATCCCTAATTTACTGTCCATCTCCCCAAACTATAATGTAAATTCGGGGTCGGAAAGGGCATGAGGGAGGGCTTTTTGTCTGTTTTGTTAGGTGCTCTGTCCTCAGTACCTGAAACAGAACCTGACACATAGTAAGTACTTAATAAACATTTATTGAATGTATGAATGAAAAATTGACCCTTAAAAATATGCCCATGTTCCTAACTCTCCCTTCATTTCAAATGCATTTAGACTCAAACAAAAGCAAGCATCCTATAATAGCTCTGAGAAAATTAAAGTAGCCGTAGTTGAATATTAGCCATGGCAATTGGAGCAGAAAGTTCCGTTGTAGAAAAAGAAAATTTCTACATCCAGTAAGGAAAAAGAAATGGTTTACAGTATAATAACGGCCATGCTAAACTATATCAGTGTCCTTAGGGGACTGTCATTGACCTAGCACCAAAGCACATTTTGAGAGAGCAAGCGGTTTTAGTCACCCCATCCTCTTCCTAAGGTGGAGAGCGTAGCTCGTGTATAGTTTTGTTTTGTTTTGTTTGTTTGTTTTGTCATTTAGTAACATTAAAATGGTGAAAAGAGCATTAGTGTTGGAGTTCAGCAGACCTGGGTTTAAACTCTGGCACTGCTATGTGTCCTTGGACAGGATATGTAACCTCTCTGGGCCCCTGTTTAATTATGTATAAAATGGTTTTTAATGATGACTCTCTGCTGATGTTGTTCTAAAGGTTAAATGAGAGAAGACACATGAATCACCTAACATGTTTAATAAATGTGAGCATTGCACCCTATAGAAATAGCAAGATGTTTTGCTACTGAATTCCACCTTTTGGCCTTTTGGGGGGGGGCGGGGTTGCAAAATGGTGGTTTTTTTTAAAGCACAGGGACAGGACCTGTGGGCAGAAAGAGCTGCTGCCCCTTGTGAGGGGTGGCTGATTAAAAACTTGGGAGTTGGGGGAGGTAAGGAAAAGGGAGGTTTCGAAAGGATTTTCATGTGTTAAGATTCACAGGATACCAGAGGCCTTGCCATTGTAAATGAAAAGGGGGATGTAACAGTTAGACTGATGTCTAGAAATAAGCCTTGGATCCTGGGCTTGGACCACAGGGAAGTCCACAACACCACAAATCTCTCAGCTGTATTTGAAGCTGCAAGAATCTTCCTAGAACATGAGCCCCACCACCTACCTGAGTTCTGTGGAAGCCTACTCTTTCTATCTTTTGAACCTGTTCTTAATTCTGTTCTCCATTTCCAATTCCCTTCTACTTCCCTTCTTTCCAAAGGGTTATGCTAGGTGTGTGAAGTTGGAGATTCCATACTGAAAATTATCCAAGAAATCGACAGAGGAAAAGTAAGATCGGGCATTGGCTCTACATCATAAAATCACGTGAATACGAAGTTTTAAATGGTGATGTGAGGAACACCTGTCTATCGATTAAGTTTGGTAATTACGACTTCCAGAGGAAGGAAGAGATTTTGTTTCAGCTGTTTTGCTGAACTGTTTTTTAACATGGCTTTTTTTCAACGGCCTGAATTTTGAAATCCTCAGGAAGCCAAAGCTGTGGTTGAAGAAACCAGAGCCCTGCGAAGTCGAATCCACCTTGCCGAGGCTGCACAGCGCCAGGCACACGGAATGGAAATGGACTACGAAGAAGTGATCCGTCTGTTAGAGGCCGAGATCACAGATCTAAAGGCTCAGCTTGCTGATTATTCGGACCAAAATAAAGTAAGCAAAACCGTCCTCTCTTTTAGTTACCATGGTTTCCTTGCCGTTGTCATGTATCCTGTTTTCATTTCCTTTTCATCTGCTCTTCTAAACTAGGTCAGTGTTTGTCTTCTATTATTCAATGATAGGATGATGTGTCCTGATGCAATGGGTGGGGGGTCATGCAAAGGTTGTGAGCCTCCCTTCATCCACATAGCTTGGGGATGGAAAAGCATGTGCCCCAAATTTATTTGGGTCATTGGTCAACATTGTACAGCTCAGGTGTGAAGTCCTGGAACTATTTAACATTTAATTGATTACATTGGTTTTCTCCTTTTGTTCCTAAACTTGCTAATTTGCCTGGTGGGGATGAGAGGAGGAGAGTCTAGGGATGGGTTTTGCTCTTTGATTAGAGCACTCAAGGAAGTGTGAATGTTAAATAATTTTTGCCCAGGGCCCAAGATAATTAATAGAAAGAAACTGAGTTTGAATTTAATAGGCTCCAATTTCAATAGCAAAATACCGAATGCTGTTCAGAAGGCAATGTGATCTTTTTTTATGTGAGTTTTTTTAGTTTGTGATTTTTTTTATAACATAATACATACTATATTCATTGAAAGGTCTTCAAAAACTATAATAGACATATACATTTTTGTTTCTCCGAGGTAGACAGTTAAGTAAATTGAAATACGTATTTTATAACTTTTAACGAGTTCACTTAGAATAGGTATTTATATCTCTAATCCAGTCAACTTTCAAGAAAACATAAAGCAAATTTGAATACTTTATGTCTCTCTATATAAATATAAAACAGTTAAATACCTTAAATATACCAAGTGGAAGTGAAACCAGTTTTAGAAAAGCAAAATACAGAAGAAAATCTGAAATTTTCTTTGATAAGCTCTTAAGAGTCACTAATACGTTTCTCACATCTGCCCATTTAAACTGATTCCAAAAGAAAGGTGATATTCTTGTCACCCTTTGATAATACACAAGGCTAAGGGAAAATCATATTACTTGAAAAGGCAGCAGTATTTTAAAATTTTACATTATATTTGTTATTTTTGGCCCAGTGTTTATATTATGAAATCAGAGAGACATGCTTATTTCATGTGAGTAACTTCAACATGATTCTGAAAATATTGGGAATTATCAAAATATCAAAAGTATGGTTTCCTTTGCTATGCAAGCGCTTTTTATCTTATGAAGTCCCGAAAGTTCATTTTTGCTTTTGTTTCCCTTGCCTTTAGAGATGTGTCTTGAAAGAAGTTGCTGCAATGTTGGGATGAGCCCTGTGTGTTATACGCAACTAATGAATCATTGAACGCTAAAAAAAGAAAAAGAAAATTAAAATTAATGAAATTCCAAAAAAAAAATTTTTTTAAAGTGCTGTTTTATTAAACTCTATGTACTTTTGAAGGGATAATCAACAGTCTTTAAAAATACTTTCTAAGTAATATTCAAAGAGTTCTCATGAATTTATTCTTTTTTTTTTTTTTTTTTTTTTTTTTTGGAGGCATAGGTTATTTGTAATTCTCTGTCCCAGCTTCTAGCTGAGACACATTTTTGTCCTAAGTTGTCTGGCAATATAATTCAGTTTTTCTCTTTTTTAACATAATGGGGTTTCATGCCATTCCTCATAACAAGATTCTAAACTAAGCCCTTAACCTGTCTCTGAAAAAACAATCTTTTGTTTATTTTTTTCTTTTCTTTTTTAAAAATTTTATTTATTTATTTGTCAGAGAGAGAGCACAAGCAGGGAGAACAGCAGACAGAGGGAGAAGCAGGCTCCCCGCTGAGCAAGGAGCCCGATGCAGGACTTGATCCCAGAACCCTGGGATAACGACCCAAGCCAAAGGCAGGCACTTGACCGACTGAGCCATCCAGGCGTCCCTGTTTATTTCCAAAGAAAAAATATTGGACGAGAATATCTCAACATTTCCCAAACTCAGTGCTAGTGGAAAAAGAGAAGGAAACTTTTTTCAATTATTTGAGATTGCTTCAAGAGACATTGACCAAGATATTGCAGAACTCAGATTCAAATATTCATTTTTAAAGATATAGATTCTCTTTATAACAGTGTTTTTATTTTTCACTGTGAGTCTTCCCTTATGTCATCTCTATAGTTACTTACCTTTTTTATTTTTGTTTTTTTCTGTTTACCCTCAGCTTAGGAAGTAAAACATTACCAAAAGCTTTGAAGATCCAGTGCCCCTCCCCAGTTGTATCCCCCTCCCTCGCCCTCAGAAGTAACCGCTTTCCTAGATTATTAACCACTTTCTTGATAATTTTACCACCTATCTTTATATCTCAACAATAAACATTGTTGAGTCTTGCCTGTTTATCAATATATAAATAGAAATGTCCTGCATGTGTTCTTCCTACTTGCTTTTTTCACTCAACCTCTTATTTTTGCAATCCATCTATTTGAAATTTATAGCCAGTTCATGTATCTTCACTTTTTTGTACTCCCTTAAATGGATATACTGCAGTATCTTGGTCCATTCCGTATTTGATGAACAGTCTAATTGTTTTTTTGTTTTCTCTATTATGAACAATGTTGCTAAACACATTTTTGTACACATATCATGCTCCACATGCGTAACAGTTTGTCTTGGGCTCATATGGAACTGCTAGGTTGAACAATGGTCGATCAACTTTACTAGGTAATGTCAAATTGTGTTTGAAAGCTTTTGAACCAATTTTTACTCCCACCAGGAGTGAATAAGAGATACTGTTTACCCCACACCCTTGCTGACACTTTGTTTTCATTTACTTTTAATTTATATCAGTCTGGTAGGTAAGATAAATAAATCTCATTGTGGTTTAATTTGGATTTCCCTGGTTACTAATGACTTGGAGCCACCGGCGTGCTGGGACCAGCTGGCAGTGGCTCACAATAGGTGATTGTGCGCATCTCTTCTTAGCGGCATATTCAGCGACATCAGGTTAGCAGCTTGAAAGCAGCCATGGTGGAGTTATTTACACCCCCAAGTGCTATAAACCAGGGCTTTTCCCCCCGGCCCAGATAGCCAGTTGAGCATAGATTTATGTACTTGTTAGGCATTTGTGTTTCTCTGTGAAATGCCTCTTCATTACTTTCAGCCGTTTTTTCCCATTGGGTTATTCTTTTCATATTGATATGTAGTGATTGTACGTATGTTCCAGTTGCTAACCCTATATTAGGTTATATGTTACCGAAGTCTTTTCTCAAATTTATGGCTTGCCTTTCACCCAATGGTGAAATAAACATTGATTTTCATATAGTCACACTTATCTGTCCTTTCCCTCGTGTGTCTTTTTAGAAGGTCTTCCATTCCCAAAGATATTCTTTGATATTTGCCTCTAAAAGTTTTAAAGTTTTGGGGGCTCCTGAGTGGCTCAGTCAATTAAGTGTCTGCCTCCAGCTCAGGTCATGATCTCGGGGTCCCGGGATTGAGCCCTCCCTGTGTCGGCTCCCTGCTCGGCGTTGAGTCTGCTTCTCCCTCTCCCTCTGCTACTTCCCCTCCACTTGTGGGCACGCTCTCCGCTCTCTCTCTCAAAGAAACAAAAATCTTTAAAAAAAAAAAAAATCTTTAAAGATTTGGTCCTCCTGTCATTGGTTTTGTGGCGTTATGTGGGGGTAGGGGTCCATTTTATTCTTTTTTTATTCTAAGTGAATGACCAACTATCCCAGCACCATTTATTCGAAAGTCTCTTCTTTCCTAATTGATCTATAAATCAGCTCTGTCATATATCAAGATTTCAGGTGTGTCTATCTTCCTGAGGGCCCTGTACTCTCTTTCACTGGTCTATTTGTACGTTCTTGTGCCAGTGTTGTATACTGTATCTTTGACAGTAGGTCTTAATGTCTGATCACCCTGCCTAGTTCTTTTTCTTTAAAAGTATGTTGCCTACGTGACCCTTTGATCTTTTATATGTATTTTAGACTTGGCTTATAAATTCAATCAAAAGGAAAAAGAACTATTGGAATTGTTACTGAAAATGCATTAAATATATAGTTTAATTGGGCAAGAATTTGCATGTTTATGATTCTTTATTAATAAACACCAGTGAGGCACAGAAAGGTTAATTGTGTTGTGACCAGAGAATCTAGTCTATAGCATAATAACTCTAAAATTTGATGGCTGCTTCACGGTTTACTATATGGCCAGTGTTCACACATGTTCAAAGTGAGCTTGAAAAGAATTCTGCCGTTTTTCGATGTATCATTTTCTGTAGTCCATTAGATCAGGGTCATTAATTGTGGAGTTCAGTTCTTCTCTAATCATTTTAATTTCCTTATCAGAGAAATGCATTAAAATCTCCCTTGTTTTTTTTTTAATTTATATATTTTGAAGTAATATAAGCAGCATATAAGCTTAGAATTATATTATCATCCTTTATGGAATGTTATGACTCTTCAATATAGCAATCTTCTTTTCCCCCTAATATTTATTTTTGATTGATATTAAAATAGTTACAACAGCTTTCTTTTGGTATTTACTTGTGTGTGTTTTCCTTTCTTTTACTTTTAACTTTGCAGTGTGATTATGTTTTCGTTGTGTATATGGTAAACAACATATAGCCGAATTTTTTCCTCATCTTACTAATTTTTGTCCTTTAATTGGAAAGACCTTTCCATTTATACTCTTTTATTTGCTAATGCACTTGGCTTCATTTCCACCCTCTTTTAATTTATGCATTTTATGTGTCCTGTGTTTTTTGGTTGTTTTTTTAGTTGTCATTTCTTGCCTACTTTTGTTTTTGTTTTTGTTTGAATCGGTTCAGATTTCTCCTGTGTTCCCCAATACCCATTCCATTTATTTCTTTCTGCTAGGCTAGAAGGTATGCACTCCGTTTCTAATTTTTAAAGATTATCTTAGAAATTTTAACATTCTTTTTTAACTTAAATTGTAAAACTAATCACTAGCTTTCCCCTTCTTCTAAATATTATAAGCACTTTAGAAAATAAATCCTATCATCCCTTCCTACTTAATTTCTATTTTTGTCAGTATTTTAGTTCTTTCTTGACTTTTAACACCATAAATTAGACACTATTACAGTTTATTTTGTGCCGTCAACCTTTGTTTAAATAGATATTCATGTTTACCATTTTCTATGTTCCGCATTATTTTTGCATCTCAGACCTTCTTGCTAAAATTATTTCCTTCCTGAAGTACGTGTTTTAGAAATGTGTTTAATGAGGATCTGTTGGTAACAAATTGTCTTCAGCTTTGTTTGTCTGAAAACATCTTTATTGAACTCTTGCTCTTGAAATACATTTTTGCTACATTTAAAGTAAGTTGGCATTTAATTCCTTTTAGTGTTTTTATTCCATGGTTGTGATATCAGCAGTCAATCTGTTATTTGTTTGCAATCCGTTGTTTCCTTCTAGATGATTTTCAGATCTTTTTATCTTCAGTGTTCAGCATTTGACGATGAGTCATGTGTTGACTTATTCTTATTTATGTTGTTTGATATTCACTGAACTTCCTGATCTGAGGAAGAGTGTCTTTTGTTATTTCTGAAAAACCCCACGTTATTATACTGAGCAGTTTCTCCTTCATTCCTTCTGAACCATCATGTGTAATGCAGGTAGGGTGTATGGTAGATCTTCATCTAGTTATATTCTCCTTACTGCTTCTCCTTCATTTATATTTTCCATTTTTATTTTTCTGCTGTATTATGACAACCTTCTTTACCTCTGCCTTCCAGTTTACCCATTCTCTTTTCAACTATATCTAATTGGATATGAAACCTATAAATGAGTTTTTAATTTAATTTTGATTATGTTTTTTTTTTAAGATTTTATTTATTTATTTGACAGAGATAGAGACAGCCAGCGAGAGAGGGAACACAAGCAGGAGAGTGGGAGAGGAAGAAGCAGGCTTATAGCGGAGGAGCCTGATGTGGGGCTCGATCCCATAACTCCGGGATCACGCCCTGCGCCGAAGGCAGATGCTTAACGACTGAGCCACCCAGGCGCCCAGATTATGTTTTTATTTTTAAGATTGATTATTTATGTCATAGGGGTCTATTTTTATAGTTTCTTTTTCCTTTTTATGTTTTAAATTCCTCCCTAATTTTTAAAACATTAAACATTATAGTCTGCATCTGATCACTCCAGTATCTGTTGTCTTTATCGGTCTGATCCTGTAATTTATTTTTTTTTAAAGATTTTATTTATTTATTTGACAGAGATAGAGACAGCCAGCGAGAGAGGGAACACAAGCAGGGGGAGTGGGAGAGGAAGAAGCAGGCTCATAGCGGAGGAGCCTGATGTGGGGCTCGATCCCATAATGCCGGGATCACGCCCTGAGCCGAAGGCAGACGCCTAACCGCTGTGCCACCCAGGCGCCCCGATCCTGTAATTTATTTCCTTCAACTGACTTAATAAATTATTCATGATAGCTTATTTCCTGAGGTCATGTTCTTTTGACACATTATATGTACCAATTTATTGGGGATCTGAGTTTAGAAAATATCCCTCCACAGAAGTTTTGTGTTTGCTTCTACCAGCCTGGGACTGTTTTAAACTAAAATTTCAGCTTATAAATTTACAGAACACATGGGTAAAACAAATTATGACCTCAAATCATGAGTTGGGGCTTGTGATTAGAAGAGATAGGGGAGACTTTCTTGAGCCCACTTTCCAGACCCAAAATCAAAATCATATGTTTACTTCTGTAAGGTTTGTTTCTTTCTAAGTCACCCATTAAAGTTCTCTCATTTGCCATCTGTGCCGAAAGATGTACCCTCAGAACAAATTATGCTGTACTGAGTTCACCCAGCATTGTTGTTTATCTTCCTGGAATTCCTTTACTGTCCATGGGATTCCTTTACTTCCCTGCCAGCTCAGCTTTATGCTGGATCATATTACAATAGTATATATGTATATCTTTAGCAATTTTGGTTCTACCACACTGGTAGCCATTTCTGTTAGCAGCTAGCAAGCCATATTGTTAAAAAAAAAAAAAAAAAAGAATGGAAGAAAGAAAGAAGAAAGAAAGAAAGAAAGAAAGAAAGAAAGAAAGAAAGAAAGAAAGAAAAAGACAAAATAAACTCAATTTAAACGTATTTTGCCATAAGAATCAACAAAGTCATATACAGCTTATCTCATAAAATTTGCATCATCCCCGTGCAGTTTAACTTTTAAATATGCAATTAAATGCCTCCCCAAATCAGAAGATACACATAGTAGGAGAAAATAAATAATATGGTAATGTTAGATATCAGTTAATAAAAAAACTGAAAATAGGAGCCACTGATGTAAAAATCAAAGAAATGAGTAAAGCCTTCCTTTTGATATCTCTGTCCAGGAAAGTGTTCAGGAGTTAAGAAAGAGAATTACAGTACTCGACTGCCAATTGCGAAAATCGGAAATGGCTCGAAAAACTTTTCAGGCATCCACTGAAAAGCTTCTTCATTTTGTAGAGGTAAATTTTCCCATTATATTACTTTACGTCCATTTTTAAGAAATCTGTAGATGACTGACATAGATAAATGTCTTAGTGTTTGGTAGCTAATGAAACATTCTCTGGCTCAAAATAGCAATGCTAACCTATAGTCAGGTTTAAAATTGCATAGAGAATGAAAAGACCAGCTAACCAGTAGATTGTTAAGAGAAATAATTGAGATAGGATAACATGATCCCAAATATATGCTATGTTTTCATGAACACTTTCTTAAAACTGTTAATACTATGTAAACATTATTTGATAAATATTTACCCTATAAAAAATGTTTCCATAGCTCTTACACGTCTGAGTAGAGTTCCATGTCAATGTAATTGATTTTTCCCCCATGTAACAAACACCTTTTAATCAATTGGGAGTGGGAGGAGGGGGGCGGTTATAAATATTAGTTAAGTAAGAGAAGACATCTTAAAAATATCAAACTTACAATCTCCTTTACGGTCTTGTTTGTCTCTAGACTATTCAAGAATTATTTTCTGATAATTCTTCTCCTTTATCAAGTTTAAGGTAAGAGTATTTAAG
Source organism: Ailuropoda melanoleuca (assembly GCF_002007445.2). Classification (NCBI taxonomy): domain Eukaryota; kingdom Metazoa; phylum Chordata; class Mammalia; order Carnivora; family Ursidae; genus Ailuropoda; species Ailuropoda melanoleuca. Next base: position 16,974,048 of record NC_048230.1, on the reverse strand, counting down.
TGTTTTCTGTAGAGTATGATTACATTTTTCATTTGGTAATTGTGATTAAAATACTAAAATCTCTTAAATAGCCTCAGATGCTACATAACTCCTACTGGATGCTGTTTTTTTTTTCATGTTTTGTGGAAGTAGATACAAGGACATGTTGTTTTCGACCCCATCTCTGTAAAAGAAATTCCTAGAGGGACTTAGCCAGTCACTGTAACCTAGTACTCTAAAATTGAGGTAGGAATCACCTATCTTGTTTTTGTCAGGAATTCTGTAAAGATGGGATTGCCTTGAAGTTCTCTAAGCGTCCGTGTATGAATAAAAATTACTTGAAAGGTCAGTCTCAACCCAGCAGATCAGTTGTTATGGCAAACAGAATTTTATAAAACATGTTCATGCATCAGTTTCTTTCATTTTCAACATTCAGTTGACACAAATAAAAGGAATACATTTGGAGGATACACCTTGGTTTTGTTATTATTCACAGTTTGTTTCCAATTCGAAGTTTCTTACTAAGAGCGACAAACTTACTAATAAGATTTATGTATTTCAAACTGCAAGTTTATGGTCACTTTGATACATAATGAGAGATACACAAAAGAAAGTTTCCTGTTTATACATTTTCAAAGCAGTTCTTCTCTGGTCTTTAATAGATGCCACTAGCCATGTATTTCTACTTCTGGCAATACACGTTTGCAGAAACAGGAAAACACTGCCCTTTACTATGAAAACAGCAGTTTAATAAATGAAGATGATTCATTATATTCTTATTGTATTTTAGGGTTCCACATGGCACTTTTTTTTTTTACTCTAGAAGAATGTCTATGGTAGTACAGTTTTAAAAAATTTTATTACTGAAATGTAGTTGTCACACAGTGTTCTAGTTTCAGGTGTACAACATAGTAATTTGATTATTCTATATGTTATGTGATAATAGTACACTTTTAAACTCATTTTATTGTGATGCTTTCTTTATTCTAATGAAAGATTTGACATTTTATTGCTATCCATGCTGCTTATGATGTAAGATAATTATGTGAATTTCATGATAATTATTTTCAATAAGAATTTAAAATACTCAGCAACCAGATTCCTCTTGTGTGGTTAGGTGTGTTCCCCCATCCCCACCCTCAAGGTCTCACTGTGCCCTTGGATAATAATTCAAAAGTTTTGGTATTAAAAATGAAGGTTAAAAATGACTATTTAAAAGCCAGAGCCTGACTTTGCCTTAAACTGGCTCATGGAAAAAGGGTAACCTTAAACAACTTTTAACTATATCTTGGAAACTTAAACTCTAGGAAAATATGGCTCAGTCTTTTTAATATACTATATCTTCTGTAATAAATTTTGGCCTTCGTCATTCAACACAGAATAAAGGCTCTGTATTTGAATTTGAGAATTGATGCTTTAGTTTCTCCTCGTGAATTAGCACCATCATGCTTATGAAGATGGATTACAAATAATAATGGTTTTGTTATCAGTTTAAAATTGTCTCTTTTCAAGTAAAAGTGTCAGTGGAATGGTTTTTTGCAGTAAAACCTTGCATTTTAAATTACACTAGAGCACATTCATTTCAGGTGACATTTGCATCTTCAAAAAGTGATATAAATGCTCTAGGCTGTTTTAGATTTAGGGGCAACAAATGGAAGAGCTTAAGAGATAATTTCAGTTCAAAAAATTCAAAAAAGTTAATTTCAGGAGCAAATATACATGTCAAATTTATATTTAATATTATAGGAAGTAATAGTAAGTGTCCATTTAATAAATTTGTTATTTAATTTGAATTTTTACAAAACTAAATATAAGGCTACATCATGTTAGCATAACATCAGCACTCACAAAATAAGCCCAACATGATTTATTTCTCCTTATTATGAGGTCAATCTAATTCTTTAAATATGTCTTTGTTACATAATAAAGAACTAAAAACAAATATTTTGTGATTACTTCATTTTATGGCTGTACGAATACACTATCCCCAGAAATACAAATATTTTTGTACGTAAGAATTCAGATTTAGCCAAAATAGATGTTATTTACTGTGTGACAAGTTCAACTTTATATTGTTGTTTATATTGTTGTCCTCACAGTGAAAGAAGATCTATGTTAGCTTCTCAGACTTCCCTTACACCACTGGGAAGGAATGGACGTAACATCCCAGCAACGCTGGCTCTTGAATCTAAGGAACTCATTAAATCTGTTCGGGCCATACTTGATATGGATTGTAAGTTTTCTGCAATTTTTCACTTTTTTTCTTTCTTTCTTTCTTTTTTTAGTAATTTATTTAACAGAACAAAAGGAAATTTCAAGCTTGATAGTTTAATTTTGTTAAATGTGTTGGTTTGCCTACAGTAAAATTAATAGCTAATCGATAAAAATAAATCTTTTTTTTTTAAGATTTTATTTATTAATTTGACATAGAGAGACAGCCAGCGAGAGAGGGAACACAAGCAGNGGTAAAATTAATAGCTAATTGATAAAAATAAATCTTTTTTTTTAAGATTTTATTTATTAATTTGACATAGAGAGACAGCCAGTGAGAGAGGGAACACAAGCAGGGGGAGTGGGAGAGGAAGAAGCAGGCTCCCAGCGGAGGAGCCTGATGTGGGGCTCGATCCCACAACGCCGGGATCACGCCCTGAGCCGAAGGCAGACGCTTAACGAATGCGCTACCCAGGCGCCCCAGATAAAAATAAATCTTAATACACTAATTGTAGGGGGAGAATATTTACTTTATTTAAAGNAACTGCACCACCCCAGGCGCCCCAGATAAAAATAAATCTTAATACACTAATTGTAGGGGGAGAATATTTACTTTATTTAAAGTGCCTGAGAGTGGCTTCTAAGAGAAGATGGCTGATTAAGACATGTTTTTACCTCTACTTCCATCCAAAGTCTCTTTGAAATTGAAGAATAAATAGAAAAATAAATCCATAACCGCACTGGAAACCTGAAAGGTTAGAACCCACATTGAGGAATTTTTTAATAATATACAACAGATGGAATAAAATTGAAGGTACAGCCCAGCTGAGCAAAAGACCCCCAATACACAATAAAGATGAAAGGCAAAACTGCTGAAACAGGGAGTTAAGTAGAACCATGAAAAAACTTCCAGGATCGCAGGCAGGGAAAACTAGGAACAGACCCTTGGGCAGTCAGCAGGGTAATTAATTAAAGGGCTGTGGATAGCTGAACCAGTTCCCTGCTCATCCGAGCTGCTGGCTCAGGCATTTACTCCTAAGCCAGGCCAAGAGAATACCTCTCTTAAAAGAACTTCATGATCTGTCACTGGACACTCTCAAAGTCGGCACTGGGCTCGAAAGAGAAGCAGGGGACTGGCTAAGTAGCTTCCAACATCCCAGCAGACAGGGAGATCCCTGGGGAGAGTTTGAATGATTGGACATTTCCATCTTTCCCTCCTTCTGTCTCCCAGCACTTTGGCCTCTTCATGGATTTGGACTCCCTTTCTATCTGTTCTTCCATCTATTTCCATGATGTCAGTCTGTCTGCTGGTTGTCTTTGTGCTGGCCTCCCCCATTCCACTATCCCTGTTTGCCACTCTTAATCTTCCGTATGCTGGGGACCAGATAGCAAATATATATAAATATAAATGTGAAGAGATACAGATAAAATTCTATGTTAACAAAGTATCCAAGTAAGTTTTGAGTAAAGTCCTCGGTAGTAAATGGTTTGGCTTTGTAAAGGATAATATTCAAAGGCCCTTTGGGGGTAACTTTTAACTTTAAAGCTATGTTACAGAAAGAGGATTGGAAACCATGCCTCTGATAGTATGTGCTCAATTTCTGCAGTGAGGTTTTTTTTTTCCCTTAATTTTGTATAATCTATTATATTTTTAATAAATCAGAAATTATATTTCAAAAACCCTATAAGAACTCCTTATGTAAAGAAATTCTGTAGGTTTCAGGGTGTATAAAAATAATCTATTCTACTGTATCATGTGTATACTCAGAACTAGAAATTCTGTAGGTTTCAGGGTAGATAAAAATAATCAATTCTAATGTGTCATGTGTATACTCAGAACTTTATTAGACATTTTTAAGTGAGGGTGGCAACAGTGGAGGGAAACACCTGCACACACACACATAGCCCAGAGGACATTGCCATCATTAATTTTAATTACCTTGCTAACGTTAACCTTTACATTTGTCAAACATGATTATTCAAAGAAAATATTTGAAATTCAGCAGAACTTTATTCGAAGAAAAGTGAAAAATTCCATCTGTACTTTTTATCTGTCATAAAATTGTACCCAGTCTGCTGTTTAAACTAGCAAATAGTTCCTACGTTGTCTTTTCATTTAGAAATATAATTGCTAATATTGGCATACATTTCCAGTACTTTTATAATTTTTATGACCTGTCTTTTTATGTTTGATAATTCAGATAAACTCGGCTCATTTTTCTTTCTCTTTATGCAGTAGCTTTTTTCTATATATAATGAAAAGCAGAAAATCACTACCATGAGGTAGATAATTCAGCTGCAGTCTCTAACCTCATTTCCTTTGGTGTGACTGTCTGCTTATCTCAAGTAACAATTTGGAATTTTCTCTTGGGTAATTGCCTCTACTTTCTTGTTAGCATAAGTACACTCTGGGATGTTATATGATGGGATTTCCTCAGAAATGAGAATCAGGTTTCTTGGGTGTTATAGCTTAAAACCAGTCTCCGGGGAATATCTAGGAGATAATTCTGAACCTTTTTTGGATGGTGGCCTCCCCTGAAATCTCACAAAAGCCCTGTTCCCAGACATGTGCAATTATACACATTTGCATCCATCGTCGGCGTGTTCATAAACCAACTTAGGAACCTAGATGTAGGATCACAGAGAACACACGTGCTTTCTACCACCTTGCAAACCTGGCCATCCAGCTCTTGTCGGGATACCTCTAACAGTGGAGAAGTATGTGAATGCTAGAGGCAGCCCGGAGGAGCAGTCTGAACCCACATAAACAGTGCTCTGCAGAGCCCCTGAGGATCCCTGGAGGTGCCCCAGGGAGCATCACCGTCAGCCATCCAACTGCATTGGGCAGATTGCTTAATCTCTGGTTCTCTTTCGTCATATAAAAGGTGGAGTTCATAAACTCTGAAGCGGCAGGATATGGGGATCAAGTGAGATGCTTGTGAAGTAGCTAACCAAGCACCTGGTAGTAGAAGGTGTTCTGTGAATGGACATTACTGCTGCCTTTGCTGCTAATGCTGGTACCACAGTATTATTATTTAAAGCAGCTCATTTCTCTGTGCTAAGTATTCAGCAATTATTGTCCAAATCTTCTTTCAATTTGGATCCATTTGAAAATAGGGTAGAGGAGAGCTTTTCTTACTGTATAACATTTAATGTTATTTTCGACTTTGAGTTAGAATGTAACCACCACAGGAAACCGTGGTTAAATGTCTGAATCAGCATCTTATCTTGCAGTTGTTTACTGCTAACTATAACAAAACTTTGGTGTGTCCCATTATACTGCCTCCCCTGAAATGTTATGTAGACAAATAGGCATTTTCGATCAGTGTTGGAACCCTTACAGGTGCTTATGCCGATCTCCATCAATATTTACATGGTCAATATCGTAACGTTTTAGTGTAATCTTTATTTGAAATAACTACTTGTTTTGAACTGCAATCTTTGATTGACATCTAGACTGACAAAACAATTCTGTGACAAGAGCAAGAAGAAGCAGTTCTATTTTTTAAATGCATAATAAAATAATATCTGGCCAGATATTCCATAGGAGGTCTTTAATAAGAACTTATTGACTTGCTGGTAAATTGGCAGCACAAGCACAGGCATCTACATTCCTTCAAGATTCCCGTGGAAATGATAAACGGAATGTAAAAATAGAGTAAAAATCTTCAAAAGCACTAGCAGTTACAGGTAAATCCCAAAAAGTTTTCGATAGAGCAAGTAGGACCACATACAATGAAAGCACGAACAGCCAACTTGTTAGTCCCCCTGCTGAACAACTGTGACAATTGTGGGAATAATTGGAGGTGACTCTGGCAGGAGGACAGCCCCTAATGCATTCTAGTTTGAAGGGGTAATGAATAAAGCCGAAGACTGGCGAGGGGGTAAATGGACTCTTTTTCTTCTTTTATCTTGGTGAGTCAGTGGCATTTTTGAAATCCTCAGGATTCACAGACTCTGTGTCAAGCAGAAGGCCAGCTGGGGCTTGGTCCTTTAGGCAGCATAGACACACTTTACATCTGACATGCACTGGGGCACATAGGAAAGGGAGCCCAGGACAGTGGCTTCTGTACCAAATGCCACACTGCTCTTTATACAGCCAGCTCTGGTCCTGGCTCACTCACTCCCCTCAGACTGCTGCATTATCCTTACACTCACAACATAAGCACGCACTGGCCAGCTCCCAGCCAGAGCTTCGAGAGGGTAACACCAACAACAACTTGGTTGAATGTTAGTGCGACCAGGGGGTCCACACATCCTCCCAAAGGTCAAAACCCAATTCTGAGTAGAGAGTTCTCTACATTCAAGTTTTCATAAAGAGAAATACATAACACACACACATATATACACACGCGTGTGTTATATTTCTTATGTGTGTTATGTATTTATTATGTGTATATATACACACACACACACACACACACACACACATTTCATTCAAGATCTTTTAAACAAACATATATACATAAGTGTACCAGTATATGATCATGAAAAAGTCCACAGTATTAAAGCAAGAAAATAGAGCTGTCAAGATTCAGAATAGACTACCATCTACCAAGATGGCAGAGTGATCTCATGCCAAAACCTCCCCATTCTGCTCCTACACTTAGAAATGACATTTAAAATTATGTTTGTGTATTTAAAAGATGAAAACCAAGAAATGCACGTCTCTTTGCACCAGGAACAGAGGGTAAAACTGTAATGATAAGTGAGCCCTTAAGCTTCAGAGATTCACGGGATTGAGATGAGCAGTTAGAGCCAAGGTTTCTACACCCACGAGGACCCAAATGATGCCTGAGCAAAGGAAACAGGGAGCAGGAATCCTCCTGTGGAGAATACACTTTCTTTTCTTATGTTATATATTAGGCATTAAAAAAAATCCACCCAATTTAGGAGCCATCTGGGCCTGCCACTAATTAAAGTTGAAAGTAAGTATTCACATCCACTACAGGTGGGAATATAATTTGGCACAACATTCCTGGGAATCAGTTTAACAGTATATATCAAGAGCTTTTAAAATATCTATTTGAAAAGTGGTTTTGAAAGTTAAAATAGCATTTTAGTGGTCATATATTTTAACCCAACAATCCCACCTGTTGGTATTTTGCAAAGAAAATGATGAGCAATGTGCATAAAAATGCATATATAATTATTTGCATCACAGAATTTCTTTTAATAGCAGAAACATGGATGTTCAACTGTTCCAAATTGGTTGAGGGATCATGTAATTTTTACTCAACCAGTTGAAAACAAAGGTGAAGTTTACCGCATCGAACAATGACCATGTGATTACATACATTTGTCTATGCGCGCTTCCTGCATCAATTCAGATGTTCCTGTCTGAAACTAGCAGTATTTTAACTTTTAAAATTAGAATGTCAGTAATAGCTGCTTTTTGTCTTTATATTTTGAAGCTAATTAGAAGTTATTTAGGCAGATGGGAAAAGGTTTTATGAGAAAAAGAGGAAATGTCGTACTGTACGTTTGAAGGACTTTATAATAATTTTTTTTTCCTTTTAGAGCCAGAAGTCAGAAGTCAGACTTGATTCAGCATCTTCTCATTGTACTTATTCTAGATCTCAAACTATCATCACTGCTTCTCTTATTTCCCCCAGCGCGTATTTTTATTAACTAACATGAGTTTATCAAAGGAAAAGCCATATATTTTTGGTGATAGTCAGCTATTCTGTTTAGAAGGGGCATTACAGTATTTCCTTCTTCACGAAGTTATCATTGCTATTTATATATCTTTTCTCTCCTAGAATTGGGCCAGATTGTTCCAAGCCTAAGGGGATAGTTTATGTGACTCTGATGCCATTTCACCTGTTTTGGTAGTGAGGTGAACCTGTTCTCTAGTGGTTTGATCATTCAGAGTTAGATAATACGGGTTGTAAATACTGGTGTTGTCACACCATTCAAGGAAAACCATGAACTCACATACTCTCTCGTATTGTTGCAGTTTGAAAGTAGGTCACTGCTGTGATGCTCCATTAAGAAAATACATCAAATGTAATCTCGGCTGATCTCTGGAAAGAAAGCTGTGGACTGTGCTTTGGGTTATTTAACTTTGCTTTACACGAGCAAGTTATTGTTAGCGTCAAGAAAAATAAGTAATTTCTTTCCTGGTACAATTTTATTTCCAGGAAAAAAAAGGGGGGGGGGAATACCTCACGTAAGAAAAGGTACCCATTTAGATTTATTACTTCATTCCTTCGTAAACTATTCATTGAGTATCTGCAATCGGCCAGACCCTGACTTAGGCAGTGGGGTACTAGCTTACAAAGTCCTTGCTGTCAGGCTGCTTAGGTACATTATAGGGGTAGAATCAGACAAAGGAGTTAGCAAGTAAGTAAATAATTCCAGACAGTGATGACTGTTACGCATGCAATAAAACCAGATGATGTATGAGTAGGAATGCTAACCCTCTTTGAAGAGGTGACTTTTGAGCCAAGATTCAGCCAGGAGAACATCTATGGGAAGAGTTTTTCTGGCCAAGTACTAAAGCCATGAGGTAGGAGCAATCTTGACATATCGGAGGGACGGGAAAAAGCCTGGATTTCTGATATGTAGGAGCAAACGGATGAGTAGGCATGAGATAAGGGTGGAAATGTGGAGAGGGGTAAGACCACACTGGGCTTTAAACGCCACTCTAAGGAGTTTGGATTTTATTTTGAGTGTCCTAGGAGCCATTGATGGTTTTAAGCAAGAGAAAGAAACCTGATCTGATCTAACATTTTAAAAGATCATTCAGGCATTTGTTTGCAACTGGGCAATAGGAGTAGCAAGAGTGAAGAAAGCAGGAAGCCTAGTTGGTTATTACAGTGATTAACATGGAACAGAATAGTAGCTTGGGCTAGGTTTGAGTAGCAAGGAACAAATATTCATTTTTAAAAAAGGATTTAGTAGTTCATCAGTGTATATCACATTTTGGAACACCTGAAATTCAACATTCATATTTAAACTTGATATTCATGTGCATACTGGGTCAGTGAGTAACCAGAAGTCCAGAGGCACAAAGCAATTATCTGTTGTCATATTGAATCTTCGACTATCGCATGTTTTCCTGTTGCTCCTTCTGCACATTAATTAACTCTTCGGTATTTGCCTTTTTCATTAAACAAATTCCTGAGAATCGAAGTGCTAAAGTTATGTAATAATATCAAATCTGTAATAACTATCTACTATTTTCTTTTGGTACATAGGAAGCAAACATAATACAGTTTGCCAGTCATAAAACCCAGGAAGCCACCATATTTCCAGTATTTAGCATACACAAAAAAGATGTAGTGTGAATCAGTCCCAGAGCTACCACATGATAGGCGTCCTCCTAGAAGACCATTTCCAGAAAAGTATTTCAGATACATACTTTAATCACGTATCCTGCCGGCAGCTGGAAGCTATGAAGGCATGTCCAGATGAACAAGACTTAATTCCTCCCTCCAGGCAGGAATATAGTTGTCAAAGGGATTGCAGGCTGTACAATGTCTAGGATCGATTCAGGCAAAAGCCTATATACCTTCGTACTAACATGGGAACATAGAATGCTTTCCAACACAAAGGTAGGAAAAAAATACAAGGACTGCTTCAAAGCTTCTAGAAGGCATCAATGTTCGAGTATAGTACACGATCTCCCTTTCCCAAAAAATGGAACTCCAATTCCTTCTCAATTAGAACTGACTGCAGTAATAGAGTGCCTATCGTGGGGCTCATGTTTCAGTCCTATAACCCGACAAGCAAAATGTGAATGATGCCAGAAAGAAATATTTTCCCTCGAGGCCTGAAAATGTCCTCATCCAAACGGAATACGTTCTTTCGGGTGAATGAAATAGGTGTTCTCCGAAGTTCATATGAGGACAGAGTATTAACAGCTCATCTCAAGGGAGGCAGTGGCAGTAGCTGTCATGTGCAGTAATGGCTTTAATAATTATTTAATATGATATACCAGTTCGGTATAGATCCAGCAGTTCCTGCCTTTAACAGTAGAGTATTAATACTTAAAGATACAATGATAAATATATAAATATATATATTTAAAGATAAATATAAATGTATTTAAAGATAATAATGCCAGAGATAGTTTGAAAGTACTATTTTGCATCCATATGTCCTCACAGCAACCTGTGAGATGGGCATTATTGTTTTCTAATTTAAAAGATACAAAAAGATCAAGGCTCAGAGAATTTAAATGGTTTACCTCAGTCACACACTTGGAAAGGGCAGTGCCAGACCCCTGACTTGGGTCTTCTAATATGAAGTCCTGTGAGTCTCACAGGAGTCCAGTTAAGTCATCACGTCGCAACTGAATTGGCTTTTCTTTTCTTTTTTTTTTTTTTTGAGCATATAAAATGGTGAGGTGTGGTATTTTCAGTGGTATCTTAGATTTGATAAGTTATGATGACCTCCTGGAGTCTTAGCTTCCAGTCTGGAAAGTGGGGATACAGTCTTCCTAAGGTTGTTTCAAGGATTGAGTGAACTAGGGACGCCTGGGTGGCACAGCGGTTGGGCGTCTGCCTTCGGCTCAGGGTGTGATCCCGGCATTACAGGATCGAGCCCCACATCAGGCTCTTCCGCTATGAGTCTGCTTCTTCCTCTCCCACTCCGCCTGCTTGTGTTCCCTCTCTCGCTGGCTGTCTCTTTATCTGTTGAATAAATAAATAAAATCTTTAAAAAAAAAAAGGATTGAGTGAACTAGTATAAAAGTGCTTTGTAAATAAGGCACTGTAAATATAAGATTGTTTTATTAGAGTTCATTTTTTATTTTAATTAGAATCACTGACCAAAATTTACCTCAGCTTGACTAATTTTCATGATTTACAAATATTCAGAATAAAGCAACAAGGCTTAAAGAGCTTTAATAACTTCCAAACAGGTGTAGATTCCAACCTAACTCATTGATGGCAATGTTTTTCTCAGGAGGTCAGATTGGGAAAATATCTGTTTTTTGGTTTTGGTTTTTTTTTATTAGAAACCTTTATATTGTTTGATTTTTTTCTCTTCTTTTAGAGTGAGCATTTGTTAATTCTGAAATTTAAAGCATCCTTAAAAGTAAAAGAATTTTTAAGTATCATAGGAAACTCACAGTAAGAAATAAAAGCTTGCTTTGAAACCATTTACAGAATAATGCACACAGAAGGAATAATAAATGTGCCTTGATAAAGATCTTGAAACTGAAGATACAGAGTCAAGAACTGAATCTTTAAGAAAGAGTATTTTTCAAAAACGTGTGACTTTATGAACTTATTCTACCGACATTACCAATTAGACTAAAAAATGATTAGGTCTTGGGACCATACATACTATTTGTGTTTCTCATTTCTTTTATAATAACCACCAAATGCTAATGAAAGTTAAAGTTCAAGTAGGATAGAGAGAGAGCATTGAGAGTGAGAAAACCTGCGTCCAGGACAAGATTTTTTAAACCCTAGGTAAATTCCTCAACGTCACTTTTCCTCTTATGAAATGGAAAGAAAGAGCATTACAGCTCATTATATCACAGGATAAAATGAAGTATCATTTGTGAAATTGCCTTTAGTTTTTACATAAAAAAATAGTTGTTTGTACCCTAAATGCTATCTTCATCAAAAAGATTCATTTTTACTTGTAGAAAGGCAGAATGGTATTAAAAAGACCATATGCTACAGGGTTCAAATTCCAGCCCTACCACCTAATAGATTTATGCTTTTGCGGTTCTGTTATCTCCCTGGGTCTCATTTTCTTCGTCTGTGAAATTGGAGATATCACCAACTCATAGGGTTGTTTAGAAGATTAAAACTAATGTATCTGAAGAGGCTAGCTGATTAAAGATAATGTTTATAAAGTGGCTCCCATCTGGTAGGTGCTTAATATATATCATCATTATCTTCATCATTATAACCTTCATCATTCATTGTCAGTGTGTAAAAAGAGTATTTTGTTTTGTCCCTGCAACCTAGCCTGATATAAACTATTCTCTCCCTACCCCGCCTTTTTTTTCTTTTTTCCTTTTTTTTAATTTTTCTTTTTTTTTTTTTTTTTGAGAGCTGGAAACCTTAGAAGGTGGTGAAAGATTTCTACTCATGTCGATTTTATAATCTACCATTATTAAATTACTCCACTGAGAACATGTAAGAAACCAAGTGCTAAAATGCCTAAAAACAATTGCCAAGTACCATTTAATTCTTTAAAGGAGCAGTAAAGAAGCCCAGCTTCAGCTCAAATTTATTTCATGGCTATGAAGTTTGAAACAATAAAGTTTATGTCTAGCTAGCAACCTCAAGGGCTCTCCAAATGTCATAGTCTTTTTGTAGAGAGGGGAGCCTTGCTGAACTTGTATAGAAGGTAGCAGTACTAAAACTGTCTGGGAATGGGTACAGCTAACCCCCAGTTCACTGCAGACCTTTAAGCTAGACTTGCACAGGCCTTTCACCCATTCAAGGAAGGAGTAAGCCTTATAGATCGCTGGTAGGAGAATGCTCCAGATAATAAGTGCAAAGGCCCTGAGGCAGGAGAGTGCCTAGTATGCTTGAGAAAACAGGTCAGTATTGATAGAGAGGTCCAGTTCATGTTATCATTCAATCCTCAGACTGTTTACTTTTATAACAATCTATTTCTTTTTTGGAATTTTATTTAAGTAATCTCTACACCCAATGTGGGGCTGGAACTCACAGCCGTGAGTTCAAGAGTCACATGTTCTTCCTACTGAGCCAGCCAGGTGCCCCAACAATCTGTTTAATGTTGGCCTCCTCTCTACCTCCAGATCTCTATTTTACTCCCATATTTTATTCTTTTCATAGGACTTCACACTATTTTTTGGTTGTTTACTTGTTTACTGTCTGTCTCCTCTATTAAAATAAGAGCTCCTTGAGAACAGGGATCTTGAATATCTTGTTCATTACAATTTAGGTAACATTTAGAACAGTACCTGGCACATAGTAGGTGTTCATGAGATATTTCTATGTTATAATTGTGATTAATATTTGTTTAATAAAGATATTTAATATATATGAATGTTTAATACATATGTTTTGATGTCATGTACTTATGAGTGAGTTTAAAATAATGAAGCACCATTTTTATTCACCAGACGGCCACATACCTGTAGTGTTAATGAATACATAAGGGAACCCCAACACACTCATACACTGTTGACATATTTTACTCAATTCAGCTCTTGTAGAGAACAGTCTGACTGTGTCTCTGAGAGTCTAAAATGTACATTTTCTGTGACCCTTCAGTTTCATTTCTAGGAATTTATTAAATAGGAATAAATGCCCATCCATATGCGTGAATCTAATATATAGCAGTATCCACTTAAATGTAGAAGTAGACATCAGCCAATTCTTCCCACAAATATTTATTGAGTCCCTACGCATGAGACACTAAGATCAGACTCTGCCAATGTTGAGGATGCCGCTGTAGTAGAAAGTAAGCAGCTAAAGCTCGGACATGAGGTAGGAGAGCCTTGGGGAAAAACAGAATTAACTCTTTTCTCTTGTACGTATGGACCATAGGTGGATGCCACACCCCATCAGCTGGGGATTTGTGACCAAAATATTTCCATGAATGACCACAACTTTTTTCAGATCTGGTAGAAGGGGAGTAAGACTACAGGCAGTTTCCTGTCAGAAATCCATGAATGTGAGTGAAGGTGATGCTCCAGAAAGAGCATTAGAGCTGAAAAAAAAAAAAGAAAAGGAAGGAAACCAAAGTACATCTGTAAAAGTGGACTTTGGAAGGCCAGGCAGAAAAGGAGTATGAATGATGCTTTCATTAAGGTGGACCATTAACTGGTGTGTGCCAAGCTGTTGTAATAGGGAAGCACTTCAACTACTGTGACACCTGCTGGGATTGTAGTTCTACCGAAAAAATCTAAAGAGGATGAAATTGTTTAATATGTGCATGTCTGGACATATACCACAGATTCCAGATTCCAGTTTTGTTTCTTTTTAAATTGGGTTAAATGGATTTGTTCTCATGTTTAGAGTCCATGGATGGGATTGTGACTTGTGGAGTAATAAATCCTAAAAGAGGAACTCCAGTCAGAACCTTACTTACAGTCTCAGCAAGAAGGAAAGGGCAGAAGTGTACATATAAATCAAGGAGAACTTCCCAGAGTTCTCTGCTAAGCTTAGATGTTCAAACAAATGTATAAAAGCTGGACAAAGAAACAACCTAGAACTAACAAGAACTCTTAAGAATAGTGGTAGGAATGTTAAAGCCAGGATTAACCTCAGCTTTTAAAAAGTTTTAAGGATGGGAAGACCTCTATATGAAGCAATAATAAAGAGAAAGAAGATTCAGTATGTTAAATTAACATAGAGGGGAAAAGTCTAAGTAATGTGGTAGACCCTTTTTGAGTCAGGGTCCCTATGATCCCCCCTTCCCTGTGTTCATACTTTGGTGTGATCCTGTCCCATGGAGGATGTGCAGGACCTGTGATTTACTTCTAACCAATAGAATACAGCAAAGACAGGATGTACACAGTAACATTGCACAAGATTTTTTAGTGCCCATTTTGCTGGAGTCTCCCACTCCTTTTTGGCTTCAAAGAAGTGAGCTGCCATGTTGGGAGACCCACATGGCAAGAAGCTGAAGGCAGCTTCATGTGAATAGCCAGGAAAATGGAAGCCTTTAGTTCTATAACCACAAGGAATTGAATTCTGTTGACAATAACCAAACCTTCCCCAGTCAAGCCTCAGATGAGACTGCAGCCTTGTGAGACCTTAAGTGGAAGACCTGGCTGTGCTTTGCCCAGACTCCTGACCCACAGAAACTGTGAGGTAATAAAATACATGTGTGTTATTCTAAGCTGCCAAATGTGTGATCGTTTGGCACAGCAATAGAAAATCAATATCATAAAATACTGCCATTTTCTTCTATCTTCTCAGTTGAGAAGACAACCTTTAGAGTGGCATGACTAGAATTTTCCTTGGAATAAGACATTCCACTCTATAGAATAAGAGATACAAATTACATTTAGAGCTTTGAATCAATCTTCACACTCCCCATGAGATGACTCTCTTCTGTCTCCTTCACCTCTTTGACCCTTTTCTGTCCAATCAAAGGAAATTTGGAGGAGAAAATAGAAAGGATACTTTTTTGCCATCTTAATTAAGGCACTAGCCTCTAGAAACAGCTGCTGTTATGTTAGAAATGCTGTCATGAGTCTTCCTCAGAGAAGCAGCTCTCCCTCCTCACCATGTGATGCTGTCTCTGTTGGCTTAGCATTCTTACTACCTATTACAATGCTTGACACATGGTTGATTCTCCATGACTGTCTGATGAATGAATTCCTTGTTAAGTTACCTTACCCATAAACCCAGTAAGAAAGAAAGTCATCATTCCCTACTGTGGTGCTCTTCCCTTTTTAGACTTTTGGGAATGAAAAGGCAAGCATGACATTTATTTATGTACACAGAAACAAACGAATAAACTTAGAAAATACAGAGATGAGTGAATTGCTTTTTGTATAAACCCAGAGAATACAGAGATGAGTGAATTGTTTTTTGTAAATAAAAGGAACCTTAAAAACCTAATATGAATACTGATTATTTCATAATTGTCTTTTTTTTCTTCTCAATCTACCAAGTTGTGTTCAGTTTTATAGGAGACATATTCAGTGTTGGTAGATGCCAAAAGCTTAATTGTCTGACTCCAAATGATACTGACATAATAGACTCATTTGCTATGCTTCCATTCTCTATCTTCACATCACATAAAAGTACAAACCTTTTATAACCTGACAATAATTGAAATGCCTTTATCTTTTATTCATTTTATTTTCAGCTTCCTTCTTTGTAGACCCCTCGTGGAAACATAATTTTAGCATTTTTCATTCCTGTTTGGTACACTGAATGCCTGGTCCATTGTACCCATTACAAGCAATCTGTGAATTTTTTATAAATACTTTTGCTAATTCATTCCTAATTGTGCTGTTGGACATTACTGATGACAAAATGCCCAAAAGATTTGGTTTCATTTACATAACATATAAATAGAAAATGAGCAAAACTATATGCTCCATTGCTTACTGTCCATTTCAGAAACATGGTAATTTTTTAATCTAAACTAAGGAAATGAAAGTATTTCAACTCATAACGTCATTACTTATGATTGAGGAAATTACTTATCTGTTGAATTAAAACTTTCATTTATAAAAAGTGGCTCAGGGTACCCAGCTGGCTCAGTCAGTAGGGTATATGCATCTTGACATCAGGGTTGTAAGGTCAAAACCCATGTTGGGTGTAGGGATTACTTTTAAAAAATCCAGAAAGTGGCTCAGTGGCCATGTGTATTGCCTAAGAATGTGTTTGGATTTTTTGGTTTTTTTGTTTTTAACAAGTGCTATATTACTTCTCCCTTATAGCCTATTCTCTAGTGGTCTTTAATGCATAAATCAGACCCAGTCACTCCCCAAGTCAAAACTCCCCAGACATTTCCCATTACACTTAGAATAAGATCCAAACTCCTTACCATGGACCACAGGATTGGAGATGTTGCTCCGGGGATGATTCTTATAGTTCTGATAGTCGAAGCCCTAATAGTGTAGAGAAACGGTGTAACAGGGGAAGAAGGAAAAGTCTTTTAGGGACAGCTCAGAAGAGGGAGAAGGGCCAGATGGGAAACAGTCAGTATGATAGAAGTAGAAACAAAGAGTAGACTACTGGGAGGTTTGAAAAAAAAAAAAAAAAGCCCAGGGAAAGAGAATTTCAAGGAGGGAGTGGTAAGCAGTGCTCAATGCTGATGATAATATGTGGGCAATGGACCAGCTGTGATTGTAAGCATTTGTGACCTTTACACGAGAAGCTCCAGTAGATTGGTGAGGGCAGAAATACATCTTACACCAACACTGTCTTGAATGTCAGTTTAATCTTTCTTCTGTGATTCATGAGGCATTTCAATATCTCTTAGGACCTCCTGGTCATATGATAAATATCAGTTATGTAACTCTAGTTTAAAAGGCGTAGGGGTAGGGGGAAAAAGGTACGGGAAATTGAACTGAACCTATACCTATCCTACAGCATGTGTTGGAAGTTACTTAATCTGAACGCATGCCTGCCTGGGCCCAGGTTCCTGTGATTTTTCTAAGGAGGGATGCCATGTGCTCTGATAGCTGTCAGCAACGTGTCATTTCAATGTGTGCCTCGTTTTTCTAAATCGAGAAGTGCTAAGATAAGAGGGAGAATGTTAGTTAGGCCAACAATATTTTTATGTTATTGTCTGCTGACATAAAAAAATGTGTTAAACTTTATTTTCGTTATTTTGCAAAGATCTGAAAAGAATGAATAAGCGGGAAAAATTGCTCATAATCCACTACCAAGAGGCAATCATTATTTACATTTTGGCCTTCTTACATATTGGTCCTTTTTTTTCTTCCCCAGCTTTTTAAAACTTCTAACACTTTCATGTTATTTTTATACAACGGGGAAAGGAGTACGGTGGTTAACAGCATGGACTCGAGAACCGGGTCTCCTGGGTTCACATCCCACGTCTGCCTCTTATGAGCAATATGACCTTGATGAGTCTTATAACCTCCCTCTGCCTCAGTCTCCTCACCTGCAAAATGTAGGAACCACTAATTCTTTTATAAGCTCATTTGTTCTGATGTCTTGGGTACAAAAGACAGTTGATCCCATATCCTTTTCACCTTTCCAATCTTATTTGTTCCGTTTTCCTCTCCACTGGCAGTCATTTAGAAAAACTTCTCATCCCTTCTGTCATTTTGCTTATCTTTCCCCTGATGTTCTGTGCTTTTGTCATATTGTCTTGATATGCAAATGTTGTTTACAAATAAAATATGGGTTAGGAGCCACCTCAACTCCTGGAGACTGAGCTAAAAAGAGAAATGGAGGAACCCCGTTGAGGATTAAACTTGTCTAATGGCCTTAAAGTTGTATTGCCCTGTACCCTCACATTCGAGTCAAATATGGCCTGGATCTGTTCTGAAATAAAAGAGAGTAATAAACTAATTAAAGCATTTGATTGTCTGTATCAGAGTTATTATCCTCAAAAGCCATTAACCATACAATGATAATCAAAAGACTGGATGGGCCGTTAACAGTAATATGTCCCTTAGGGCAGCACATCACAACTGTGGGTGCTGTGTGCAGACTTTGTGACAGAAATGTCTCTAAGACTAGGCTAACTGTGAACTATTTAAGTAATAAAGAACCCGAGGGAAAACAGTTGTTTCTTCTTCTTCTTCTTCTTTTTTGCTTCCAGAAGGGTTAATTGGTCAAATTACCCTTTATCCTGTTTGCTTCAGAAAAATAATTGGTCAAATGCCATCAAGGCAGAACATGGCCATAAAACATGTAACACCTCTCTCATGGCTTCATGATTGGAAACAAAACTAGGCCCTGAGTTCTCTCTATCAAACTCAGTGCGTCCCTTGGGTATGACAATCATGGATCTTTTCCAGAGCCAACCTTGATTTTGAGTGTTTTGGCACCCTTTTAATTACTGTCCTGATTTGGGGCTCTGAAAAACAAAACGAAAAAAAGACTTGAAGTATCTGTAGTATCCTTTCTTTGTGAGTAAGGTTTTTGTCAACTTTAGCCTTTCTTGAAAACATCTTTGCACTGTCCTAGTCCCATAATGTGGGTTGTAATCCAAAGGTGGGTCTGTCCTTATTGATAAACTGCTAACAAAGTTCTGTCAAGTGCATTGCTGAGCTTTGGGTTAGAGAGCTTTTATGAGCAGCAACATGCTATTTTTTTGCTTGAGAAGATGGTGAATTGACATTAACTTAAGGAAACAGACTGCTGCAGGTTTTTCTAAGTATCTCGCAGTAAATCAACCTTCAAAGACTTCCTTAGGAAACACGTTGGCTCTTTTTAAAAATATAAATACATTGAACAAAGTTCTTAAATCATGGTGCTCTTTTTTCTAATCTGAAGAAAAGAAAAAGATATCAGTGCCTAGAGAGTTGAGCAGCAGAAAGCGTGGATTCATTGAATCCCACCAAGCTGTGGACTGTGTGGTTCTTGGTGTGCTCTCATTTGTTAGTGGGGGACTAGGAGGAAGGTCACATTCGTGTGGTCACTTGCATCCTCTCAGTTCAGACCTTGAGGTTTTCTTCTAAAAATTGACCAATTTTGTACTTCTTCCCGAACAGAAGAGCAAACTTTGTTCAGTTTCTGAATTTTTTTTTTTACTACGCCCTCTTTTTTTGTTGTTGTTGCCCTTTGAAGTGGAAACCATTGTTTGTTTTCTCTTTAATGAAATGCAATGACACAATTATTTTTCAATAAGCTGTTTACTGGAGTCTTGGAGGCTCTGGCTCCATCACAGTCTATAATAGTAATTCCTCAGCAGGGTTCTGCCAGTAACCAACCTGAAGTTCAGAACTGTAAAGCAATTACAAAGGGGAGCCAATCCAAACAGTGACATTTTGTTAGGAGACAGAGATGTCATCTCCCAGTACCTAGGATCATTCCTTAAATTTACAGTTCAGGAGTGAGATCTGACTAAAGTTGACTGATCAGAAATGATTCATGCACTAGGTTTAACTGCGGTGGGAAATAACAGAGGAAGACCTCAGTTCTTTTTCTGAATTGTTAGTGTGGGCGTGGTATATCTTAGTATTAATAGTCCAATTGAAGAGTAAAGACAAGTCCCAGGAAATAATGTCTTGTTTGATTGTTTATATTTAGACTAAAACATCTGAGCTGTGTTCTCATGTCTCAAGGACTAAAAAGTTTAAGGAGAAATACACATTTGTAAACATATTTTTTTAAATGCTCAATGGAGACAGTGCCGTTTCCCAGAGACCTCATCAATGCATTCAAAACATTGCTGTGGAGTATATTTGCATTTGAGAAGATAGCTTAGATACTTTACTGTCAAAATATTTTGTGGTGCTTGTGTTATTTCCAAAGGCCATTAGCTCCTAAATTACAGCACACAGATAGGTGTTTACCATGACACTGCACTCAGAAAGCCACGGAAGCAAGCAAATCTCTTGGAATGTACAGGGCAGCGAGTGTCTCTCTTTTCTGTTGAGTTCTTGGCTTGCCCTGTGACATGCCAAGTTTCCCCATCTTAACTCTACTGCCTAATGATGCTACAGAAACTTAACTGGTATTTAAAACAGTTTTGAGATTTCCAGATAAAGATTTCACAGAAGCACAAATTTAATTATCTGGCTTTCTGTCTAGTGGTTGCTCCTCGTACATGTTGACTATAACCTCCTTGAATATGAAGGTAACATGTTAAGGCTGTGTAGAGGTCAAAAGGGATAATTATGGCTATAACTTATTATCATGTAACTTAACCAAATGTAATTACAAAGCAGTTGTTAACTTTTGTTTAAACATGATTTTCTTATTTGAGCGGAAGGCAAAAAAAAAAAAAAATTGGGCCTTTGTGTCCTTCTTTTATAGCAGTGCTCAGTTAGGTGACCTAGATTTCCAAATCTCTATGGTATTTCCTGTACAAAACCAGTGTATTCCCTTTCTGCACACCTACCACTAATAATAAAATATGAGTCAGCTACATAGAGGCACTATCTGTGTAAAGTTTTTAATCAAAACCTTTTGTTAATGAAAAACAAGTACATAGTGCTATTATAATGCAGATGAGCTAATAAACAAAGTATAATTAAGTATCTTTCCAGAGGGAAATTTCTCAGGAGGTAAATATTTAAAGATTCACTCTTCAGTTTTGTTTTGTTTTTTTTTTAAGAATGTGCTTTTTTGTCTACTTAAAGAAATTTCTTATTTTTATGTCTGATGTCGTCTTGGAATTCTTGGTAGGCAGAAACTTTGACTCTTTAATTTGATACTGAAGTAAACAAGTATTTTTTGAGCTATTCTCTTCCAAGAATTTTTTCTGTTATTACAATCTACTGTTATAATCTCACTTTTTTTTAACGAGTATGTACACACTCTGGAAAGCGAAACACTCTTCAGCCCTGTCATGTCAAGTGGTACAGCAGATTTCAGCCATACTATGACTTTTCCTCTTATCTTGGCCCTTTCTATAAAAAAGACTGAGTTGTGAAATTTTCCCTTTGTGATCCATTCAGATTTTGATGATAACCAAAGTTCTTAGACAACCGTTTAGCTATAACATGACTGTCAGGAAACTGGACAAACTCCAGGTTCCTTCACCAAACATGCATTACATGGTGAAGTCTTCCCAACACTCTGGCCTTAACTAAATAGCATGGCACTCAGTCAAGAAGTGTGTATATTAAAGAAACACGGATCTATTCAAATTGGCTGCACTAGTAGAAAATAAAATGGTAGTTTCAGCTGTATAGATATAACATCAAACATCTGTGTTATGAGTAAAATGCTGACTCTTCTAGCTGTTTCCAAAGGTACAGATGTCTACATTATATGAGCAAAACAACTGAATGATGGATTGAATGGTTTTTGCTTGTGTTTGAATTGTTACCAGAGTCTCCGAGAACTGTAAAGCATTCTTCTTTAGGGTCTGTTCCCTCCCTGAGTCATTTCACTGCTTCTATTCCTCCCCTCCCTCTCTTCCTTTGTTCAACAAATATTGAGTACCTACTATGTGTCAGACACTGTGTGTTGAGCAAGGGAAGAAAACAGACATGGCCTCCCTAGAGCATACATTTGATAGGGAGTAATTGCATATCTTTTAAAACTTTAATTATATACTTACAAATTGTGGTACATGTACTGAAGAAAAAGAATAAGGTGCTATTTATTTTCCAGCAAACATTTCCGAAGGCCTACTCTATGTCAGGCATTTTACCAGGTTCATGGTAAACAGGGATCAATGAAACAACATGATCCCTGCCCGTGTTGAGCTTATGCATTGTTGAAGAAAACAAACAATAAACAGGAAGACCAATAAATGTCATTTCAGACTGAGAAAGCGGTGGCTTTAGTTTACATGTTGCTCTGATAGAAATGGAGGGAGGGCAGGGATGATCTGTTTGCATGATAAGCTTCCAAGTGGTGACTTACAAGATGACTCGGAGCCAACCATCTAGTGAGCTAAGTAGAGAGCATCCCAGGCCGAGGCAAAGAGCTGCCTACTCCAAGAAATGAAAGGCCAGAATAGATTGACTTAGCGAGTTGGGGAAGATTTCAGGGAGAAATCGAAAATCTGCTTTTGAGAAATACTACTTAATTTTGGAAAAATTATGTCTGATTTGCCTATGAGACATCCAAGTGGAGACGTTATTGGGGAGTTGCTTATACTAATCTGGAAGAAAGGGCTGGGCTCACCAAATTTGAGAGTCAGCAGCACATGTAGGGTTTTTAAAGTTACGGAAATTGTGAGATCACTGAGGATAAGAATAGAAGTTGAGAAAGGAAGGGAATTCAAGTCTGAATCCTAAGAACAAAATTTAGAGGTCTATAGTGAAAGAAGAAGCTAGACAAAAAAGCAGCGGTCAGAAAGATAGATGGAAACTAAGGCAAGTATGGTATTGTGGAAACCAAGAAAAAGTGAGTGGTTTTACATTTTTCTTTAATATTTATTTATTTATTTTAGAGAGAGAGAGTGTGTGTGCATGTTGTGGGGGAGGGGCAGAGGAAGAGGGAGAGAAAATCCTCAAGCAGACTCCCTGCTGAGCGTGGAGCACGATGCAGGGCTTGATCCCAGGACCTGAGCTGAAATCGAGTCAGCCACTTAACTGACTGAGCCACCCAGGCACCCCAAGAAAAACTGAGTGGTTTTAAAGTATATGCTTTTGAGTAGTTAAGTAATTGTCCTGGTAGATAGTAAAACTTTAAAAAACTATTCTCAGTAAATTATAAAATATTCCACAGTCATTAATATTGTGTGTATGTACATATATGTATGTTTTTAGAACCACTTTCTCCAAAAAGGTAGAAACTGTCTTAACCAGGTTAACCAGCCTATCCTTTCTCTCCATAAAGCATACTGATTGATGCCCATGTGTGATGTCTCTCCTGTCTGATAGGCTTCTTCCCACCACTATCCTGAACTTAAGCTGCTACTAGTTGAAGTGTTTATCAGAGTTGGTTGTGTTTGTTTGCAAATGCATTTATGCCAGGTATACTTGCTACTATAAATTAATTGCATAATTTGTAATTTAATGAAATAATGTGAAAAGAAAGTTGTTTTTACAAAAAGTAAGTTGATTGCTTTAGAGAGATTTGATAAAGATGAGCTTATAATGCTATTGAATTAGATGTGAGGGAGTCATCTGTAAAACAATGGAGGGAAATTATAAAAGTCTAGAACTCTTGGATTTTTCATAACTGTTTTTAGTTCTCAGTCCACTTTAAAGAAACTGAAAGTGGAAGTGATAGTTGATGCATTTTGAGTGTGGTTTCTGGAAAAAAAAAAAAAAAGAATAATACAGAACCCTAATCAGAGGACTAATCAACAAAGAAAAAACTTTTACCTAATAAAGATTGACAAATGAATATATACTTATATGTTTTGATTTAAAATAAAATATACAAATATAAGCATATAAAATAAAAATATATTTGCATATATGTGATACCTTAACTGATGGTTAATCTTCTACTGTAGCCAACTGTCTTTGTGTCTAGTTCTGTCATATGTCAAATGATACAAAGATAAACTTAAACTCAGCCTATGTTCATTACAAAAATGTATTAATAAATTATTGATTAGATGGAATCTTATAATACAAGTTTATTCCTTTTCTTTCCCAGTTTTAATATTCAGGTACCTCAAACGAGGAAAATTAATCATGTATATTTTGAATTTCCTAAGCATATTGTGCTTCTGCCCCTACCCTTTGTATTTCTTTGTTATACTGAAAACTTTTAAGAATGTATTTGATTAGTCACTAAATCAAACCAATATTATAATCTCACTTTTATTCTTAACACACAACCACAGTTAAGGTTACCAAAGCATGCCTCTTAAGTAGAAAATATTATACATTAAAAGGATCCCCCCCACCCCTTTATTTTCTGTAATTCTCTTTTCAATTAACTTCAGACCTTCCTCAAGCTACTTAGAGGACATGAGAAAGAATAATTTTTAATACCACTACATTTTAAATATCAGTTCTTACTGTTCTACAAATTTACCTGCAAGCATTTAACTTTTTATCAGTAATCATATTTTCAAATTAAAACTCTATACTTAATTGTTAGATGGTCAGTGATCAATGTGGGATGGCAAGTGATTAAAGTAGGTGGGTCATACAGGAATCCATCAAAATCATAGAGGAGAACACAGGCTGTAACCTCTTTGACATTGGCCAGAGCAACTTCTTTCATGACACATCTCCAAAGGCAAGAGAAACAAAAGAAAAAATGAACTTGTGGGACTTCATCAAGATAAAAGTCTTCTGCACAGCCAAGGAAACAGTCAAAAAAACTAAGAGGCAGCCCACAGAATGAGAGAAGATATTTGCAAATGACACTACAGATAAAAGACTGGTATCCAAGATCTATAAAGAACTTCTCAAACTCAATACATGAGAAACAAATAATCAAATCAAAAAATGGGCAGAAGATATGAACAGACACTTTTCCAATGAAGACATACAAATGGCTAACAGACACATGAAAAAATGTTCAAAATCATTAGCCATCAGGGAAATTCAAATCAAAACCACATTGAGATACCACCTTATGCCAGTTAGAGTGGCAAAAATGGACAAGGCAAGAAACAACAAATGTTGGACAGGATGTGAAGAAAGGGGAACCCTCTTACACTGTTGGTAGGAATGCAAGTTAGTACAGCCACTTTGGAAAAAAGTGTGGAGGTTCCTCAAAAAGTTAAAAATAGAGCCACCCTATGACCCAGCAATTGCACTACTGGGTATTTACCCCAAAGATACGGATGTAGTGAAGAGAAGGGCCATATGCACCCCAATGTTCATAGCAGCATTGTCCACAATAGCTAAATCGTGGAAAGAGCCGAGATGCCCTTCAACCGATGACTGGATTAAGAAGATGTGGTCCATATATACAATGGAATGTTACTCAGCCATCAGAAAGAATGGTTACCCAACATTTGCAGCAACATGGACGGCACTGGAGGAGATTATGCTAAGTGAAATAAGTCAAGCAGAGAAAGACAGTTAACATATGGTTTCACTCATTTATGGAACATAAGAAATAACAGGGAGATCAGTAGGAGAAGGAAGGGAAGATGAAGCGGAGGTTAACAGAAGGGGGAATGAACCACGAGAGACTATGGACTCTGGGAAACCAAACTGAGGGCTTCAGAGGGGAGGGGGGTGGGAGATTGGGATAGGCCGGTGATGGGTATTAAGGAGGGCACGTATTGCATGGAGCCCTGAGTGTTATACGCAAACAAGGAATCATGGAACACTACATCAAAAACTAAGGATGTACTGTATGGTGACTAACATAGCATAAATAAATAAGTAGATGGGTTATAAAATAGAGTAAAATAGAAGACAGTGACCCAGTGGGGGAAAAGCAATGAAGTTTATGATTCCCAGGGTTTATAAATTAGATTCCTAAAGTCGATTTGACTTATTGGTTTACACGTACACACACGTGTCTGATAATCAAATACAATCTTCATGGTTTCTGCCTATAAATAGTTGCCTACTATTACTTGCACATTGCTCAGGAGCAGCCTCAATGCCAGTGCTTTGAGACATGATTATTATATAGAGCATCAGAGGTGAAGTCTTTGGGCCATCAGATAGAAACAACAGACAGACAGATCTTGGTTCAATTCTGACCAAGAACCTTGGACAATTAGACCTATACAAAAATGTGAAGTTCTGTATTTTCCGCATCACTGCAGAGCCTGGAGAAATCCCAAAAGACTTGTAGATCTATTGGATGAAAATGAGTCTTTTCTTCTAAAACCCCTTCTGTATGGCTGCTGCAGAGCATTGAGCATTCTGTGCAGTAAGCAAAGGGCAAGTGGGTACATGGGGGCTGAAGCACAACTGACTGGATGCTCTGGTACAGGACCTCATTTCCTAGAGCAAGGAGCACCATTTTATAATTTTCACAGAAGGACCAGTACCCTTGCAAGCTCCATGTCCTCAGAGTTGCATCGGCTCAGAGGAGGCGCCATATTCCAGCCCTTGCACAGGGAGGGAGTGCCATTTCAACACAGAACGGAAACGTTTTATCCATGCCACAGGCTAGCGGTGGCCCTGTTTTCACACATGTTGGTCTTCCTTCCATTTCCTTCCTTCCAACATTAAGAGTCTCCACAAGCAAATGAAAGGAAATGAATTAAATGTTCAATTCACAAGATAATACTTTTGGGACCAAGTGCGTCCGAGGAAGAAGACTCGGTACCCTCAAGGAGCTAGCAGTCTATGGGAGGAGGGATATAAAATATCTGCAAATTATCATAATGCAATGTTGAAGATTCTAAGTATTTGATGAATGATACAAAGTGTTAATAGCCCAGAAGACAGGAGGGAAATTATTTTAAAATCAGTAAAACCTTTATAGAGAATGAAACATTCAAGATTTGGCTCAGAGCAATTCTGAATGGCAGCGATGGAACCAAAAGGAAGTTGAGGTGAATGGGAGACAAAGGAAAACTGCCTTAATTTAAAAACACTGGAAGAATTATGAGATGCGAGATTGAAACAGATATCTCATTATTTATGCCATTATAAGCAACCACGGTTGAGAAAATATCTCAACATGAATAATTAACTATATGCCCATTTGCACTGATAGCTTAGGGTCAGTCCCCCAAAGTCTCAGGCATACTCATTCTGGTACCTTAATATCTTAACCTTAAACCACTCTCCTGTTACCTTTTTGTTTTTGTCACCTGTGGCCACTTCAGTGTTTGCCTGACGAGGTCTATCACATCAGAAACTATAAAATCAGATATGTGTTTTCTCAGCCTCCTTCACCTGGAAGTAGCCCCACAACCCAGTTCTGGCCAATGAGATATCGACAAGAGTCTGCTTAGGAATTTCTGGGTAAGCTTTCAATTAACGGATAAGGACAGCCAGAGTTGGGCCACCTCTTTTTCCTTTCTTTCTGCCTTTGATGTGGATGTAATGCCCATAGTTTGGAGGCCCTCTTGCAACCACAAGGTGAAAGGTGTAAAGATGAACTGCCTATACGCTAAGGATGCTGGAGTAGAAAGAAAACACATGGGACCTTGATGTTATTGTTGAGAAACCTCCCAGCTCCTTAAAAGTAAACCCTTGTATGTTTGCCCAGTTAATTGGATAGTCTGTCCCTTTCACCTGAAAGCATTCCTTACGAAAATGCCAATTTTTTTTCTAAATCTCTGCAGGCAATATTGCTTTCTTTTTTTCTTTGTTTCTTTTTTTTTTTTAAAGATCTGAGGATAAGGCTTAGTTCTTGGGGGTGTGAGAACTTAACAAACCATTCCAATTTCACTAATCCTTCATTTTATTCAAATTTGTGTGACTTTATATTCCTTGTATTTGTTATCCTTCCTTTTTATTATCAGTTAAAGTAGACACACAATTTTGAAGTGAAAGGTTTGCTCCAACTCCAGTCCCAAAATTTGGGTTGTCCAGAGGACCCCAAATTCCAGCAAAGTAGTTGGATAACCTCCTGCCAAAGTACTTTTGTTATCAGGATCCCCAAATATAACAGCTTTTCTTTTTGTTCAGTAGTTTATTAAGCTAATTCAACGAAGGGGGAAAAATGCTTTGGGGTCTTAGTACAGCTGAATATAACAGTATAAAGTTAAGGGGAGAGTTGGCAGAATTGTCACCTAAATTACTTGGAATGGTTGTCTGCATCAGTGAAACCAAGTCAATATATAAAAATAAAAATTGGCTATAATTGCATGTGTTTTCATCCTGAATTACCAGAAATTATAATCATCACTGATCAAATGAAAGAGAACTCTCATATTTCTTAGCTTCTTATGATATGGATGATCTTTTTTTTTTAATTTTTTATTTATTTATGTGAGAGACAGCCAGCGAGAGAGGGAACACAGTAGGGGAGTGGGAGAGGAAGAAGCAGGCTCCCAGTGGAGGAGCCCGATGTGGGACTCGATCCCGGAACGCCGGGATCACGCCCTGAGCCGAAGGTAGATGCTTAATGACTGCACTACCCAGGCGCCTCATGGATGATCTTTACTAAGGGCTGCCAGACAGAGAGGTAGGATAAAAGAGAGTTAGAGTAAAAAATGAAATACTGTGACCCAATGTTACCATGGCAGACCGACCACCTGATTACAATAGCAAGTGACAATGAACTTAAAAAAAGAGGTGGGGGGGAGAAATAAAAGAATAATGTAAAAAGAAATATGACTTGAAACCCTAGTAGATAATGCACTCCTAATTGTACTCCATGCTTCCTAATTTGTATTCACTAAAAGACCTTTTACTTGATAATGATTGGTTACCGCTCATGTCCAGTCTGTGCTGGGTCGGGATGACCCAAAGATATGACAGGATGCCAGGCCAGGTCACCATGGACACATATGATCAAGAATGTTCAGGAAAATAGGGAAGTGAGGCCCCCGTGATACCATGAGAAGAGATGGAAGTAACAGCTTTCTATGGAGAATCTGAGGAGTAAGATGGAGGTCCAAATGGTAGGACAGGCTGTGAGGCCAGGAGGTATGGAAATTCAAGATGAGGAGCAGAGGTCCAACCTGGATCAGGAAGCTAAGTCTGCAAATAAGGTGTATGTGTTTGGGCCTGACCTTCATTTTACCTGGTGTCTGTGTACGTGCTATTTTGGAAGGTATAACTATTTAAGGCATTTATAGAGTAGACTCTGATTTTTATTAATAGTTTTATGTATAAGCATTTTAAAAAATAAGATAGGAAAAGTAATAGGATGAAATTGTTCTAGAAACGCTATTTGCCCTCCAGCCTCATAACCGATTTACTCAAAGTGCTAGATTTAGCCCTCAAAACTACTTTATTTTTATAGCACTGATTGGCAGATTTTATATTTCTGAGTTGAAACTGTTGTAAAGTGTATGAATTTACCTTTGCGTCGTCAAGCTGAAGTAATTCTGTCAAGTAAGCTGATTTACCAGTGTGCAAATTTGGATCCATTTTTATAGTTGTGTTAGTTAGCTCAAGCTACCATAACAAAATACTGTAGATGGGGTGATTTAAATAACAGAACTTTAGGGGCGCCTGGGTGGCTTAGTGGTTAAGCGTCTGCCTTTGGCTCAGGGTATAACCCTGGTGTTCTGAGATCGAGCCCCACATCAGGCTTCTCCGCTGGGAGCCTGCTTCTTCCTCTCCCACTCCCCCTGCTTGTGTTCCCTCTCTCGCTAGCTGTCTCTCACTCTGCCAAATAAATAAATAAAATCTTTAATAAATAAATAAATTAATAAATAAATAAATAATAACAGAACTTTATTTCTCACAGTTCTGGAGGCAGGGAAGTCCAAAAACAAAGGCATTTGCAGAATAGATGGTGTGCTTCATTCTGAGACCTCCTGGTGTGGGCAACTGCCATCTCTCAGTGTGCCCACGTGACCTCCCTTTTGTGCACACATGGGGAAGGAGAAGGGGTGGGGTGCTCTCTCTTATAAGAACAATAATCCTGTTGGATCAGAGCCCTCACCCTTATGACCTCATTTAACTTTTTTTTTTTTTTAGAGATTTTATTTATTTATTTGAGAGAGAGAAGAGCATAAGAGGGTTGAGGAGCAGACTCCCCACTGAGCTGGGAGCCTGACATGGGGCTCCATCCCAGGACCCCTGGGATCATGACCTGAGCTGAGGGTAGACGCTTAACCAACCAAGCCACCCAGATGCCCCTGACCTCGTTTAACTTTAATCACTCTTTAAGTGCCCCTGTCTGCCAGTACAGGGACACTGGGGGCTCCGGCTTCAACATACGAATTTTGTGGGACACAAACATTTAGTTCATAACAATAGCAAACTGTTAAGCAGGCAGTAATAAATAATTGAGAGCTAATACACTATTTGCACTTGCAAAAGAGGTCTGAGTACATTTTATACTCTGCACGGAAATTGTTCTCTCAGCATTGCTGTGGAGTGGCATAGAGGATGATCACTAGATTACAAGTTACGTTACTGTCTTTCTCTGTAATTGACGCTGTGACAAAGCCCTTCAACCTATTTTGGTGTCAGTCTCCAATTTCTAACACCAGACAATCGAATAGAGAATTCCTAAGATCTCTCTCTATTCAAAAATTCTGTTAGTTTTGCTTCCAGTATGGTCAGGTAGGCTCCTGGCAGACTAACCATCCTGCCAAACCCAATTATAAACCCTGGACGTAAACAAAAAACAACCACCTGAAGCCTCTGGAGAGTGAATAAAATCAGGTAGACTCCAGGGATTAGTCAAAACTTGGGGGAAAAAAAACCAACATGGGTTAAGTTTCTTGTTTGTTCCACTTTTAGGATGAGGATAGGACCTAAGACTGGACACCCCTAGGTGCCTCACTCTTCAGGGCTGGCTCGGCATTTGTGTGAGCCTGAGAGTTAGTGCCTCCTTAAATTTTGTACCCCGGGCACCTCGCTTGCCTCACCCTACTTACTCCAAGCCTTAGCAGGCCCTGTAGCTCAGTGAAATTCTGATAACCTATAGTCTTTATGGACTGTAGAACTAGAAGATGAAGGTTGGGGCAACCACTACTGCTGGAAAGTGAAGGGGGAAGCTCAGAGAGGAGGCAGCCAAATATACAGAGCTCCAGATTCTGTGAATAACCTTGGCCCAAGTCTCCGACTGAACCCAGACTATGTAAGTGCAGGGAAGATTGCAACAGCCCAGCTGAGGGGGGAAAAACTGAACTGAGATTTGAGCTGCTGCCCAAGAGATAGATCTTATAGCTTGAGTCCAACCAACAGTCTTCAGAGTAATATAGCAGAATTTATAGTTTCCACAATATAACTTTCATAGTTTATTAAATATAAACCCAAATCACCCAGTGTTAAAACAAACAGGAAAAGGTCTTTTTTTTTTTTCAAGAGAAAAAACAGAGAACAGAGGTCAGTTCCAAGAAGACCTGGATGTTGGCACAGGGACTTTAGAGTGTCTGTTATAACTATGTGCAAGAAAATATACTACTCACAATCAATGCAAAAATTGGCTTTCTAAGCAAAGAAATAGAAATCATTTTTTAGAACTAAATGGAAATTCAAAAAATAGAAGTTATAATATTTTTAAAAATTGGAGCAGTGTTAGCCTCTGGGGAGATGGTGGTAAGAATCCACTAGAAAGGGATCTTTCTGGGATGATGGTAATATTCTATATCTTGAAAAGGTTTGGGGTTACATAGCTGTAGGCATTTGTCAAAATTCAGTAAATGTGCACTTTGATTTGTGCATTCCACTGTAGGTAAGTTTTCCATCAAAGGAAAAAATTCTGGATAAACTTCCCAACTGAAAAATCCCTAAATCAGAGACCTGCCTACAAGCTGGACAAAGAAACTCTGGTACATGACTATGGTCTTTGAAATTCATTCAAAAGTGATTATTGAGTGACTGTATTCCATAGTGATGAGCTTCCCAGGTAGAAAGAACAGTATCTGGAAAAGCATAGAGGGAGAGACAGACATAGTATGTTCTAAGAAATAGCTCAGTGGCTAGACAATGAGTGGAATTAATAGGACGTGAAGATGAACACAAAAACTGGAGCCATATTTTAAAGTGTCTTCTTTTTTTAATTTTCAATTTTTTAAAGATTTATTTATTTATTTGAGGGAGGGGCAGAGGGAGAGGGATAGAAAGAATCTCAAGCAGACTCCCTGCTGAGCACAGAACCTGATGTAGGGCTCAATCTCACGACCCTGAGATCATGACCTAAGCCGAAATCAAGAGCCGGACACTTAACCGACTGAGACACACAGGCACCCCAATGCTTTGGGTTTTTTTTAATGGGGTTGTTCATACTACTGCTTTGAGAGCTTTCCCTCTGCTCTTTTAAATTAAGATGTGTAACTCATGTACAATAAAATGTAAGTGTACAAGTCATTGAGTTTTGACCATGTTTATGGTTACAGAACACCACCATGACTCCAGGACTTTGTCATGTGCCCCCGTGTAATCAGTCTCCTCCATTACTTCTGGTCCCAGGCAGCCCCTGATCTGCTTTCTGCCACTATAGTTTCACTTTTTCTAAAATTTCATATTAGAGTGTAATTATGTAACATATTCTACTTACAGTATGGTGTTTTTAGGATTCATCCATGGCGTTGTGTATCAGTATTGCTGGGTGGTGTCCCTTTGGATTAATATTCCACAACTTATTTACCTAGTCACTAATTGATGGACATCTGAATTGGAGCTATTACAGAAGCTCATGTGAACATTCAAGTATGTGTCCTTTTATAGATCTGTGTTTTGGAAGGGTCCTGAAGCTATACTATAGGTTGTTAAAAAAAAAAAAAATTGGGGGCGCCTGGGTGGCTCAGTCATTAAGCGTCTGCCTTCGGGTCAGGGCGTAATCCCGCTGTTCTGGGATCGAGCCCTGCATCAGGCTCCTCTGCTGGGAGCCTGCTTCTTCCTCTCCCACTCCCCCTGCTTGTGTTCCCTCTCTCTCTGACTGTCTCTCTCTCTGTCAAGTAAATAAATAAAATCTTAAAAAAAAAATTTAAGTGATCATTATACTGTGAGAA
The DNA here is from genome assembly GCF_002007445.2 of Ailuropoda melanoleuca. Lineage (NCBI taxonomy): Eukaryota > Metazoa > Chordata > Mammalia > Carnivora > Ursidae > Ailuropoda > Ailuropoda melanoleuca. The sequence goes on along the minus strand of NC_048230.1, from coordinate 16,941,384 downwards.
CTAATATTCTTTGTAGAGGAGAAAAGGCAAAGTTCAAATCACTTTTATTTGAGTTTGTAACTCTTTAATTCATTTTGAGTTTATCTGACTGCATGAAAGTTATTATTTGAAAAATTCCCTTGCTCTACAAAGGTGTTTTTATTGCTTTTCTTTAAATCTTTTTAAAACATACATTTAATAAAAAGTTAAATGTTTAGGACAAATATCCAAAAGTTTTGGTTTTATGATTTGTTCGAATTTTACCTGAGATCCTTTACAGATTTCCAGATAAACAAACTTTTTTTTTTTTTTAAAGACAGTGTTAACAGCAAAATGCTACGTGATTAGGAATTGGTGATACTTAGCGGTATCACTGTCCTCAATATGAGAAACATCAATGTTCTTGATTTTTTTTTAATGATCTTGATTTAGTTTCATCTAGTCTCTGTCAGTGTTTGTAAAATTGCCTATCTGATGGTCCTCCACTACCCTGTTGTCAAAATCTACAAATAACAGTTGTGCAAATATTTATGAGAAAGTTCCCCTAGTGAGTACAAAGATCTTAGAACAACAGTAGAATTTCAAATATGTGCAGGATTCACTGAACCATCAGCCTTCATGGGAGGCAAATTTCTGTAGTCAACAAATATTTCTTGAGTGCCCAGTGTATATGTGTGTGAGGCACTGTTCTGAATCTGGTCGCCATTCTACCACGCCTTGGGTAGTAAGCACTCAACAAATAGGAGTAGAAAAGGTGTTGAGCGAACTTTCTGGCAGATCCAATGTCTGGGCATTTAAGGAGCCAACAGCCTACTATGATTACTTGGAGGTTACCATGCTGGACAAGTTCTGAGGGAGATTTAGACTGGCTCTACCAGCTTGCTCTACCAGCTTGCATGAGATTCCAAATCAGATGGAAAGATGGAATCTGGAGGTTTGAGGCCACCATATCCAAACCCACTTTACCTGCCAAACTTAACTATGCTTAAATTTAACCTGCCCCAGTCCCTGTTATATATTCTCTCCCCCCTACCCTTTTTTTTTTTAATGTAGTCTGTAATTATACACACAACTATAAGATTTCGTAACCAATTTTGTTAGGAGAAGTGAGCATTTTTTTTATCTCTTTATCATCTTTTCCTGCCCTCTGCCTTCTCATTCTCTTGTTTCCTTCCTTCTCTTTTTCTACCCCTTTCTCTTCTCCTATTACTTTCTTTCCCTGACTACAGGATAAAGGACAAAACTGTTTTTTTCGTTTTCTGGACTTATTGGGGAGAAAAGTTTATAATCCCATGACTAATTTAAATTGTAGATTACTTTGATATTTTACACATCTTCTTTAAAAATAAAACTGAGATTAGTTATGAAGTTCTTTTAATTTGTATGTGTTTTTTTATATATTCTTGTCCGTGACATTTCCCTTTCTGGGGACAAAAAAGTGTCACACCTCTGATTTAGACATTAAATGAAATAAAATGAGCATTGTGGTAGACAGAATTTAAAGATGTCCCCTCAAATTCCTGGCCACTGGTATATATATATATAAACTTTCTACCAGGTATTCAACCAAATACTAATCTAGGTGCTGCTGTGAAGATTTTGCCTATATAATTAGTTGACCGTAAAACAGGGAGATTATCCAGGAAGGCCTAATCACTCAAGCCTTTTAAATCTGAGTCCAGGAATCAAAGACAGAGATGTCAGATTGAAAGCATGAGAAAGATGCTACATGCTATTGCTAGCTTGAAGATGGAGGGGGTCACATGGCAAGGAATGCCAGCTACATCTAAACTGAGAGCAGCCCCCAACTAACATCCCACAGGAGAATGGGGACTTTAGTCCTACAGCTTGAAAGGAACTGAATTCTGCCAATAACAAAAATGAATTTGGAAGCAAATTTTCCCCCAGAACTCACCTCAGCTGACACCTTATTTCAGATTTCGGAGAACCCACGCACGCCGTGCCAGGCTTGCAACCTGCAGGACTGTGGGCTAATAAGTGGGTATTGTCTTAGGCTGCTAAGTTTATAAGAAAATGTGTGCAACCATGAACATATGTTTTCTTGAAAGCTCACTTCCAAAATACATAATTTCTAGAATTCTGGTATTCTGGTATGGGATACTTTTATAAATATGTGATGGTAATAGAATGCTAATGACATTCCATTCATGTACTCGTGAATCACCTTAAGAGGTATACTAATTTCTCTGTCGGTTTGAATCTAGCATTTTGACCTCGTTAATTAAGATCAGTTAACAAACTGCTCTTCCTGTTTTCTTAGGAAGTCTGTCTGCCTATTATTCTCAGGCAACCTCCTAGTTGCAGGCAAATAGTGGTGTCTATTTTGGACTACCCAACATACTGCCGTTAGTCTTAACCAGTAAATACCAAGCTTCCTTGACAGCAGCTTTACCACCTCTAGTCACTAAATCAGTTTTCCTGAATGGTGTAGAAAAAAGAAGTGCGATTCATTTTTTTCCCTGTTCTAGTAGATCTGTTAATTCATGTTCAGCCTCCATTAACCTCTTAATATGTTTATGACTCTAATAACAGCAGTGCTTTAAGGAAATCCTGTTTCTCTTCATACAGTAAAAGGAATTAGGAACCCCCCCACACACACACACATGCACATACATCGTCTCTTTAGACTGATTATACAAAGAGAGATCTCACACTCTAGTGAGGATAGCTTCAGCAAGTTTTGTGCTGAGTTACATTAGTGCACAGAACGAAGTCCATTGTATGTCATTGATTTTAAGCAAAAGAAACCTTAAACCAGATCATTCCCCCAGCATTGTGTAAATGCCCAGAGATAATTGCCAGTAGAATCCCACATTCTCATCTACAGTCTGGGTCATGAAATGAGAGTTAGCAACGTAAGAACATTTAAACTGGCTTCTCAAATATCTGGACCCCATGATCTTAACTGGAAATGAAAGACTTCCAACTATAAAAATACTGAGTTTGCATCTGTCAGGAAGAGAAATGTAGAAAATGAATATTAGCTTTTTTCATCCTATTAAGTGGATATTAGTGTATTATTTATTTGACCAGAAGTGATGAACAGGGTTAAGAGGACAATGAACCACCAAATAACTTCTAGAGATATTTTTACCGTGTTGTTCATTTAATATGTTACAGCTTTTTAACTTGCTCAATGAGTGACTTCTAACTAGAAATAACATACCTAATTATGTTAGCATTTCAACTTCTGAATTTGAGATACACAAATATAGAAACATATAAAAATCTGTCCACATTATATTTGTCATTTGCTTTTTTTTTTTCTTTGCTTGTTTAAATGATGTATGTAACCATGTGGTAAAAACTCAAGCCACGGGTCTAAAATTATGTCTGTTTACAGTTTATGCAAGTCTAATTTCAAGGAGTGTTTAAAGCACAATTCAGGAAATCTACATAGTTTTTAAAGAGATTATTTCCTTAGAAATTATTTTTATTTTTAAAATACTGCATTATTTGGCTATTTTTAGATTACAATCATCTCTCAGTATAATAGATTCCTTTTTTTATAGTAAAATTAGCTGGTAGTTCTTTTAAAATTGGCACTGCGATTCAGACCTACAAATTAACTTGTACAATTGTAAATCTAACATAAAATGTCCCTAAAATAGACTGCTTTGTGTTCAAGCCTAAAAATTATTTCAGTTCCTTTCAAAAGAGTATTTCTCTGGGTAATAATGCAGAAATTGAGATATGAGAGTTTTGTTTTCTTTTTTCTTCTTCTTTTTTTTTTGTTATTGTTGTTGTTCAAAAGGTTAAGGCAAAGGTGTTATTTGACCCTTTTGGAATATTGATCATTGGCAGTGCACCCAGGAGTTAGGGAAGCGGAAGCCATGCAGCACTGATTAAAAGCAGAGGCTATAGCTCCAAATTGCTCAGGTTCAAACTGTAACGGCACCGTTTATTAGCACTGTGACAACAGGCAAGCTCCTTAAGCCTCTGTGCCCCCCTCAGTTTTCTCCTGTCAAGTAAGGTCAATAGTAGCACCAAGCGCCAAGGGTCGTTATGAGGAGACAATGAGTTAATGTTTATGAGACGCCTGGAAAAATGTCAAGTACATAGAAAGCTCTATGTAAACATTTGACAAATACACCGTTTACTGTTAGGGCAGGGATTCTCCACATCATCAGACGAGGCTGGTATCAGTTTCATGTTATCGCCTAATGGACAAAAATGGTAGTTCCGTCCTTTGATTTTTGGAACTTTCTGTCCATTAGGACTAAGGAACTAAGAGATGGGCTCCCCAGTGGTTATATTGGAACAGGCTGCTACTTTTATGTGCTGTCAAACGTGGCCATTATTAAAAATCAAAATATTTAAACTGTAAATTAAATTATGCTAAAACAATAATAAATACTCAGAACTCACCACTTCCTCATCCTTTTCCTACACTGTACTATTATCTTTGTTCTTATTTATGTCTGTTACACTAGGGAACGTGACACATTGGTGTACCACTTGTCATTGATTCCCAACCCTATAGTCAGTGACATCACATTAGTAGCTTGAAATCAGTCATGGTAGGAGTAATTACACTACAGAAATCAGCAAATGCTACAAATGAAAGCTCCCCCACCCCACCCCCTCAAGAGCTGGTTGTCAAATATTTACCATCATACCACGCAATGGTTATCATGGGTGAAATAGAGACTGTATCGTTTCCTGTATTAAGAAGAGGATTGTAAAAAACTATACCTACACCTTAGTAGAGATTTCCCCTGTGGATAATTTAAATACTTATTTTTTGTATTAAGCATCCATTACTCTATATATCTCTAGAACCATAGCTCTGAAGAATGAGCTGTTATTTTCATTGCTATGACTAATAATGGTCTCCTTTTGTATATCATTGTTTAGTTTATATTATCTAATCAGAGTCTCATGATAACCCCTAGGCGAGACAACAGCTATTAATCACTACTGTATACTGTGGATGAGAAAGTTGAGACTCCGCAAGATTATTAATTTTCCATGGTTATTCAACTTGTAATTAAAGAACATTACGTATAGGTTTGGATTTTCCGACTGCAAATCAAGTGAAACTTCTACTATGTGATGATTGTGATATTCTTTAGGAAAACCTTATTGTGAGTTAGAAACCTGTCTCTCTTTCAACTTTTCTCTTTTCCCTTCCCTTCCCCCACCTCCTTCCCTCACCCTCTGCTTCTCTTGCTCTCTTCCTCTCAAGATAACAGATCCTAGAAGTAAGATGTATTTGAACTTTTATAACAATTACACTAGCAAGTGTTTTTTAAGTAAATTTGACTCTCTTTGAGTTCTGGGATTGATGGTATTGTCTTTATTTTATTCACAGAATTCTCATTCTCCAGTTTGCCCATCCCAGCTCCTGCCATCATCGTCCATGTGAAGCCACCACATTTACTCTTCTGTTATTTTGTCCACTGCCCATTGTTTCCCACTTTATTGTGTTCCTTCACTTTCACCAAGAACCTTGGCATCGACAGATAGTGGTTCAAACTCCCTGCTCTCCCACTCAAACCTCCCATTTTTCCAGTTCATTACATGCTCTGTGGTCCTCAGTCAGACATTCTACTAATTTTCTCTATCCTTCAGCCTCCACTGTAGTTTTTACTTGTCTTCTCATTCAGTTTATAGTCTGAGGCCCATTATTTCAATCATTCTTCCAAATACCTTCAATTCACTTGGCCCTCTGTCCTTCTGTCATGCTATTTCACAAGACTCCAGGCCTCACAAGCTCAATCATCGACCTTCTGCACGATGTACATAAGTAATGAGCGTTGCTGTAGGTTATACCACCATAATTCACTAGATCCCACTAGATCTTTTACTGTACAATCGTAATTATTTTAAAGTCCAATATTTTATCTGTCCCTGGATCTAGTTCTGTTGGTAGTTTTATCTTTTGACAATGATCTCTATTTTTTCCTCTTGTTTTTTCCTGTGTCTCATAACTTTGATTCAGTGTCATACATTGAATGTACAAAACCACAGACACTGGGATAAATATTATTTAAGCCCAGAAGTAGGCCTGTCTCATCTCTGTCAGGCCATTAGCGTGGCAGGTGGTGGTAGTGGGGGAGGGTGGGGCATTAAGTCTCATTTGTAGGCAAGCTGGGTTTACATTTCGTTTCTAGCATTAATGAGTTTAGAGTCATAGGGTGGTTGTCTGCCATTCCCTTGTGCTTATGTAAGGTCCGGAATGCTGGGGGGTTTTTTCAGTGTTCCTTCTCCATCCCCAGCTGGGAGACAGTAGGCTCTACACACATCACGGTGGATGTGTATGTTTGATGTTGCTCCCTTGCCCACCCCAACAAGTAAATGGCTCTTGTTTTTTGCTCAGTGCAAGGTTAGAGGTGGATGTGGGGAGTAAGGGTTGGGGAGAGGCTCTTGGTTTTCCTATTCCAATCTCTGGTTTAGCAGGCCCTGTGCCCAAGTCACAGGGCAAGGGCTTTCTCAGGCCATTAGCGTGGCCATTAGCGTGGCAGGTGGTGGTAGTGGGGGAGGGTGGGGCATTAAGTCTCATTTGTAGGCAAGCTGGGTTTACATTTCGTTTCTAGCATTACAATGAGTTTAGAGTCATAGGGTGGTTGTCTGCCATTCCCTTGTGCTTATGTAAGGTCCGGAATGCTGGGGGGTTTTTTCAGTGTTCCTTCTCCATCCCCAGCTGGGAGACAGTAGGCTCTACACACATCACGGTGGATGTGTATGTTTGATGTTGCTCCCTTGCCCACCCCAACAAGTAAATGGCTCTTGTTTTTTGCTCAGTGCAAGGTTAGAGGTGGATGTTGGGGAGTAAGGGTTGGGGAGAGGCTCTTGGTTTTCCTATTCCAATCTCTGGTTTAGCAGGCCCTGTGCCCAAGTCACAGGGCAAGGGCTTTCTCAGCCATCCTGTCCCTCCCCAGTGGCAGACAGCCCTACCTCCTACTTAGTGCTCAAGTCTGTTTCCTGCCTCTCTCCTTGTGGAAGTTAGACTCTGTTTTCTATCATTGTGGAATCTGGATTTGAAAGGTCTCCTGCCCTTGCCCCTCCAGTGACTTAGTATTGGTAAAAGATAAAGACATCAGGTTTTCTATAACTCTCTGCCCCCCACCAGGGCAAATAAGATTTTCCTGGAGTCTGGGCAGGGTTTGAGGGTGTGACAGTTTCTGTCCCCCAGGAACAGATGACTTTTTTTTTTTTAAGATTTTATTTATTTATTTGACAGAGACATAGCAAGAAAGGGAACACAAGCAGGGGTAATGGGAGAGGGAGAAGCAGGCTTCCTGCTGAGCAGGGAGCCTGATGCGGGGCTCAATCCCAGGACCCTGGGACCATGACCTGAGCCTCAGGCAGACGCTTAATAAACGAGCCACCCAGACACTCCAGGAACAGATGACTTTTGTTTCATGTCACTCAGTGTCCTGTCCAGGGTGGGGAGTGTCTCTTGCTTTTCCCCAGCCACAGCCAGCTATTCCTTCATATCAGAGAGGGTTGAGGGCTCTGCAGTTTTGTGCCTGTCCCCTATAGCAGTTGACCACCATCTGGTACTCATGCAGGGCCCAGAACAGGTACACCTGCTCCCCCCTCAAAACTTTGCAGGTTTTGCATGAGCTTTCACCACCTGGGGGGCTCTCTCGGGTCTCCTGCCCACCCCCAATCTTTCTCATAAGCAAGGAGCTGTTTAGAGAGAGTAGATTCTCCCTGGGGAGGGCAGGGAGCTCCCAGGAATGCTAAAAACTATCATGCTAGCCCACAATCAGACCTTACAAATTTGTTATAATTTTAGATGTTTTCTTCTTACCCACTTTTATGGCAACATTTTTTACTGCACTCTACCAGGAGAGAAGAGTTAATGTGCCCCATCTTTTCTTGGGGGAGCTCATCACTCTTTGGAATTCAGTTCACCTCAGGGTCAGCTCAGGTGAGGAACTCAGTCTCTAAGGGACTCAAAAAAAAATTATTATATTTTTTAGGTTGTACAGCTTTTCCCCACATATGGTGGGAGCAAAATTCTTTGCAGTTTTCCTCATCTTAATGAGAAGCAGATCTCCTGCTTCTTTTTTAAGAAACTTTCAAACAATTTTAACATGCCCTGCAAAACCCTGCACAGTCATATTTGCTTATCTGTCCAGCCAAATCATGTATCATTCTCCCTTCATTCACTATGCTCCAGCAACAGTGATCTCCCAGTTCCTCAAATGTGCCAGGTTTTTCCCATCCCCAGAGCACATGCTGTTTGCTCAGCCTAGAGTATTCTTCCCCATGTCCATACCTCCTTAACTGCAGTTCCTCCAGAGATCCTTTATCCCACACCCCATACCCAAATTAGTACATAAATTACTTCCTCATTCTTTTTCACAGCTGGACAATATCCCATTATCTGGATATGTTGTCTCCAGTCAGTCCCCATTGGTGGTTATTTAAATTATTGCCTATCCTTTTTTTTTTTAACTGTTAATAATCTTGTATAGAAAACATATCTGTGGCCTAAATTCCTAGAAGAATTGCTGGGTTAAATGGTACATGGAGACAGTGAGGATAGCGCTTAAGAGTCTGGGCTGTGCCATCCGCCAGTTTTGTAACTTGGGCAAATGATTTCACCTTTCTGCGCCTCAGATCCCTTATTTGTAAAGTGGGGATGATAGCAGTACCTCTTAGAATTGCCGTGAAGCCTGACGGAGTTGGTACATGTGTAGTACTTGGAACAGTGTCTAGCACATAACCACTCAGTAAATGTCAATTGTTATTATTAGCATTTAAGATTTTACATAGATATTGACAAGTTCCCATAAATATGTTATCAATTTATGCTCCCATCAGTATGGGAATGACTATCTCTTCACACTCTCAACACACTGTCTTATTAAACAACTTTTTAATCTTTGCTAACATGATATACATGGCATCTCATAATAGTTTAATTTGTATGTGTCTCGTTAGTAGTGAAGTTAAGCATATTTTCATGTGTTTAAGTGCATTTGTCTTTTCTGTGTCCTGAAGGTTCAGCATGTTCCCTAGACTCCTATTTGTCATTGGTCTTGTTCTTACTGATTTGTAGTTCTTTGTGTGTTCAGGGATTTAGCCTTTGTCTGTGCTGTAAGTTATTCTTTAACAGTATTCAACACTTTTCTATCATTGTACTTATTTCTATTTTTAACGATGGCTTTCTTTATGATTGTGTTTTAAGGTTCCATAGACCAAGGTCCATGTTTATTTGCTCATCATTGCATATTGAGTACAAAGTAAAATACTGAACATGTAATAAATAATTAATACGTATTTGATAAATGGGCCAAATACGACAAAGAGAATCTTGTTACCTAAATAGATTGGAAAATGGAAGGAAACTAGTTTGTACAAAAACATGATGAATTTAGTTTTGGATATGTTGAGCTTTAGGTGACAGCTAAATATGTATGATACTCTTACTTTGGCAAGATACTCGTGAAGATTTTGGAGTCATCCCCATGAAGTGGTTGATTGGAAACAGATGATCTCTGATGGAAAGAATGTTATGTGAGAGTCTATAGATAAACACTTCCAATCAGAAACAATTTCAAGTGATTATGGTTGTCATAATAGTTTTAAGACAGATATGAAATGAAAAGGAAAAATAGAAACATTATATATTTACAAGAATAAAGCAAGTAAGGAATGGAGAAAAATTTGAATGCCTTGGAATAATAATGATTCTTGAAAACTGTTTAGATCATGTTATAATTTTGCCCAAATCACTTATTGTGAAGAAATGAAATCATTTACTAATGGAAAACTGAGTCTATTGTAAGCATATAAGCTTATGGAAATCGAAAGTGCTCTTTTTGTATAAAGTAAGGTACTTGGTTTATCAGTATTGTGTTTTTCAGTTTATAATTGGACAGTGATTGTGTTTTCTAGTACTGAACTATCACTGAGAGATTAATACTATCAATTTAGTCTCCAGTTCTGTTTTTCAGATTATAGTAGCTGCATGAAAAAGAAGAAACCACTCGGTCTTATAGAAAGAAATGCTAATTTTTTTCAGAACAGAGAATTTATCCTGAAACAAGCTGTGCACATTATTTAACACAAAAGAATCATCTTTATGTCTACAGTCATTCATTAACCATATTGACTAAGATGGATATGGATTAGTACTTTTAATAAGTCTGTTGTAAAGTTATAGTCCTTGTTTGATAATTGTAAGAAAATAATGAGGGGATGCTTGGGTGGCTCAGTCAGTTAAGCGTCTACCTTTGGCTCAGGTTATGATCCCGGGGTCCCGGGATCGAGTCCCACATCGGGCTCCTTGCTCAGCGGGGAGCCTGCTTCTCACTCTGCCTGCCTCTCCCCCTGCTCATGCTCTCTCTCCAACAAATAAATAAATAAAATATTTTTTAAAAAAGAAGAAGAAGAAGAAATCAGGGCAGGAATTCTACTCTGATGGCACAGAGAATGTGTGGTACACCAATGTCAATCTCAATTTTTAAATGATGCTGTGGATTAAAAGATACTAAAGTGTACATTTTTTCTCCTTTTCATGAAAAAAAATCTGTGACTTAAAGTCTAGAAGTATAGCTATGATGGTGGGACAAACAAATCATTTGGATGAAAACCTTAGTCACATTAGAATGACTTTCTACCTAACTTTTAGCCATCTCTTTGCCTTAGTGACTAGATATTCTAGTATTTCCAAGCATTTTTATCATGAAAGCAAGATTCATCTGTGCTGTCATGACATTCTTCCCTGCAGGCAAGGTGGTTGTCAGTGATCAATAAAATGATCTGTCACAAAAACGCAGAAAGTGTGAAAAAACAAAATAATTCTCCTTGAACTGGTATAGCAGGAGTTGATCACGGGCATGTGCTCCTGTAAGAGCCAGTCATTCACTTATGCTAACTTCCCGGAGAGCAAAGAAACTCCTAGGTGGCCTGTGTTCATCGACAAAGGAAGCAGTTACAGAATTTTTAGCCAAGATCTTATTTTATACAACTTGTGTTAATGGACTGGAGGTAGATCTAAAATAAAGCTTTTCTTGTTTTTCTTAATTATAAAAACATCTTCAGAACTGTTCTCAAAGAATATTCTTGAAAAAGTGAATGGTGAGAGCATAAGGTTTTATTTCATTCAAATAGTTACTGTTTGTTCTGCCTCATGCTGAGACGTAGGGGAATGGAAGTCAGTGGTCTATTGTGGTAGCTCAGTTACTTTCCAAAGAAGTAGACTACCTGAGCATGGAGTCTGTTCTTTAGCGCATTAGTGTATATTACACCCATCAGTGGAGCCATGACAAGCCAGGATCAAAGGACTGATCCAGAAGGTCAATTAAAATCCTCAGTAGCATGCAGGGATATAGCAGAGGGATAGAAACTGTTGTACTCTAGAAGGGTACCATCCATAGGTGGAATATAAAAGAATGTGGCTACTCAAGATGGGCCTGTTCTCTTGATATGAGGACACAAATGTACTCATTTACAGAAATACGGCCAAATAATTTCTTGCTTACTTCAATCTGCATTTCTTTATAGCTCACTAACTACTCTCAATCCCATTACAGAAATGAAAGCTAAGTTTAGCAAATTGTTTGGCCGTTTATGTTTAGTGCACAAAATTCTTAATTAACAAAATAAAATACCACAATCCGTTGTAAATCACTTTGCTAAACTTTCAGGCTTCACAAGGAATTTGGTCTTGTCCAGAAGCTACTTTCAAGCCCCTGCTGATCTGGCACTCATGCACCAATTCCCTGTAGAGCTGAGTGAACGATTGTAAAGGGAGCCAATTAAGGAAACTTTGAGCCAGAATAGACAAGCAGGGGCCATCTTGTCCATCCTTCTGCCTTCGGGCAAAAACCATCCCCTGCACCAAAAATTTTTTCTTGAATCCTGCTGACAAAAATGCTCACCCCATGTAAATGACAAGTCATAATCCAGTTAATGCAACTAAAGCAGATTGTTAACTGTTCGAGACTTATTTATTGTGTTCCAAAGATGCTGAATCTGAAAGCTCATCTGAATTGTTTTAATTTCTCCCTTCGAGAAAATTATTTTGTACAAGAAACGTACTCAAATAATTGTAAAGATGTGAGAAGTGTGCATCCAGGAAATAAAGTTATCTTTATCATCTTATTAAATGTATTTTTGGTTTCCCTTCACTCTAGATCTACCTTATGGGTGGGAGGAAGCTTACACAGCAGATGGAATCAAGTACTTCATCAAGTAAGTACAAGCATCTCAACCAAGTAAGCAATTTCCTTCACATCTGGAGAGGACCTGGAAGCTGCAGAATAATCAGCAAAACCAAGAAACCCTCTTGGAGGTTACAAAAATTAGTAACAAGAAATGAAGCCTCACCATTTTCATTTCATGTGATTTAAATGCTAATATCAGATATCGTTTAGGGGGGGAAAACTAGTAATTATTTCAAGGGAAACAGCAAAAAGTTGGAACAAGATCATAATTTGAACTTAAATGTTGGCTGCCTGAATTCACTTCTGGCTAAAAGTATTAATAGTTAAGAGAAGTTAGTAGCTAATGGAAAAAATCGACTTTGTATGTCTTAACACTTCTTAATATAATAATACTAATAATAATCAGCATTTTTAATGCTTTATAGTATACATAGTTCATTCATTCTGCAAATGTATTTTGAGCATTTGCTATGTGCCAGGCAATGTTCCATGCCTTGGAGATTCAGTAGTGAAATATACAGACTAGTTCTCTGATGTCATGGAATTTATATAATAGTGAAGAAAGACAGTGAATAACTAACAAGATAAACAAGGCATAATATGAACAAACCATATCTCAATGGATTCTCAGAACACCTTTTGAGGTATGTATGCCTTATTTTCGCTGTTTTATGGATGAAGAACATAAGAGCTTACAGCAGTTACCCAAAAATCCACAGCTACTAAATTACCAAACCAGAGTAGAATCAAAGTCTTTCGACTCCAGGATTCTACTATACCAGACTGCCAATGATAGAGACCTGTCTTTGAAAGCCTCAATAGTAATAGATATTCTAGCTGCTGAACTGGTTAGTTTTACCCTGGACAAAGTAGACTGATCTACTTCCACTCTGTTCTGGGCAGCTCCTTTCATGTCGGAGTTGACCTTATGAGAACACAAAATGGGAATCCCAACGACTCTTGAGACCTAAAAAACTCCTTTTGGTGTCCTTTCTAGCAATGTATTCTTATTATACATTTGGAGAGGAAAGAGGAGATGCATCCTTGATGTCCTTTCAGGTGTACAAGTATTTTTCAAAACAGTATCCAAATTCTGGATTCCCAAGCTCTGTCACTTTACACGGGTTCCTATTTCCCTCTTCACTTCAGTTTTTTCATCATAAAATAAGGGAAGTATTGCCTACTTCATAGAGTTGTTAAATGTTAAGCTTTAGCACAGAAATTTGAAACTTTGCCCATAATCATTGTTAATTCACAATATGGAGAAGCCCATAATGGTTGGGGGTGGGGCGGGGAGAAACATGAAAAATCATATGACCATTGAAAACAGTGAGAATTCAAAAGCTTCATATTTTAAAAGATTTAAGAGAAAAAACTAGGGATAAACCTGGCAAAGTGTTTTTGTGATGTATTTTTTTCTTGTGGTCTCTAGCAAAAAGTAATAAAACAAAGACATAGTTTATAATGTATAGAGAAAGGGACTTTTGGAATAGAGGACCCAGGAATCCCATGCACGGATTACGTTTAGCACCATACTGTTCACTTCCAGAATCATGTCTCTTCTGGAAAGAAAGTTGTGCCCTAATATGCTGGATTAACCTTGTTGAATTCCTGGAAGATTTGAATCATGATATTGTAGAGATGGCAGGAAAATGAAAAGCCACATTCACATTTTCATTGGGTTTTTTCCTCATACTAACTTTGTAATGATTAAGGGAAGAGATGTAGGGGAGATGAGCATTTATTTTTTTCAAAATATTTTATTTATTTATTTATTTATTTATTTATTTATTTATTTATTATTTTGAGAGAGAGAGCACGTGAGCAAGGGGAGGGGCAGAGGGAAAGAATCTCAAGCAGACTCCCTACTGAATGCCAAGCCTGATGGAGGGCTCAGTGTCATGACCCCGAGTTCATGATCTAAGTCGAAATCAAGAGCCAGACCCTTAACGGACTGAGCCACCCAGGCACCCCGAAAATGAGCATTTATTGAGCACAACCTGATGCTCAGTGACCAGACACGTGTGAGGTGTATTTTTCTATGCGTTGTATCATTTAATTCTCCCAACAGTGTGTAATATGGACACCACTTTGCTCTTATTAGGGTGGTATTACGATGGTGGTGAGTTGCATCCTGCCTTTAGCCATGCCTGTCTCCTAGAAAGTCCCCAAAAGAAATGCCTAATCAAAGGAAGGCAAACTAGCATTCAATTATTTACTGGGGTTCTGGTTCAGAGGCCTTTGAAAAATACCAGTAAATGAGTCTGGACCCTGTGGGGACTCCTTAGCCTCAGCCAGCTGTCAGTATATCCTAACCCAAAGCTGAGTGTCAGTTGCCTAACTAGTGCCATGGGAAGAAAGGATACCAAGGGCACAGTCACTGATCACCAAAGACAAGGAGGGAGCGAGAGATGGCCAATCAAAGGGTGAGTGTTTCCCACTGCCTGGTACCCAGCTGGCTTAAGCCGCTGTGTCTAGCAGACAAGAACAATAGTCTTGGGCTGTGCTCCTCACGAGGAAGAGTAGCATCCAAGGAGGGGAGACAAGAGAAAGAATAAACAAGCTATTTGCCCTGAGGTCTAACTCACAGTCCTGTGGAAGGACCAGAAACAGACACTACATAAATGTAGTCTATTCTAGCATAGAAAATATGTCCCTTAAACCTAAACCTAAGTATATTCCTTAAACCTGTCTTTTGGAAGCCCATCAATTCTCTTCCTGGACCTTCATCTTGACTTATAAAAAAGCAGAAAAGAGATGATAAGATAGATTTGTTGCTCAAAGGGCAATGATGGGGATCATTGTGTCACCATTACAGCTGGAGAAATTTTGTGGAAAAGAGGCTAACTTTGTCAAGGCCATACAGCAGAGCCAAGGTACGTAAAGCCAGTCCCCAACACACACACACACGCACGCACGCACGCACAAAACACACACCCATGCTTTACCACCTCCACCTCCTTATTTGAGTGTAGTATGTTTCCATGTGACAAGAAAGATATTTTACACAAATTTTGATGTAGGGAGAGCTCCATACTTTATCCATTTTTAAAAACTTTTTCATTCTTATTTTTTGTATTATGTTCAATTAGCCACTGTATAGTACATCATTAGTTTTTCATGTAGTGTTCAGTGATTCCTTACGTGTAACACCCAGTTCTCATCACAACATGTGCCCTCCTTAATACCCATCACCCTGTTACCCTCCACCCCACTCCCTTCTGAAATCCTCAGTCTGTTTCCTGGGGTCCATAGGCTGTCATGGTTCATCTCCCTTTCTGATTTCTCCCCCTTCAGATTTCTCCCCCTTCCCCTATGGTCCTCCATGCTGTTGCTTACGTTCCATGTATGAGTGAAACCATATGATAATTGTCTTTCTCTGCTTGACTTACTTCACTTAGCATAATTATCCATTTTTAAATAGCAGAATAGAAACTTAGTTCTAAGAAAAATTAGTTATCTCCTGGAGATTAGAAAGGCCAAATAGTAAAGATAAGAAAAGCTAACACTGTACCAGTGCTTCTTTTACTCAGCCTCATGGAGGAACAGGCTGCTTGCCCGAGTTAGGTTTTTCTGCTAGAAGTTAACCCCATTCAGGCACCAACATTTATTTTAGCACAACCTTCTTCATCAAAGTTTTACTTAAATAAGTGTTACATACTTCCCTGCCTTCTTACAATGAGGCCACTGAACAAAGTCTTTATGAATGTCAATCTTATGCATAATAGAGTTCTGCAGGGGGATGTTAAGCTATATAAACTTGGGACCCAGCTGTCATCTCTTGTGGCTTTCAGTGTGCCTAGCCATCCCCTTATCCTCATTCTCCTTTTTTATCTTTTACACACCTCACCCTCTTCCCCAGTTTCCCACCTGAGGAGAACAGGGTGACAGATCATAAAGCTAATTTGAATTGCTTGTCAATAGCTCTTGGGTGTGGGCCTACAGGGGCTTGTGTGAGTCAAGTGTAGGAGTTCTGGTGAGGTGGATCTAATTATAGGAAAGCCATCTGATGGAGGGAAAGAAGAACCTGAGCTTTAGATTTGGAGAAACTTGGGTCCAAATGCTGGTGTCTCCATAGGATAGCTGAATGACCTCAGGCATATTGATTAAGCTCTCTGAGCTTTAATTCTCCATATTTACAGAATGGAAAGAATATTAGCACTTTGTAGGGTTCTCGTCCAGAATGAATGAGCTTATGTATGTGAAAAGCCTATCATAGCACCTGACCCAAAGTACACACTTCCAGCCGAGTTTAGCCCTCCTCACTCCCTCCCCTCACTCTTAACATTCTGGTGGGAGTAACTTCCTGCCTCTTAGCTGCTGGGTTCAGATAGGCAATGTTGCCACATCTGTAATGGCTGCATACTCAAGCATCCATTGTGTGTCCTTCTTGGAACTATGTAGCTTGTTTGTCTTATTTTTCCATCTTCATCCTCCCATTTACCCCAGCTGAAATTTTCAGCCTGGATAGCCTTAGCTTTTGAGGCAGGAGTAGTTCATTTACCAGGTAAATGTACTTTGGAGGCAGGAAATAGCAAGTAATGAACTCAGGTCATTGCCTCTCTCACCTTTACTTAAAAAGAACAGGTTGAAATTGCCCTTCCAGGACACGAGAGGAGATGATGGTCTGTATACATATAATCTCTTCCCTGAAATTGACACATGTCACTGTCTTCCTGGAAATTGAATTGTTCCATCTGATGGAAGCCAAGCCTCGGGCAAAGGAATAACTGTCAGTGCTGTCCCCAGAATGCCCAGACGAATATAGTCCTCATTGAATATTCCTGCACATGTCCATTGCACACCTCTTAATACTTTGTAGTCATCTATTTAAGTTCTGATGCAAGAGAAGAAAACATTTTATCTGCTATAAACAATTTAATCAAAATGTTGGCATTGCTAGAGCCAGCGTTTCACAGAACTAACAAACGTGTTTGTCTGTATATGTATGTGTGTGGATATAGCAATATGTGTATGTGATATGCATATAGACAGGGCTTGCTTCACTTGTGTGCTATATATATGCACATACCAGTGCATTCAAGGGAAAACTTTCATATTTTCTCCTTAGAGAGTTGCAGCATTCTTAAATTTAATGACAAACGTCAGCTATCTTGATGGTGCAGTGATGAAATTATCTGATTAACTTAACCATTTTCCCACCCTGTTGCTTCCCTTTGAAAGTTGTATACTGTTATAGATTTATAGTAGTCCTTTGATATGATTCTACTGTAAAATGTGTTACAAAATTTAACAAAATTATTATGAGAGTTATGTTTGATAGTAAAACTAAATTTTTACAAATTAGACATTACTGCTACATGGCTTTCATTGTGTTCTTTTCTTTTTCTATTGAAAAATTCAGATTCACTGTGATTGATGATCATAATTGTGTTAATCCCATTGCCACATGATAAATTTCTCCCAAATTTTGCAGCTTAAAACAGTAAACATTTTCTCATCCAGGGGGTCAAGAATCCAGGTGTGGTTTTACTGGATCATTCTGGCTCTTTCTCTCTGGGTTTCCCACGAAGTTGTGATCAAGCTATTAGCCAAGGCTAGGGACTGAAGAGTGCCTTAGTGGGGCTGGTATGTTTGTTCCAAGCTCACATGTCTGACTGTTGGCAGGAGGCTTCAGTTCCTCACCAAAACATGGACCCTTCTCCATAGGGCTGCACACAACAAGACATTGGGGTTCCCCAAAATAAGAGACAAGAGAAAGAGTGAGAGCAAGAGAAATATGAAGACAAAAGCTACAATGTCTTTATAACCAATCTCAAAAGTGAGTGATATACCATCACTCCTGCCATATGCTATTGGTCACACAGACCAACCCTGGTATAGTATAGAAGAGTATGAATGCCAGAAGGTGAGGATCACTGGGACCTGTCTTAGAGGATGACTACCACAGTGCTATTTCACAATATATGTAAAACATGTATTTTTACATACATATATACACACTATATACATATATATAATATATACATATATATACAAGACTATGTATAGTGATTAGTGAGTTTTCCAGTAGGTTTAATCATTTGTTTTTAAAAGTTACTTAAACTTGTAATTCTCCATGTGTTCATTTGTGTTGATACACCTTTAATGTGAGATCTCTCCTCGTCTTATGAAAACCTTGTCTCCATTACATAGGAAGAAGTATACTTACAACATTATAAATGCCTATCAGTAGAACCTAGGACGTCTGCAACTTCTGAATAAAACAAAAGTTTCAGTCTAGAGCAGGAAAGGCAAATAGATTTCAACTCACTGTCTCAAGCATGGTTTTGTGAAGTATACTGAGGCCATGTTCATCCTCAGTGATGTCTGATCAATTAGGTGTCTGCTGTGGGTTGCAGAGGGGAAGAGGAATAGGGGACACATGCCACATCTTTGCAATCTTTGGTCTTCCAGAGCATTTTGCTAATGCAGAAACTCTGCCAAGATGAGCAGTAGTATTACAAAGAGTAGGTTGAAAGAATGAAATAAACAATGACAAGCCACCCAAAGAAGCTCTTGTAAGATAGTTTTTTAAAAAAGCTTTGCCTTAATGACTCTAAAAGATAACTGATTTCTGGTAGGCATGGTTTTCTTCATTTCTCTCCAGTCAGAGAAATTAATGACCCTAAATGATTGTCTTCATTGACTTAAGGTAGGACATCCTATTAGGTTGTTCCCAGGTAGGAAAGAATGTGGATCATAACCTATATTTGAATAAGACTTTGCCATTGTCAGCCTACTGTATTAATTAAAGGCTTAAGTTACACTGTGTCCTCTCATTTACAAAATAAAACACACAAAAGAGAAAAATTGGAGGTTATGTTTTCTTACCCCCTAACTTTATTTTACAAGCAGAGCCTATGTTGGGTAATTCTAATGTAATTACAAATTAGGGAGATTGGAGGGGAGGGTGGAGAGGAGCGGATGGTTTCTGGATTGGGAATAATAAGCCGCTACTTTTGACTTTTCCTAAATCCTTGGCAGACTAGTTTAGCTGCACTTTAGTGGACACTATCAGGAGCCCTCCTTCTGAAGACCTCATTAATTTGGCTGCTTTGATTCATTTTGGGTGAGTTAAGAAATACCCATTCACAGACGAGTCCAAGGCTCACTTGATGAGGCATCAAGGCAATTTCTGTGCACCTAACTTCAGCTTAGATCAGGAGAGTGCATGTAAGCTCCTCACTGTCCTCTACGTGCATAAGAATCCTGAGCATTTCATTCTTCATGAGACTGTAACGAAGAAATCAAAAGATGGCTTGAAGGAGGAAATATTTTGTCTCCAAACACTTCTTAGTTATGAATAAATTGTATTAAAACCACTGGTTTGGATGTAACCATCTGTTTGACAGCTGGCTTAGAATATTCAGTAACTAGTACAGTGCCTGGTGTGTGTAGGGACTAAATAAATATTTATCAAATGCATGAAGACTGTCATTGCCAATTTGGGAAAGCAATTGGTGAGGAAAAAAAAATATGGACTCATAATGTCAGACAGACCTGGGTTCTAGTGTTTACGCACCACTTATGAGTGTGACCTTGGGTATAATTGATATGGTTTTCAATTGTCTGTACCCCCTTTTTTCATTCAAAAAGAAGGATAGTAGTTTATATCTCCTAGGCTTGTTTTGAGAATTGAATAAAATAAGGGGGGGAGGGGTAAAGCCCCTGGCAAAATACCTGGCACCTGGTGAGCCTTGAACAGAGGTTAGTTCTCCCTCCCCTCCTTCATTTTATAGTACTGCTATTGGACAGTGGAGGGGCTGTAAATGACAACATTTGCACAGCTGCAAATAGAAACCACTAGCCAAAACCTGCACTTATGCTGCTATCTGGCCAGTCAGAAGCCCTGTGACAGGAGCCGAGAGGTTGCATTGCTCAGGAGCCTGAGACAGCTAGCTCTGGATTTTCTATAAATACCTACGAAGGGGTGTAGCGTACGAAGTGCTGTATGAGCAACTGTCATTTAAGCAAAAGGCCAGCCAGCTGGCTTAGGTTATTCAGAATGGCAAAGCCCACTGAAATGAATAAAACATCCAGATCTAGACAGCCAACATCAAACTCTTCCCCCCCCCCATTTAACCAATGACAGGTATGACTGAGGCATAAAGCATGTTTTTTAGCATTTTATTGGAATACTAGAAGCAAATCCTCTGGAACTGCAGGAGGTACTTGGGAAATTCATCACCTTTCTGCGGTTATACTTTTATTTAGCCAGATGTGGAATTCTCTCTGTCTCCAGGACCCTTTATTTAAATTAATTAACAAATACTAACTTTTTTGTCAAACACTTTCCCTTCCAAATTCGTTTGCTGTGTTAGTCTGCTAGGACTGCCAAGCCTGTGTGGCTTAAAGAGCAGAAATTTATTTTTTTATAGTTCTGGAGGCCAGAAGTCCAAGGTCAAGATGCCATCAGGATTGATTTCTGGTAAGGCCTTTCTTCCTAGAATGTAGACCTTCTCACTGTGTCCTCACATGGCCTCTTGTCCGTGTGTGCACAGAGAGATCGAGCTCTGGTGTCTCTTCCTCTGCTTACAAGGGCATCAGTCCCATTGGACCCAGGGCCTCACCTCCGTGACCTCATCTAACTTTATCTCCCCAAAGGCCCTATCTCCCAATATAGCCTACATTATGGGTTAGGGCTTCAGTATATGAATTGGATGAGGTAGGGGCATAATTCAGTTCACAACAGTTGCTTCTTTCTTAAACTACTTTCCATAAATTCTCCAGCTCCTTTTTCTTTATCTAATAATCTCCATTACAGTGCAGTATATTGTTTTCCTATACATCTACCAAGTTTTAGGCACATTTGCAAGAATTAATCCAAATCAGTGCCTTTTCCCTTGTGCCCTACTCTTTAGTAGATGAAGCAGCAAAGGGGAGGGGGAGTGTGGCAAGGAGAAAAACGACACCCCCCTCAATGATGTCTTCATGTTAATCTCCACAACATTTGAATACATTAGGTTACATGGTAAAGGGGCGTGAAAGTTGCATGTGGAATTAAGACTGCTAATCAGCTGGTCTTAAAATAAGGAGATTATCCTGGATTATCCAGGTGGGTCCAGTCTAATCACATGAGTCCTTAACAGTGGAAGAGGGAGGCAGACGAAGAGGGTCAGAGAAAGAGAGATGACAGTGGAAGCAGAGACAGGCTATGTTTCTGGCTTTGAAGATGGGGGCCATGAAGCACAGAATGTGGGTGGCCTTTAAGCTGGAAAAGCAAGGAAACAAAATCTCCCCTAGAGCCTCCAGAAAGGAACGTAGCCTTGTCAACACCTTGATTTTAGCCCAGCGAGAGCCATATCGGACTTCTGAGCTACAGAAGTGTAAGCCGGTGAATTTGTGTTGTTTAAAGCCACTTAATTTTATGTAGCAATTTGTTACTGCACCAATAGAAAACTAATACAGGGAGTCAGCGGTGGAAGGGAGAGGGTAATGGTTATGACTTGGACCTACAATTGTCAAGCATGGAACTAGGGTATTTATACATGTTATCTCTTAACAATATTGAGGCAGGTGTTACATGTTTTCTAGATTAGGAAACTGAGATTCGAAGTTTAAGTAACTTTCCCAGAGACACACAGTAACCCAGTTAGTGCATGGGCCATCTGGGATTTCAAACCAGGCCTGCCTAGTCTGTACAAAAGAATAGTAACCCTGGTCTGCATCTAAGCCCTGGTTCTGCTACTGTGTGAACTAAGGGTACTCCGACACCCTTAGCCTTGGTTTCTTCAGTTGTAAAACTTGTAGAGACAAGTTAGGTTTGTGAGCTTTGTATGAAAAGCAAATTGGGAAATCCGTATCAAAAAAACATTGTAAAGTACAAAATGCTTATCCAATGTCAAGTCTGATCCAGCTGCCACATACCTAAACATGCATATCAAATGAATGACCTAGGACAACGAGGGGGCGAGAGGGTCTTCTTAGATCTTACCTGAACTTTGTTACTTAGCATCAGCCTTAACCAGGCGCCTTTATGAAAAATCTGCATCCTTTTGTTGGGTGCTGGATGCCTAGAAACTTGGCTTTCGCTGCATCCTGAGTTCTATCAGAGGCTGAAAATTCCAGGGTAGTAAAATCACTTCAGTAATGGTGAGAGAATTGAGGGGTAGCATGAGCTCTTAGCCATCCCTTACCATCATGTTTATTTGTCTTTGATAGCATTTTATACTCTACCAGTTAACACAAGATTTGTTTAGCTAACAATAGTACTTGTTCGATGTAAACAATTATAACTTAAATCCTGGGATTTGAGTAAGTTTACATATAACTCTGGCTATTTAGCAAATAAACTCTAGTCAGAATTGTTTGGATTATCATAGTGGTTCAGTTATTATCTACCACCAAATTTATGAACAGACCTTTGCAGGTTACTTGGATATTAGAATATGGGTGAAGAGGGTTAGTAGTCCTGGTTATTTGGCGACTTTTAGGTTGTTTAAATCAATTGAATTCTTTCCTGATAAAGTTGAGTCTCTTTATGCATATTTCTTTTTTTTTTTTAAGATTTTTTATTTATTTGACAGAGATAGAGACAGCCAGCTAGAGAGGGAACACAAGCAGGGGGAGTGGGAGAGGAAGAAGCAGGCTCATAGCAGAAGAGCCTGATGTGGGGGCTCGATCCCAGAACGCCAGGATCACGCCCTGAGCTGAAGGCAGACGCTTAACCGCTGTGCCACCCAGGCGCCCCTCTTTATGCATATTTCTGAATCACTTAAGAGTGAGGCTACTGCATTATCACATCTGAAGATAGTTTTATCTGATCCTCAATCATAAATAAGCTAGTCTACCACTTTTGAGCATTTTTTACTTGTACTATAATAATAATACCAGTGAAAAGTGTGGTGGATCCATGCATCATACATTTATTGACCCTCATTTTCTGTGAGCCTGACACCGAGAGTGTAAAGACGTGTAGAATGCTCTGCCCTCCAGAAGTTAACAGCCTGGTGGGCAAAAAGCCAGACATATTAAGAATTCATTTTCATGATGTGAAAAGTGTAAGACTTCTGGGGCAGCAGGCTTCATGCCAGTACATTTTATTCCTAGTTAATAAAAATATGAGTTTTGTGGCAAGTGCTTTAAAAGATGCTTTAGACAATATAATCTGTGATCAGTCAACCCATCCTAAATTACCTCATTTTGTAAGACTGAAGAGCCCTTTTAGAAAAGTGATCATTTGCCCCATCCCAGAATCACCCTCCAGATTGTTGTTGAAACCCACCCAGATAACAGAGCCTCAGAGAGGAGTTTAACAGAATGGCTACATTCTCAGAAGTCAGATTTGAGTCCAGATCCAGGCTCTAACAAGAGTTTTATGACCTGAAGTAAGTTATTTTACCTCTCTCGGTATTAGTTTCCTCATATATAACATGAGGATGATAAGTATAACTTTTTCTCTTCTTCAAAATAAACTAAGGTTCTAAAAGATAGTTAAGTCCATTGATTCACAAGTCCAAGATGGCACCACTAGAAATGGTATTGTAGAGTTGATGAGAGAACTCTAAAGGTGGATGGCATGTTTGGTGTTTACCCCATAATTTTTTACTATAATTAGAAGTTTCTACTTTATAGCACTCACTCTCAAGTGGCTTTTGTACTTATGTATTACGGAGTTGGTAATACTTGGATAGAACATGTCAAGGCTATGGAGATGGTGGGGGAGGGAACCTCTCAGAGTCCCATCCAGTTTTGTGATTTTAGAATGTTCAATTCTTCTCTTGATAAAATATGTACATTCATATTCTTACATTTTTAGTGTAGTCCACTTAACTTTGATGGAAAATTATATTAGAATAAGTATAAACTTAGTTGGAATTTTGTTTCAAATCATTTTAGTTTTTTTAAGGTTTCAAATTTGGTAATTTAGAAAAATGTACTTAATCAGATGTTTATTAAACTTATTTTATTGGATAAAAAAGTGAAACATCTGAACATTACAAATTAAAGTATCTTCTATATTTAATGCACCTGTATTCATAAGCGAGAATTTAAGGTGGGAACTGGCGGTGGTCTAGCAAAGTTGTTTCTAATTAAATTTAGTTTTCATTAATCTATATTCTGACAGTCTTTTGATTATTGACCCATTTAAAGTAGCATGAAAATATATATGTATTGCCTGTCTTCTGTATTTTAGAAAGCCAACCTCTTTAGTTTGGAGAAGTTGTATTTACTGGGGAAGTAACCGTCATGGCTTCATCTTGAAATACTCTCTTGCTTGATGATGATTTAGAATGACATCAACTGCTGTAACAAACCACCACCTTTCAGTGGCTTAATGCTCACATACCTACAGTCAGTGCAGAGCTTCCTGGTTGATGAGTGGCTTTTCTTCTCTTTGACTGGTGACTTTGGTACCCCAGCTCCTCCTAGCTCATGGCTCCACATCCCCTAAGCCCTCAGAGTCCTCAGCCTTCAGTTAGCAGATGAGGAGTAAGAGTAGAGAAGGCTCTCCAGTTTCTTAAAAAACCCCGGCCCACAAGAGATAAGCATCAATTCTCTCACCTTCCACTGGCAGAAACTAGCCACATGCTCACATAAGGATAGCTGAGACAGGTAGTCTCTGTCTGGACAGCTACCTCCTAGTAACAACTCTGTGATACGGAAGGGAGAACATAAAGTTTGGCGGGCACTGCCAAAGGGTACATGAGAATGTACAAATACACCAACTTGAAAATTCTGTGTTTATTGATATCTAATAGTCCAGTGTATATAAGTACCAGTGGGATATATTCTTTGAGGCCTTCTGTATTCTTTAATCCTACCACAATGAAAAACAGCATCAATTTTTAAGAGTTGTCCGAAGTGGTGATCTGTGACTGTAAAACGGTTTCTTTGTGTCAGCTCTGGACCTGGGATGTTTTGGTTCTGTACAGTAATTGACAGCAATCTAAACCTGTGTTTATGATTTAAAGGATGTAGTTTATATTTTTCATATTTTTATCAGGAATTTTCTTTTTTGTCTTCATCTTTTACAAGTCTAATGACAGCAATTTTTTCCAATATTATGCATAAGTAATATATTACTATATAACTTTAGATTCTTAAAATAATGTGATACCTAAGATGTAAAGGTTTTTTAATTAATCAAATTTTTCCATTTTCAAAAGATATGTACTTTTTATATAAATTGCCATAAATATGTAGTGAAAAGAAATTTGTCTTGAAGACCATAAGGATTTGGATGGGATCCTGCTAATATTTGGTCAGAGTCCCACTGGATTTCCAAATGTTTAATTACAAAATACGGGAACTGTTTTGTGATATTTACAGAGTTAATTACTGAAAAATATCCTTTTGATTTTAGGGATGTATTTCCAAAATTATGTAAGAGGGAACTCCTTATATGTAGTGGTAACAAACAGCTTGTAATTTTCTCTTAAATGTGTTTTGGAATAAATTCTTCATATTACTAATTCCCAGTCACTCTCATAACCAGTGTCTGGGAAGATTACGTGCTCCCTCACCAAGGTTTGGTGACTTTTTAATAATTTTATGGACGTGGTTCACTTCCTGTTCTTACCTTTAAATTTGTTTTCAATTGGAATTCTTTTATACGTATAAATCTTTTATTGTTATTACTACTTGCGGTTTATGGCCAGTTGTAAATTTTTCCAGTAATTCCAAGATACTGATGCCAGAAAAAGATCGAATTAACATATGTTACTTCTCTTTATTTTCTTGTTCATATGAATATTATATGCATAGGATTACCCCCCACCCCCCCCAAAAAAAGGACATTGCAAGTTAATTATTTAGTCACATTATTTTGCAACCTTACCTTAAACATGATAAAGTTATATATGCAATCTTGCTAAATTCACAGTGATATATAAATAGTGCCATTTACAATGGAATTTAACAGAAGAACCTCTTTCATCATCACAGACCATTATTAAGAAGGAATTTCTTCAAAGCTAGTGCACTTTTTGTCTTTAAACCACTTTTCTCTTAAAGGCTGTCCTAAATTTGTATTTTGAAAGAAAGCATTTTGCATGCTAGGAGGTAAGAAACATAAGGAGGGTAATTATAATGGGATTTAAATAATTCACTTACATTTCCTTGCCAATAAAATAAAGCATGTTCTCTTAGGGCTTTTTTTTAATAAGCCCTAAAATATGTCTTTCAATTTACTAATATTATAAAAGAAAAAAACACAACACCATCCTCTTCCTAGATCGAATATTACTGTTTCCCAACAACAGATTTGGCAATCACTCAGAGGCAAGTAGTATTATGCTTTTTAGATTTTCAAATATATCTGAACTGCTGTTGATTGCTCCCCAAATCAGGTCAGATGCACTCTCTGCAGGAACATTTGCCAGAGGTAGTGTATGTTCAAATGGAAGGTTTTTACATTCCATAGTCAGCCTCATTTATTCTCCAGACCTCTAAATTTTTCATACTAAGTAGGAGCATCTCACTTTATGAACCATGGGGTCTTTACTAATTAAACAGAGTCAATAGGGCTGATTTATTCTCTCTTCTCAGTTGAGCTACCAAGCACACAAATCAGAGAGGAAATATCTCTAATACTAGAATGTTCTCCAAGCCAGTAAAGCTGGGATTATCTCATCATACCGATTATGTCAAAGCTCTTTAGGCACAATGTTCACCAGGACATAAAATTGAATGGTATACACACAGCTGACCCTGTTTCAGCATCATAGGAAGAATTCCAAGTTTTTCTTGCAATAATCACAAAGTTCTAATTATCAAAAACAAAAAAAACCCTAAAAACTAGCCATGATCACTTATCGAATATCTACTTTTTGCCAGGCCCTTCACACGCACTACCTGAGTTTTAGCAACTTTGGTTTTTGTTTGTACAAAAGACCTAGGTGTGAAATATGTACTTGAAGCATAGAAACCTTGTGCCTTGGTTGGTTGTTTTGTTTTTGGGGTTTTTTTTCCTAGTTACGTAGCTGTTGTAATTGCACGTTTGGTGTTCTGGGTGTGTGTTTTTTAAACAGATACCGAGAAGTATATTGTGAACAAGCTTAATCAGTTAATATTTTATGGTGTTACTTTCGTATTTGGGAAAAGATCGGATGTAGATTTGTTGATTTTAAAAAAGCACTTAATGAAGTTTCCTGGCAAGGATGAGCTTCTAGTGGAACTTTCTGATAGCCATTTTTCAGAGTGAATAACTACATTTTTTCCTCAGGCATTTTGTTTTTGCTTAGTTTACATTATAAATTTAATGGATTGTCCATATCTAGGCAGTTTTCATAGTTTAAGCTTAAGAACATTATTTTTCAAAAAGCCTACTAGGAAAGCATGCACCTGAACTTGTCCCTCAGGTGGTTGTTCCTGTTTGCCTTCCTTCCCACTCTCCCTAATTAGGAGACCTTGTTGGGGAGGGAGGATTTATAATAATTTAAAGTCTCTTCTTTGGACTAAGATATTATAAATGTTCTGGTAAACATCAAAGTAAATATACCAAGATTTTGTCTCATCAAGTTTTTCCTTTTAGTTTTAAACAGGTGCTTTGTACAGAATGATGTGTCCTCATTTCACCTTGCAGCGGCATCCTGGCCCTCTGATGTTTAAAACCACTTTCAATTTAGGCAGACTTCCAGCTTTCCCTACCCCCCGCCCCCAAGACCTTGAAATGAAGTTAACCTGTGCAGAATCCAATGCTTTAGTAAGTTTAGCCTCCATAATAAGAAATTCTGTTAAACTAGAAACCATTTTAAAGAGATAATAGTAATATGGATTACTGTCAAGAGAATAATGATTCTTTGTACCACTTAGCCACACTCTGTGCTTTTGAAATTACGAAGATGTTTGGACCTCACCACCTTCACCTTGATTCTTAAAACAACTTAAATTTGTTTACCCCATCATGAAACTATCAGTGATCTTCCATGGAAAGATGAATTTTAATATTTAAACGTAGGAGTTGAGTAATTTGTATTGGGGGATATGCATAGAATTTGGGATAGAGGGTCAAAAACAAACCAAATCACCACTGACAGTGTAACTGCCCATTTGTACTAAGTCCAACATTTTCAGATATTGTCATCAACAGCCAATAAAGTAAGTGCATTTTTGGGATAGTTCCCAAATTGTGCCCTGTGGAATACTCCTCCCATGTGTGTTAACAGGGGCATGTTAGTTTGAATAATACTGCATACTGCTGGAAAGCCATAGCACATGTTAATACAGTTAAGGCTTAGGGAAATCCTGCGGTAAAGAAACCTGTTTAGCTCTGTTTAACCTAGTGCATCT
Source organism: Ailuropoda melanoleuca (assembly GCF_002007445.2). Classification (NCBI taxonomy): domain Eukaryota; kingdom Metazoa; phylum Chordata; class Mammalia; order Carnivora; family Ursidae; genus Ailuropoda; species Ailuropoda melanoleuca. The sequence goes on along the minus strand of NC_048230.1, from coordinate 16,913,017 downwards.
CAAACTTACTCAACCAGTGAATTATCTTCTTTCATAAAAGTTACTAAAAACCCTTTAAAAACACACTTTGGAAATGTTATTCTGTGATGTAGGAGAAACTTTTAGACACACCCCCCATCTTATTTGATCCTCCCAAGGGCCAGCCCTCAGACAGACTCGATCTAAGACATGATACTACTTTCCATGGTTGAGTTTGCATAGGATAGGGGTGGGGAAGACTGATCTAGATGGATGAAGGCAGTGGGGTAAGCCAGTGCAAGAAAGAGCATCCAGGAAGAAGAAACAAATCAGCTGCCTGTCCAACACTCAGGAGCTGGGCAGAGAGTGGTGGATTTGGGAGATTCATTCAGCTAAAGGCTGAGCATTGGATACCAGGTCTGAAAAACACCATCCACCAGCTGGGGCACAGGTGGTAAGATTTCAGCGCTCTCTGAACGTGCCCTGTACCTGTTGTACATCCTTCCTTACCTCTGCTTCTTCCTCCCCGAAATGCCTCATCATTCGTTCTGAGCGCATGTTAAGCACCATAAATTCAGACAAGAAACACAGTTCCTGTCCTCAAGCAGCTTCTTATGCAGTAACTTCCTCCTTCTTTACTGAAGATAAACAGGCCCTTATGATAGAGTGTAATAAGAGGTAGGATCAGGAGCACAGATCGGAGGAAGTTTGAGGGAGATTGATTCTTTGAAATTAGTAGGAGTTAACTAGGTAAACAAAATGGGAGGGAGGAAGACTGTAGCAGAGAAGAAAGTATTGTTGAGGCAGGTAAAAAAAAAAAAAACCAAGGTATTTCATACTACGGACTATGTATTTGATCCAGGAGGCATGGGTTGGCACTGAATTTTTAGCAGGTGAGCAATGGTGTATGATTTGTCATTTAGAAAGAGCCCTTGGCTGGAGTAGAGATTGAATTAACAAAGAACCAGAACAGGCAGAGAGACAAGCAATTTCAGTGACTCAGGCTATGGCACCGGAAGAGAGGGAGTAAAATACCCCACAGATGTTTCAGTAAGACAGTCCCAGGACTTACTGACTAGAATGTCAGGTAAGGAAAAGCAAGGAGTTGAAGATGACACATTCTCCTACCTTCCTTTTTACCAAAGAAGAAAGAAAGAAATGGGCTTGGTTGAACCTTAAAACCTATCCAAGACTTTTTAAAACTAGTGGATGGAGTTCCAGTTGCTTCCAGAGAGGAAGCTGTGTCCCTGGGACCAGGACTTGCATGGATGGGTAGAAGGACAGACAGTCTTCCAGATTATAATTGCATTCCTTGTTCTTCTCAAGTCACGTAACGCAGACGACATCCTGGATCCATCCTGTGATGAGTGCACTGAACCTGTCCTGCTCAGAGGAGAACGAAGAGGAATGTTCCAGAGAACTTACCGATCAGAAGAGTTGACGGTCTCCCATAAGAAGCTGAGCTCCATGGTCTTCTAACATCTCATTCTACATGGATGACCCCCAACACACAATGGTCTAAAATAGGAGCAAAACACACACTACTTACTGAGGTTCTGTAATAGAGACTCTGGATTTAGGCTACTTTGTAAAATTTTTTTCTTTGCTTATGATGAGAATTTTTTTCTTTTATTGAAGTGTAATTAACATATGGTGTCATATTAGTTTCAGGTGTACAATATAGCGACTCAGCAATTCTATACACTGTTCACTGCTCATCGCGATAAGGGTACTTTTAATCCCCCTTACCTATTTCGTCCATCTCCCTACCCACCTCCCCTCTGGCAACCACCCTCTTGTTCTGTGTATTCAACAGTCTATTTTTTTGTTTTGTCTCTCTTTTCCTTTGTTCGTTTGGTTTGTTTCTTAAATTCCACGTATGAGTGAGAGCGTATGGTATGGTAAAACCTTTTGCTATAAGTGTATACATTTATGAGATCAATTACCACTACACTAGTTCTTTAAGAATCATCTAGTTGCATTTTTTGAAATCACATATAATTAGATTTTATAATATGTATATTTTTTTCATATACAATTAGATTTGTAATTTTATATATAGTTCTTTATAGAGTATCAGATACCACGATTTTTATAATTAAGACTTACAGGAAAATTATGTGAACGCAGTGAAGCACTTCATTTATTTGGTAAGTCACTAACCTTTTATATTAGTATCTTAGGAAAGTGATCTGAGCAAGCTTTTGGGGGTTTCTTAAGGATCACATGTGGACAACTATCTCATAGGCTATGGAATATAGTTTACATGTGTATGGGGCGCTCTCATTTACCAAATGCTTCTCAGACCCTGTTTTGTTTAAACCACACAACATGCCTGTGAGGCAGATCCTGTGGGTATTTTTATTCTTGTTTTTCAGTTGGGGAAATAGTGGTTCAGGGAAAAGAAGCACCTTGTCCCAGGGCTGAGAGTCACACCTGTCTTCTGATTCCGCGTCCAGCCCCCTTTCCACTGCACCCCGCTGTCCCTGCAGAGGGAGGTCATAGCCCAACACGCAGGCCACCGCGGTTCTGTTGACACAGCTGAGCTCCACAGTTGTGCGCTCCAGCGGCCACAGAGATTCAGAGGCCCCTCTGCAGTCAGACGGGGCCCCCACATAACCCCACTGTTTTCCTAAAAACCCCTCCCCCCTCCCCCCCAACATTCACCAAGTCATGGCTTGGCCCCATGATGCCCTTCCAACAGTCTTCTTTGAGCAGCTCACATTTTCCTACAGTAAAGGACTGGCTCCCATCAGGGGGCCGCTCTGCTTAGGCTGCCCTTGCCAGAGGGGACAGTTGTGGGTTGCTGATGAGAAGAGGAGCGTCTGGAATCTCCTCTGCTATCAGGACTCATCCGTGAACTTTCCTGCTGGGAGTTCAAGACTGGCCTCATGATTGCTGCTATCACCCTCCAAGCTGGTTACACTTTTCATCTTAAGCTATTTTATTGTAAGGGTGCCACTAGACAGTTCCTGGAAGGAAAGAGCCATTGACATGGAGGGCTTAAGATTTTCTCTTAAGTTTAATGATTTAAACCTGGGGCTGGGGATTGGCGTGGAGCGGGGAGGAAGTCATTTTAAATGTCCTGGGCGTTAGTTGGGTACCAACTGAATGATAAAAAGGGATTTATTCATATCCAATATTATGATATTGTTAGGTAATATACTTAGTAAGAAAGTGAGTAAGAATCCTTAATTAATCAGAACACCCTGTTCCCAGACCATGCCTGGGAAGACCGAGAAGTTACTGTTTGTCACCGTGGTCTCTTCTAACCACTTCCTCCCTCCTCCTCCTCCTTGTCCTCTTCATTCCCTCCCCACCTCTGAAAAACAAGTAGGAGAAAGGAACCCCAACCTTGAGGATCATGTGATTCTGTGATTTTCAAACATCTTTTGGAGAAAAAGACTCATTTTCAAATGAATTCTTAGGCAGAATCCCAATATATGTAACAGGTTTTGTTTTGTTTTTAATATTGTTGCTCTGCTTGAAACAAGAGATGCCTGAGGCCCAATTGTAAGAATCCCCAATTGTAACCATTTTATAGATAGTCAACTGAGATCCTAAGAGGTCACAGAGTGGGTTAGTGCCCAGTCAAAATGGGACCTAGATCCTAGAGTCTCCTACTCTACTAAGTTTCATATGGCACGTAATATAGATGCATATTGTAAATGTAGGTCTATATTATGCTCACCTATTCAATCCTGAATATATATCGGATTTATAATTTACATCTTGAGTAATAGCATAAAGTCAAATCCAGGCTGATAGGCAGTCATTAGCCCCGAGAAAAGTTTCAGAATGGCTGAAGAAAACTCGTGTTTCTCCTGAGAGCTACGTGAATATTAGCAAGCTCCAGGGAGACAAGTTTTGAGAGAAGTCCCTGAGGGAGCTCTTTCCTTGTGTCCCCCAGAGGTGAGTGAGATTCTCAAACACCCAAAGTTACTTTTATAAGCTAGTGTCTATAATTGTGAAAGTGCGGGCTTTTTGTTGTCGTGAAATTAATGGTATGAAATTTCCCTCCCCCTACTGGGAGTGTTTTTCTGATTTGTTTTTAAGTGAAGAAAACACAGAAGCAACTCCAGAGTCGCTTGAAATCAAGGTCCTCAGGCATGCATTTTACTGACAGACACTGTCACAGGCACAAGACTGCTGTTTTGTGCCACTTTCTTCCTTGCTTCCTCATGGAATACCTCATGGAAAAGAGCTATGAAAATTGTAACGATATTCTTTGTTGAGCATTTTGTGCCATACATTGAGATGGGCAGTTTGCATAGATTACTTCATTATCTTCTTAAAACAACCCCATGAGGTAGAAACTATAATGATCCCCATTTTGTAAAGAAGAAATTTGGGATCGGAGGGAGTTGCTAATCTTTGCCTAAGGGTCACAGGGTACCTCCATGTGGAAGGTAGGGTTCAAGGCAGGTGTGGCACAGCCGGTTCTCTTAAACCACTCTGCAGAGCTGCTTAGATCCATTGTGTGTGACGCTGCCGGCAGAGCTAGGTCTGTGGGTCAGTTCTTCAAAGGGCAGATTCCAGTTCCGTGCAATCAGGAAGTTTCTGGGAGTTAGGGCTCCCCAGGAAAGAATTCCCCCGGAGGAAGCAAAAGCACTGTCCCAGGAAGTGTTCAATCAGAACTCCTTACGGGAATGGTACTGAGGAGGTTCAGGGTCTGAACTGGCATGTCTGAGATTTCTTCCTCTTTATGCTTCTATGACCTCCAAACCAACTGATAAATGCCCCCAAGAGACACTCAAAGAAACATGGTGGGGACTCATTAAGAATCCTTAGCCAGTGCAGGTTGAACCCCCAGATTATTTTTTGGTGAGTTGATACTTATCTGGCCAGTCTTTCTTTAATATAAATCAACCCTATGGGTGTGATAAACTTCTCTGTTGACCCACTGGCTCTGATTCTAGGGTTAGAAAATCTCAGTGTTCTTACGTCCTTCCACCTCACCTCATGGAAGAGTGACCAGGGTTGGTCATCTTTACTCCTTTATTCTCAGGGTACGTACTGAGCATCAACAGTGTGCCAAGCATAGTGTGAGGCACTGTAGCAAAGTAGGACAAAATAACCATTTCCTGGGTCCTCTTATTCTTGGTTAAAAAGTAAAAAGCTTCTCAGGTGGCCAGAGTTGGAACAGCTACTCTTTAACTTCTGGATGTTAAAAATAACCTATTTCCATTGAAAAATCAAGAAGTGGGGCTCCTGGGTGGCACAGCGGTTAGGCGTCTGCCTTCGGCTCAGGGCGTGATCCCGGCGTTCTGGGATCGAGCCCCACGTCAGGCATCTCCTCTATGAGCCTGCTTCTTCCTCTCCCACTCCACCTGCTTGTGTTCCCTCTCTCGCTGGCTGTCTCTATCTCTGTCGAAATCTTTCAATAAATAAATAAATAAATAAATAAATAAATAAATAAATAAATAAAATGTCTGTATAAAATAACAGTACCCAGATAACTCATAGTTTCTGCAGCCATCAGTTTGTTGATGAGTCCTTAAGCTGTTACAGGTTGTCTTCTGTTACAAACAACGTCATAGAGAACATTCTTACATTCATTAAATCCTTTTCTTCATATATGCATGCACTCTTGTGCCAGTAGGTCTGTAGTGAGAATATATTCATAAAAGCAAATTGTTCTGTCAAAGGTTTGTTCATTTTATTTTTTGGTAGATCTTCAAAAACGCTCCTCCATTAAAATAGGACCAATTTACACCATCACCAATGGTGTATGAGTTTGTTTGCCATATATTATAGGACTTTTTTTAGTGCAAAGATTGCCAATAACTTTTCTGATTGTTTTTGTCCTTAGAAGAGTCATCTTCTTTTTATCATTGTCTAAGGACCTGAATTTTTTTCATCATTAGGTTTTAGTTGTCCCTTAGCAGCAGAGAATGCCTTGCTATATATAGGGGAGTCTGGCAATGACTAATTCATTGTCTGTTGAACACATCATTACTCTCCTCTTTTTATTGACATTTCCTACTTTATATATAATGGTGGTGAAAACCCACTCTTAATGAGCTAACTTGGGTGAGAGCCCTTAGTAAAATGCAAAACACAGTGCAAACACATCTACAAGTTCTTTGTGCCTTGATTTCCCCATCTCTATATGGAGGAGGGTAATCCCCTGACTCTTCTCAAACCAGTTCAACTCATCGACCATTTCCTGAGCACCTGCCAAATGACAGACAAGATGCAAAGCCTTGAGGTTACCACACCAAATAGTTCTGATTCCCAAACCAAGAAACTCATAATCTAAAACCTTTTTCCTTTCTTTCCTTTTTCCTCAAAAACATTTTACTTTCCCTTGAAGGAGTAAGAAGTCAGGGATTTGTTTAGTAAGAACCTCTAAGAGAGGCCCTTTATCACTCTCTCAAATTCAAATAATTCCAAAATAATATTAACACCCCTTGACTAGAAATGAAAGAGAAACATACTGTGAGAAGGGGCTCTCCAATAATAAATGCTAAGCAGCTGTAAAAATACGGAATCAAATGATACCGCCATAAAGTGTTTGCAAAATTAGAAAATATTATCCTTTTTGGGGGGGGAATGGACATTTTTATTTTCTCTGCTAAAGTGAAATGCAACTTTTTCAGGGGCCAACAAACTTGAATTTTACCATCTACAGAGCAGAAAGAACGGAACTACCATTAAAACAACTTACATACTCTATTGCACGTAGCTGTTGAGGAGACGAACTTTAAACAGAATATGCCCATGGAAACTTAACTTGAGAAATAAAATACCCGAGAAGTTTTAACCACAACTATCCATATGTGGTATTACTGTGCCTGCATGATGATTGTCTAAATGTTACATGAAATTCTGTATGCACTTTCTTCATATGACTTTACATTTAACTAATCCTACTTTCGTTAATTTTTTTTTTAAGTTTGATTTTTACTTTCAGGGGTAGGGATAGTTTGAGGGTAAGTGCAATCAGATTAATAGCTGTCACTGCACATCTCCCCCTGCCCCCCATTCCCACATCACTAAATTATTCTCTGTTACTTCACTGTTTATTCTTTCTCCATTACTTACTAGTTTGTAATGATCTGTTTGTTTATTGTCTTCCTTATTAACAATGGGAGTAAGATCCATGAAGGCAGGGGTTTATTTGTCTTTTTCCTACTTTGGGAAGGATCTAGCACCTTCAAGGAGCATCTCCCACATTGCCTGTCACATAGTAGGTGTTGGATACATACTTGCCAAGTCGAATGTGTAATGCACTATCCATAACCAAGGCTTAGTCCCCAGTTTAACTCCCATGCGTTTATATTCATTTATTCACTTAAACACTTAACAAGTGCTACTGGATGCCAGACACTTCGCTAAGTACAAGAGACGCAACGCAAGACAGACGTGATCCTAGCCCCCATGTGATTGTAATTTTATACAAAGGAAGTTCAACTGAAATTAACCAAAGCTTTTCCCATTTGTTTTCTTTCTCTCTCTTCTTTATCACGTATTTGAACTTCTAGGCCATTTAACGTTCTTGCCTCAAGAAAGAGGTGTGAGATCAGCACATGCTCTTTTGAGTTCCAAAAGTCTGGTTCCTTAGGGAACTGGAAAGGAGTCGTGATTTAGATCAAAGGTTTGTGGGTGTATATGAGGAGGAAGAGCAAGGCTTTCCTACTCTCTATCTAGGAAGTAATTCCTGTGACTGTGGGAGGAAAAGAAAGAACAAAAATGTTCATGGGGCTCAGAGAAAGGGGCCTGGGCCTCACTTCCTGGGCCACTTTCTGGGAGCAGGAAAACCCCAGTTTGTTAGTTTTGAGAGCAGAGGAGACCCATTCCTCACTGTCCCTAGGGTAGAAATGACTGCATCATGTGTCTAGGCATATGGGACCTTGGACAACTTTAATGAGCTTCCTCCAGCCCAATGTGGTCCAGTGTGGAAGATCAGATTGGTTTCTGTGAACCCAAAAGGTTCACAGGAGTATCAGGAAACCCCACAGGACCTGAGTGAGGATTTTTTCCATTAAATCCACATGACCTCTCAATGAAACTCAGTTCGGACAGTGACATCGAGCCTTCCAAACCCGGAGTGTCTTGGCACTAGATAAACCTGGAGTCTAGCAATGACTCCAAAGAACAGAGGGAACTGCACGTTGGCTGAGATGAGTGCTGTTCAAGGTCATTAATTCCCTACTCCTGATGTGTTCTTCCTCATGGAGGAAGCTCCTTCAGAGTAGCACTCTTGGCCTTCCTCTGCCTCTGCCCTCTCAGGTAGTGACTTCTATGCTTGGTGAGTTTGGAACAAAGAATAGGACAGGTGCTGTTTCTAGAACATTTCTTAAATACATTGCCTTTCCTGTGTTCCATGCAAACGCTGCCTATCTGTTTTTTAGATCTTTCCCATTTATTACCTGGATAACAGCAATGTAGGCACTATGCCTTCCTGTCTCTCTTGGCATACCTGTCCCCCGTCAATATGCCACCACATTTCTGTCAGAATTATCTTTCCCAAGCCCATATTTGATTCTATCGCCCCCTTGCTACTCTTCAGTAGTTCCCTAGCACCTGGCATTATCGGACCCTTTCCACTTTCTCTCTGGCCTCATTTGCTCATCAGATTCCTTCCTATCCTTCAAGACGCACTTTACATTCACCTCTTCCTTGAAGATCTTGGTACATGTTGCCTTCCCCATGCCCAGCACTGGTTCTCTATAGATGCCACCTCTGCATTTTTCCATGTGCGTCTGGCCCCTCTTCCCACTTGGGAGGGGTGCACCTAGAACTTCCACCCCAAGACAAGTTGCTGAGCTATCTGTCCAGACACACACTGGGTTACTACATTTATTTACTAATTTATTTTTACCCAGTGTGCTGGGTTACTGAGTCTTAAGGGCTTGAAATCTGGTCCTACCCACTCCCTTATGCTTCTTCTTTCCATATGGTAATGAAAATCAGAACTCTGGTTAAAGCCAACTAGTCTCTCTCGCTGTGGCTATCCCACTCAACATCAGCAGCTGGCGGGGTCAATCAGATATTATTGGGAGGGAAATGGGAAGACAGAACATTGGCTCAAATAGTCTGTTGTTTCTTATTTGTCTCTTTGGTGCACTGCGTGTTTTTATCTAGAACTCTGGAAGGTGAAAATGTTAACTAGGAGGAGTCACACTCTAAAATCCCACCCCATCCCCCTCTAGCTGCGAACCTTTTAATAAAGCCTCTGTTACACTACATTTGCAATTAACTGGGCAGCAAACAGAGGCATGTATCTCTCCTACTAGACTTAGAGCCCTGTAAGTCAAAGTCCCTATGTTATTATTTTATCCCTCACATAAGACATGGTACAGTAATCAATAAATGATTACAGAATACATTTAAAAATAATTTATTGTTGGGGCACCTGGGTGGCTCAGTATGTTAAGTGGCTGACTCTTGATTTTGGCTCTGGTCATGATCCTAGGATTGTGGGATCAAGCCCTGCATCGGGCTCCGTGCTCAGTGGTGAGTCTGCTGGAGATTCTCTCTCTCTAAAATAATTAAATCTTTTTTTTTAAGGCAATTTATTGTTCTCAAAACTCTTTTAGCTATTTCCTGCTTCTAGCAGAGAAAGACAAAGTGAATGAAAAGAAAATGTGGTGGGAGTTTAAACCTGTCTACACTAGCTAGTTCTACTAATGTTAGAACAACATAATGGATTTTGTTGAAGAGGAAAGTGTATGCTGCCTGTATTTGGCCATAAAACCCACAGTATGATTGCAGCAGAAGGATTGTAAAGCACATACGCAAACACTGTCGATTTGCCCCAGGTTTTGAAAAAAACACAACAGAACGATTTTGGCATGGAAGGGTAGAAAAAGCCTAAAAGCAAAATACAAGGTTAGTGCATTTCAAGGCAACAGTTCGAACTTCTGCTCTTACAGGTTAATTAATCATGTTGCTGAAGAATTGATCTGGCTCAAGGGAGCTATGTGTTGCCACCATACTCTGAGAGTGCGGAAATTATCCCATCTATAACTAAGCCCATCAGAATTACTTGACCATTGCCGTTTCACAATGGAGAAATCCATCTTTCATCAGCAAAACACCAGAAGGGAAAACAGGAAGACAAAACAAATTGGGTGGATAATAGGCTTACCTTGGCATATAGACGGTCCGGGTCAAGTATTTCTCTGAAATGGAATATGAAACGATGTTGGTGGGCAGACCCTGCATCTATGTGCTGAGCACTTTTACCATTCAGGGAAGTAATCAATGCATTTAATCTAATGCCAGCTGTTTTATTTTTGTGTGGGGATCACCTGAGTTATCCATAGTTCTGTGATCCCCACACAAAAATAAATAAAAGGCCAGCACCAAATTAAAAGCATAGATTACTTCTCTCAATGGTAAAAGTTCCATTTAAGGAAAAGTTCCATTTAAGGAAAATCTGAAAGAAATAGGGTGTGTATGTGTGTGTGTGTGTATGTGTGTACACACTTTCCATGCATGTATGGACCACATCTATACACATATACACACTTTGGAGGAATATGAAATGTTTAAGAGACTTAAGTCTGCAAAATTTCAAGAATATGACCAAACTGGTGGTCCTCACTCACCAATGGATCTTCTGCTATGAATCACAGAGGATGGGAAGTCTGTGAAATAATCTGTTTTCTCAGTGTTGTCAAGATTGCTCATTGATTATACTCCTGTTTCTTTGAGTAGCACATCCTTGACTAGTATTTCACCAAAGTCTCTATCCATTATAAGACTTGCCATTATTTTATGTATCACTAAAAATGAAGAAAAGAGGCATTTAAAATATGACATAGTACTTTGAATTTTTGTCTTATGTCCCCTCTAAGTAAGTCTAAGAGCTGTTTGAACATAGACCTTTATCATGTATATATAGAAAGGAAAGTGAAACACAAATAAATTGCGATATTCCTAAAACTTCAGGGTATTCAGAATGAAAACTCTTTGGAATCTCTTTTTTGTATCCACACATTTTCACAATAACATCCTCTCTGCCCTCAGAATGAAGCATTTCTTGAAGGAATGGTCCACTCCTGTCTCTAGGATTTTTCTCCCTAGCCTTTGACATCTATTCTGCCATTTTGATGCTGGCACTTTTTAAAAAATTCTTTTCAAAAGGATTTAATAGAAGATTTTTAGACAGCAATCAAGATGCACATTCCTGGGGCGCCTGGGTGGCACAGCGGTCAAGCGTCTGCCTTCGGCTCAGGGCGTGATCCCGGCGTTCTGGGATCGAGCCCCACATCAGGCTCCTCTGCTATGAGCCTGCTTCTTCCTCTCCCACTCCCCCTGCTTGTGTTCCCTCTCTCGCTGGCTGTCTCTATCTCTGTCAAATAAATAAATAAAATCTTTAAAAAAAAAAAAAAGATGCACATTCCGTCCTCAAATAGTCCTTAAATGTTTATTCACTGAAAAGTAAAGCTGTAATCGTTCATCCATGCCATAGGAGAAACAACCAAGCTCATGCATGCAAAGGCGGAGACGGCTATGTCGTTATGGTTGCCTGGCCGACTGCAAGTACAAGACATCGTTGATCGTAAGACACATCTTGTAATATGTTCGGTTCCCCTGAGATGAGGATTTCTGTGAATTAGTGGGGGAAAACAGTAGGGAGATAGAGAAATAGTATGAACACAAAAAGAGAGAGGGAAGCCCACGCAAGGGTGTGAGGTCAAACAAAACCCACCAAGGGGGTTTGGAGGGCACGTACGCTCAGCCCACAGCGGATCTCTGGAGATAGTGTAAGTCCTATCTCAGCCGCACAAGTCAGAGGCCAGGGAGTCCGCAGTATTTATACCCTTGCATCAGTCATTGGGTAAGCACTGGAGGCCTAGGAGGGAGATGTACATTTCCAGGCACTTCTAGTTCTTTGTAGAAAAAGTTTCCTGCATCTCCAACAAAGAGATGCAGGTGCTGGGTGTCAGGAGTGAAAGCCCACAGGGCTAATGTTCACGAGCATGGTAGAGGGGTCCGAGAGCACTGACAATGTCTGTTATACATTCCAGTTTCAAAGACATTTAAATGAAAACTGGGTGTCTTAGAATCAACGAAATACGGTATTAAGTTAAGGATCAAATGTCCTTTGTCCTGGATGATCCCAACCTTAAAATTGAGTTAAAGATGAAGTGCTTTAACAAATTAAAACAAAATGGCCTTTCAGAAAAATTATTTAATTCAGGGGCGCCTGGTGGCACAGCGGTTAAGCGTCTGCCTTCGGCTCAGGGCGTGATCCCGGCGTTATGGGTTCGAGCCCCACATCAGGCCTCTGCTGTGAGCCTGCTTCTTCCTCTTCCCACTCCCCCTGCTTGTGTTCCCTCTCTCGCTAGCTGTCTCTATCTCTGTCAAATAAATAAAAAATCTTTAAAAAAAAAAAAAAGAAAAATTATTTAATTCAATCAGAATGATTTCAAAAACTATTCCTAAAAATGCTACCACAAAATATTTGAAGGAGATCAAGTTATTTGTATCCCCGAATTGATGGAAGTCAAATGTCTAAATGATCCAGGATAGATAATTCTGGATTATTTATTCTGTGAAGGGAATCTTTAAGGCTGCAGACAATCCAAACTCCCTCAATAGTCTTTCCCAGTGCTTACTTTCCTGCCAATTTCAAAGAAACTGGAAATAAATTTCCTAACCTATGACACAAGGCTTCCCTAGAATTGATTTCTTACTTGAGAACTTAAGATACGATTTTTTTTAAAAGTATTTTAATACACAATAATACTCTATGTTAGTGAGGATACATGACATTGATATTCTCAAGTATTCTCAGGGCATATAAATCACTATAAACTTCCTGGAAAGCATTCTTGGAGTATCTGTTGAGAACCTGAAAAGTATTCGTATTTTTGACCCTGTAGTTCTACTACTGTGAATTTATCCTTACACATGATCACAATTTTAGACAAAAAAAATCTTCTATTGAAAGGTTTCCTGAAGCATTATTTAAAATAGTAGTAAATACCTGTATGCCTCAAACTAGGAGAATGTCTAAACAAAATATGGTATCTAACATGATGGAAAATGTTTAATAATATTTGATGACCCAGGGGAAGTATCCCAATATAACATTAAATGAAAATAAAATAAAACAGAATTCTGTATGCAGTATGATAATGACAGTATTTTATATATAAATACCATAGAAGAACCTGAGGAAAATATTAGATGACATTATTAGTGATATTTATTTTATTCATTATATTTTTCTGCATGTCAGAAATTCTCTACAGTAAGCATGTCTTTTATAAGAAAAAAATAAATGTAGTAATTTTATATATGTATGTATGGAAAAAAAGTATATCTGACCCGATTATATTTATTTTCCCTTATATTTTCTAGGAGAATTTTGCTTTAAAACTCTGTATACAACCTAGTGAAAATTTGTAATGTTATAGGGGCTGGAGAAATGAATGCTTGGTCTATGGTATGAATGACATCTGACCTGTATACTCATAATTATATTGATTATTGTGGAAACAACAACAAAAAGCAGATGTATTTAGTATCTGTGTCTACACCATTTATGTGGTCAGGTTCACTGCACTGGGTGCTCATTCAGGATTTTTGTCTTGCTAGAAAGCTAGAGTTGTCACAGATGTGGTGTTTCCATTTTCATCGTCTGGGGAGGGTCAAGGTGGATGGCAGAGGAGACCGAGGCCTTCAATGCTATCCTGGATGTCAGTTTAAATATTGCCCCACAGTATCATTGAGTGAGTCGTCCTGCAAGGCTCCCAAATTTGCCATCTCTACGTTGCCATTGTCAGAGATCCTGGGCCTATTTTCTCTCCATTGAAAACATTTGTGTGGTGAAAATAGCAATGGAGTCTAGCAGAGCCTCATTGGGTTTTTCATATCAACTCTTTGTACCTAGAGCCAGATCTGTAGGATTCTTCCTTTGGACATAGTGCCTGGTGCAGGATGTTGCCCAAAAACATCAGGCAAGCCTCTGAATGTCTTTGTAGGAAACACAAAACCTTAGAGTCAATATGAACTGACAAGTCCTTCCAGTCCAACCATCTTTCAAAGGAAAGGATCCTTTTAGAGCATTCCTAACCAAGAGCTATTTAGGGCTTTGCTGGGATACTCCTATCAAGAAGGAGCTTAATAACTTCTTTTAAAAATTCTTATTTTGCCCAAAGATTTTTTTTTAATCTCATCTCTTATAACGTTCAACCAAGATATGGATTTATCAATAAGAAATCATCTGTGAATAGGCCTCCTTACATGGATTTCCTTTGCTAACCAGGAATTGCCTCCCCACCAGAGAATGGACTGGACGCCAGTCCCTTTTGACCTCATCCCACCGTGGTGTTTTATAACCCATCTGAATGGCATCACCTACATGGAAATTGTGACTCTCTCTCATGTTAGGAGTTGAATTGTGTCCTCCCAAAATTCCCATGTTGAAGTCCAAACTCCCGGTATTCAAGAATGTGACCTTATTTGGAGATAGGCTCTTTATAAACGTAATCAAGTTAAAATGAGGTCATGGGGGTGGGCGTTAATCCAATATCACTAGTATCCTTATTAAAAGAGGAAATTTGGAGATAGACACATATACACAGGGAGAACAACATGTGGAAATTGGAGTTATATGACCACAAGCCAAGGATCTACCTGAAGCTAGGAGAAAGGCCTGGGACAGATCCCTCCCTGGCGCCTTCAGAAGGAGTGGCCCTGCCAACACTTCAGTCTCTTGCCTCTAGCCACCAGAACTATGAGACAGTAAGTTTCTGTTGTTTAAGCCAGTCAGTTTGTGGTACTTTGTTCCAACAGTCCTAGTAAATGAATACACCCCCAAATCCAGAATTGACCGCTTTAAATTAGAAAAACAGTAATAATCACACTATTAACTACCTTGAGTGACTGGCATCACTGTTAGTCATTCTTTGTAGATGTGAGTTCTTGTCCTGTGGAGATCAGAAGTCAGCTCTCTTGGAGGCACACCTGACTCTTCCCTTGTGGAGTGAGCTCATTAGACTGTGAGTACAGATGAACAAACCTCCAAGGGCCCCGTGGGGGTGATGCCCAGCCCTCATATATCAAGAGGTCCACAGTTGCACATTAGAATCACTCACTGATATTTTTAAAATTATGAAGCCTCGCCAAGCCCCAGATCCATTAAATCTGGATCTCTAGGAGTAAGATCCAGGCACCTCTGTCTTAAAGATCTCCTAGTGATTCCAGAGTGTTACAAGGTTGAGAATCATTCCCCTAGCCTGTCATGGGGTCCAGGTAACTAAAACTTCACAGGGAGCAGGCTGCCAAAAACAAAAGTTACATTCTTGGGTGCATGTTTTTGTAGTCACAACTTGAAGCTGCAATCTCAACAATGCTTGCAGTCAGACACACATACACATCCTCCGAATGCATGATCTCCTTTGATGACACCTTCCCTTTCCACACATTTTAAGACTGCCCCTAAATCCCATGTTTTTCTCGTTGTTGTTGTTGTTGTTATTGTTGTTGTTGTTAATGTCCCCAAACTCACATTTATATAAAAGTTACAATCTTAAGTGGGCATCTCAGGATAACCCAGTGACATAGGGTAACCATTCTTTCTATTTTGCATATGAAAAAACAGAGGCTCAGATAAGTGATGTGATTTTCCCAAGTCATGTGAGTGTTACCAACTTGTCCCAATTTACCCTGGGACTTTCCCAGCTTTAAAACTGGGAAGTCCCACAAACTGGGAACCCCTCCTCAGTCCTGGGCAAGCCAGGGTGGTAGGCCAAACTGTTCCTGTGTCAGGAGGTTGAGATGAGTCTTCTGCTCTGAAGAACTGTAGAGCTGGTGTAAGCCAACCCCTCCTTTTGTAGAGGGAGGAAAATGGTGGGTAAGTCTCCAGAACCCCTGCTGGAACTCCTTCCATTCTTTGACCTTGAGGGGCACCCAGGGCATAAAGAAAGCCATGTTCATGGTACATTCCCTAGGACTGGAAATTCCTATACCAGAGAGCAGAGAGCTGTGTCAGCCAATGAGTTTTGTTTCAGTTTTTCCTTCTGTTTTGTTGTTAGGTTGTTATGGTTTGGGTTTCTTTATTTTAAAATAATCATGCAGAGAATTGACTTTCTTGAGGGGTGTGCAATTCTGTGAATTTTTAACACATGTGTAGATACATTTGAGCACCACCATGATGAAGGTGCAAAAGTTTTTATCACGGCTCCCTCCTGCCATCATCTCATAGACATACTGCAAATTTTGGCAATCACGACACCATTCTCCATAACCATAGTTTTGTCTTTTCAAGAATATATAAAAGAGTCATAGAGTGTGTAACCTTCTGAGACTGACTTCTTTCACTCAGCATAATACCTTCGAGAGTCCTCCAGGCTGTTGCATACGTACATCAGTAGTTTGGTCATTTTCATTATCAAGGAACATTCCACTGTATGGATATACCACAGTTTCTTTATCCACCCATTGAAAGACATTTTTGAGTTGTTTCCAAGTTTGGGTTATTTCAAATAGAGCTGCTGTAAATATTCATGTATTGGTGTTTGTTTTGCAATTATGGTAAAAAAGAAAAACCCATGATATAAAATTTATGTTTCAGTTTTTGTGTAAACATAAGGGTCCACTTCTCTAGAGATACCCGGAAGCACCATCACTTGACCATGTGATGTATTGCTTTTCTATTGCTGCCATAACAAATCATCACAAACTTAATGGCTTGAACAGTACCAATGTATTATTATCTCACAATTCTATTGGTCAGAAGCCCAACATGGGTCTTAGCGGACTAAATTCAAGTTGTCAGCAGGGCTGCATTCCTTTTTGGAAGCTCTAGAAAAGAACCCCTTGAGGCATCTGGGTGTCTCAGTTGGTTAAGAGTCTGACTCTTGGTTTTGGCTCAAGTCATGATCTCAGGGTCATGGGATCAAGCCCCACATCAGACTCTGTGCTCAGCAGGGAGTCTACTTGAAGATTCTCTCCCTCTGCCCCACCCCCTGCTCACTCTCTCTCTCTCTAAAATAGATGAATCTTTAAAAAAAGAAAATAAACAAAGAGAATGCCTTTCCTTGCTCATTCACTTATTGTCAGAACTCAGTTCCTTGTGGTTGTAGGACTGAGAGCCCTATTTCCTTCCTTGGCTTGAGGCCCCCTTTCTCCACCTTCAAAGCCAGCAACAGCCAGTTGTGTCCCATTTACATCACACCTCTCTCTGACCCAGCAAGAAATTCTGTGCTCTCACGACTTATGTGATCAGATTGGGTCTACCCTATCTGGATGTTAGTCTTCCAGGATAACATCACCATTTCAAAGTCCCTGCCCTTAATCACATCTGCAAAGTCCCTTTTGCCTTTGAAAAGTAGTGCTGTCATAGGATCTGGGAATTAGATCATGGGCACCTTTGTGGGGAGGGGGGGACATTTTCCTGTCCTGTTTTCAAGAAACTTCCAAGCTATTTTCTAGGGTAGATGTACCATTTTGCATTCGCATGTGCTGTGTGAGAGTTCCAGTTGCTCCATGTTCTTATTAGCACTTGGTGTTGTCATGATTATTTTATTTTAGCCCTTCTCCCGGATATGTAGTAGTATCTTGTCATGGTTTAAATCCCCATGCCCCTCATGGCAAATAATGTTGGACCATATTTCATGTGCTTATCTTCCATCTGTATATCTCCTCTTGGTGAAATGTCTGTTCAAGTCTTTTGCCCATTTTAAAAATTGGGTTGTTTATTCTCTTGCGACTGCATTTTTAGAGTTCTTTATATATTCTGGAGGCAAGTCCTTTGTCGGATATGTGATTTTCAAATATTGTCTTGCCTAAGTCCAGCTTTTCTGCATTTCACCTAGATAACAGTTGTACACGTTCAGTTTTCCTGCACTTCGGGTTCTGTTAAGGTTGGCCTAGACTACAGAGTGATTCAGTTTTGGATTCTAAGCCAGGGTTTGTCAGATCTGAAAATGGTTCTGCCTTCTCCTACTTATAGTAGATCTCGGATATCCCCAAATCACAATTCAGTCCATTTGTACATTCCTCGTAGAGAATACAACTTCTGCTCTATTAAAAAAAAATTGTTATGAGATCATAAGATCATAAAGGAAAACACTGATGCTTAAACAATGGCATCTACAACTTCTTTCATACCAGTCTCCCTACAGTCTAACCAACATTGTGTAACTTTGATGTCGCCTTCCCAAGAGAACCATTACCCAAGTCAAATGACAAGAAGTGACAATGAATTTTGGGAACACTGCAGAGCCATTCCTAACAGAGGGGAGAGATTTCCCATATCCCTGAGTTGTACAGATACACATACACCAAATTTGCTTGAAACAATATGACTTCTGAGATCTAAAGACACCTACTGACGCTCATAAAGGAAATGCCGAAAGTTTGGTAGAGACAGGAAATTTTATTGCAAGCCTTCTGGAAATTCCTGTCTATGTCTGTATAAATAAGACAGCAATTTGGAACTGTCTTGAGAATTACCTCCAAAATCTAAAGTTGCCAGAAACTATCCCAGAGAATTTGAAAATCATAATCTTACCTGTACCAAGTAGAATTCTTTATCAGTCAGAAACCTGAGAGGACATAGAAGCCACCACAGAGGGGCCACTTGAAGGCACTACTCATAGATATTTGGTGAGGAGGGTTCAGGAAACAAGCAAGTGATGGTGCAGCACCCAGAAACCAACAGCAGCTTGAAGCCATTTCCATCTTTAGGGCTGAGGGATAAGGGAAGACAACATGTTGCCAGAGACCACTGAGAACTGGACTGTGGAGAAGGCTCCCTGTTGGAGCTATACTTGTGCAGGGATGCAGCTCCTATCAGAACATGGTATCGCAGCAAGAAGGGGCAGAAAGGAAGAGGATCTGTCCTGACCCTGCTCTCTTCCCATCCTCCCTTCTGCTGTGGGTGCTTCCAATTGCTGGAAGGAAACCAGCCCAAAACACCCAGCAGGAGAGCCCCAGGAGGCATTCCACTGGGCTCCTCAGCTTCCTGGGACCTAGGGAGCCGATGGAGGATAAGCAGCATGAGCGGTAATCCAGGGATTCCTGATTTGTGTGCAAGAGGAGATCTGCTATCTGAAAAAAATCATCAGAATGAGTAAAGAAACCATTCATTCCTTGATGGAGAATTCTTGCCTGCTTGCCTTCTAGGCGCACAGGTACTGCCCATCAATGGGGTGTGCACAGCCCTCACTCTCGCAGAGCTTACAGCCCAGCAGAAGAGGCAGATGAGTAGACCCTGGAGAAGGGAGGAAGAGGGTGTAACAGATACACATAGCAAAGGCTCTAACACAGGTAAGAGAGATCAGGGAGGGCTTCTTGGAGGAAGTTAGGTCTTAAAGGAGATTTAGATAATTTGTATTAGCCAGGTATGTGGGTGAGTGGGAAGGTAAGGGAGCTTCCTAAGTAATGGTAGGGAGATGAAAAGAGAATGTGATATAGTGGGGTTCAATATAGCCAGAGCATAGTTTGCAGGGGGCGGGGAGGCAACCCCCAGGGTAGGGGCAATGGGAATGGCCCGAAATAAGTCTAAAGAAGTGAGCATGGCCAGATCTCAAAAGACCTTATAAGCATGTTAAGAAGTTTGGACATGATCCTAAAAATAAGGGTGAGGAATGGAAAGATTATAAGCAAGGTAACAGCATCATCAGATTGTTCTAAGGCTCTCCAAGGTGTGAAGGACAGATGGGCAAGGAATAAGAATGGAGGAGTTTTCACAGACTGGCCCCTTCTCTGGCTGAGCCCCAGGCCAGCTGTCTCCAGATCTCTGAGCTTCAGTTCCCTTACCCCTAATGACAAAGAAATAGTTGAACCTGCCCAGCCTACCTCACTGGATTGTGACAAGCTGTGGATGGACATGAGCAGGCTCTGGCAACTAGAAAGCACCGTCAAAGTCCTAAGCAATGTTAGGATGAAAAGAAAATGTGGCTGCTATGGTTACATTTTCCAAGGAAATCTTCACAGTCCTCTGACCTGTTTCCCAAAGACCGGAGAGGAAATTGAGAATGAAGTTTCACCGGAGCCAGCACCCTGAAAAGAGCCTGTGCATTCCATGGATTTCGAAGTGGAGATCCTGTCCTCCTGGCTGGTGTGGCACAAGATCCCTGTCCGATAAATATGAATTGATGAATGGCTGAACGGGGCTTTGTTTTGTTTTGTTTTCATTTTTGCAAACTCTCTTATGACCGCAGAGGGAAATCTAAATTAATGCCATATGCCTGTAAAAATCCCTCTGACATCTTTTATTGTAATGGAAGATGACAGTGGTTATCAGAGCAGAAGGAACATGCTTGAGTGAAAGTAAATACCAAACACCTTTTGGGAAACAAAGCACCTCCTGGTGACCTTTGCAGCTGCTCAGCTTCCTAATGTACAGCAGCCTGGGGTTGTCTAACGACAAGTCTACCCAGGATTTTCCCTTGTTTCCAGAAGTGTGCCTCCTCCCTCTCCCTGGGCCGTGCAGAATTTTAAATGTCACAGTAATCACATCTTTCCCCAGGATAACATGAAATATCATTGGAGCTTAATGGAGATGAACAAATGATCAAATTCAGATGTTACTGATATATTACATTGGAGGAATTACATCTATTTCACGAGCTGCAAATCCTCTGAATTGTGTAACACAATAAAAAGAAAATAGCAAAAGCTGCTGTTTCGGAGTCCCTGCCATGCATTCTACCATGTTCCAAATAATTCCCACCTATCCCCTCATTGAATCCCCCTGACAGTCTTTGGAGGTGGGCATCATTATCCCCACTTAACACATACATTCAGATAAATTCACTGACCCCCCTCTTCTTAGGCTGTATGGCCTCGTTGAAGTTACTGAACTGCTCTGAGCCTCATCTGCAGCCCAGAAACAACCAGACCACATGTATAAGAATGCGGGGGATCATATTGAGTATGATGTTATGTGTGGCATGTTAGTGCAGTGCCTGCTATGCAGTCATCACTCACTGTATTGGGGTTCTCCAGAGAAACAAATCAATACGAGATACGTGCATATCACATGTTTGCATATATATGATTAATTATAAGGAACTGGCTCAAGCAATTATGGAGGCTGAGAAGTCCATCTGTCTGCAAGCTGGAAACTCAGGAGAGCCGGACATGTCGTTCCAGTCTGAGTCCAAACATCTAAGAACCAGGAGAGCCAGGTTCAGGCCGAGTGCAAGAAAAAGCCAATGTCCTGGCTGGAAAACAGGTAAAGGGAAAGAATTCTTTCTTACACAGCCACTTATTCTATGCAGGTCTCCAATAGATTGAATGGGACCCACCCATGTTGCGGAGGTCAGGCTGTTTTACTCAGCCTACCAATTCAAACGTTAATCTCATCCAGAAATGCCCCCACAGACACACCCAGAAATAATGTTTAAGCAAATAGCACTCTGTGGTCCGGTCAAGTTGACACATAAAATTATCCATAGCACTTACTAAGTGGTGCGTTATTAGCAATATTGTTGCTATTGTTATTGCTGTGAACTTGGCATTCTGTATCTGTCTAGCCACTGTATCACATTGCCTCAAAACCAAAGGCAGTCATTAGCACAATGATAATGAAATCAGAAGCCACATGTAATTTTTTTCTTCCCTCCAAAAATTGTTCAACATCTTGTGCATTTAATTCACGCCAAGGGTTCTAACCAATGGTACTGTCTTCCCTAAAACTGTTGGGAAAAGATGGAAATGAATGTTAGTTATTCAGAAACAGGACAGTGCAACATATTGATCCCTAGAGCATTAAAAAAAGGGGGGGCCTCGTTAACATTGTCTTGCCAGCCCTCTTGGCTAGGCCTGTGAATGTAGGTAACCAAGCAGGGAAAAGCTTAGACCATGAATTAAAAGGCACATCCTCTCCTCAGCTGAAGCCTCTTATCAGAGTCTCCCTTATCACACTAAATTAAAAAAAAAAAAAACAAGTTTAAATCTGAAAACAAAAAGATATGTGTATATATATATATGTATGTCCATCCAGAATGTCCCATGGCCCTTTCCTGGACCCATACCCGTGTTTCACTTACTAAGATGCCTGCTTTCTACCCACCTCCTCCATGTCTGATGGTGGGATCAGAAAGAGCTTAGCTTGGAGTGCAGCCTTGCCACATGTTAACAATATTACCTTGAGCCACATACTCATTTCTGAGGTTCAGGTGCTCCTTCCGTTAGGCATAAAACCAATTCCACATAGCCCTTAGGAAAGTTAAGGAAAGTTCTTTGTGTGTGTGTGTGTGTGTGTGTGTGTGTGTGTGTGTGTAAGATTTATTTATTTGAGAGAGGAGAAAATAAAGAGAGAGCATGAGCTGGGGGAGGGGCAGGGGCAGAGGGAGAGAGAGAAGGAGACTCCCCACTGAGCAGGGAGCCCGATGCAGGGTTCCATCCCAGGACCCTGGGATCATGACCAGAGCCAAAGATAGACGCTTAACTGCCTGAGCCACCCAGGTGCCCCAGGAAAGTTCTTAGCTTTGTGTCCGGCACTTAATAAGGCCTCCGAAAATGTAGACTTCCTTTCCAATCTCCATCTCCCACCTCAAAAAGTAAGAATCCTTCCTGTAATTACTATTGCTTTTAGTTGACCGAGAGAGAGCATTCATTCTTTTCTGTGTAAGGAGGTAGTTAGAGCTGAAGCAAGCATCAAGCCTACTGGTTATCAAGCAATACTCTTCCAAGCCTCTTTAGGGTAGTAACGTGAGGAGGAGATGTTCGGGCGAGATTTCCACCCCTGGCTACTCCTCCACTTCAACTAGGGTTCCTTTTGTTTGCTTTATGAACGCATGCTTCCATTCAAGATTTCATTTTAGGGGCGCCTGGGTGGCACAGCAGTTAAGCGTCTGCCTTCGGCTCAGGGCGTGATCCCAGTGTTGTGGGATTGAGCCCCACATCAGGCTCCTCTGCTATGAGCCTGCTTCTTCCTCTCCCACTCCCCCTTTGTGGTTCCCTCTCTCGCTGGCTGTCTCTATCTCTGTCAAATAAATAAATAAAATCTTTAAAAAAAAAAAAAAAGATTTCATTTTAACAAAGGATTCCTCAGAGGATGATCGCAGGCCATGATCTAATACAACTCCGCTTTAGAGATGAAGAAACAGAGACTCCGAAGGTAAAGGCAAGCAATCCTACAACCATTTGAGACAGACCACAGGCCGCCTCGGTCACTGTGCTTTCTGTCATTTTAAGCCATAACACCTTACTATGACTGGGGTGGGAATGATAATGTGATATGAGAAAAAAGCCGCTATCATCACAGGGAAACACAGAGTTGGCCCACATTTACGCTGAGGGGAGTTTCTGACAAAGAGACTTCAGACAGGAGAGACCGTTCTTCTTGTAACCCAGAGGTCATGCTGGATACATAAGCTACACCAGACAGCCTATGGAAGCCCAGCCCTCTCTTCTGGGTTTCTTTCTGTTCCAAACCTTCATCCTACCTCATGCCAACCGACACGAAATAATCCATGTTTTGTTTTCTCTATGAAAGTTGAGGTTATTCAATCTTACTGAAGATTGGGGGTTGGTGTAGATGGTGGAGGCAGGGGTGCGGTGTCACACGGTTAAGCTTATAACCTCTATCGTGCTGTCCTCTCTTTCTAACCTTCCACCTTATTTCTCCTCACCTCCTCCGTCAATGTTGCCACATAAAACTCCGAATTCTTCTCTTATTTTGTAGCGCTGTTCCACTTTTCTCCCCTTCTTGAATATTCAAATCTATCCAGGTGCTCAATAGATTTTAAAAAGCCTTCACACTGTCAGTAACCACCCATCTTAAAATATAGTTGTAGTTACAGGTAGAAAAAAATGTTTAAGCCTGACATTGAATTGTATTCTATTATTGGAAAAACAGAGATGTCTACGATAAGGTGAGAAATTAGTGCAGTAGATTTGAATTTTTCCTACTTAAATGTTACTTCCCTTTGGAAGGGTGTCATAATCCTTGCCACTATCTTTCTCAGTCCCTGGAGAATCTTATATTCACCTTAAAACTCAGGACACAGGCTTAGGACCTAATTCTTCTTGGTTCCCTTAAGCAGCACAGAGAAGGAGGCAATTTTGTATTAAGATAATAAAATAGCTTCTGAAATGGTAGACTAAGTAGTCCACCCAACACTCTCACTGAGGACAACTAGAAAATCTGGACATTTTATTTTAATCAGCTCAAAGTCACTGGAGAGCTAAAAAATAAAATAATAAAATAATAATTTTTAAAAAGCAATGAGAAATTATGAACTGATATTTGAAAGAAAAGGTTGAAACCAACAGAAATAAGTTCAACAATTGGACCTCTTTACTCTTAGAGTATCTGCTGATTCCAGAAGGGATTGGTGAGAGTCCAAGTTACTGAACAGAAATTTTAACAGATTAATTAGAATTAGAGGAACCAAAATTAGACCCATAGTCACCAAAGAAGCACTGATAAACTTTTGAAATGCTAAAAAAATCAACATCCTATGAGTAAGGGTAAAATGGAAAATTAACCCTTAAAGAAATTGAAGCCAAGATTCAAATCATTTCAGTCCCTGAAATTGGACTAACAGGACCCCAGATTTATAGTTTCCCTGTCTATTTTCCATAAGCAAACACACATCCTCTTTGGACAAAGAAAACATTATCAGAAGCCTTTTTCTCCTAATTTTCATCATACGATGCCAGGACATAATCAAAAGGAACAAACTATGATGAGAAGACACGGCAAAAACACATAAGAACCAGAGAAAACAGAAAAAGATCCAGGTAGTTCTAGATAATAAAATTATTAGTCATAGACTTTAGAATAACAATGCTTGTAAAGGAGATAGGAGACAGAATTCAGAATTTTGGCAGATAATTGGAAACTACAAAAAATAATCAAATAGAAATTTTAGAACTAAAAATCTATATATATATATATACAGTAACCAAAAGTAAGAACTCCATGAGTGTGTTTAACAGCATTAGACACAATATAGACAGAAGAAAATATCCAGAACTATGCAAGAAGGAACAAAAGGATAAAAATATAAAAGACTTAAGGGCATATGAAGTGCACTGAAGGGGCGCCTGGGTGATGCAGTTGGTTAAGCATCTGATTCTTGGTTTTGGCTCAGGTTGTGATCTCAGGGTCATGAGGCTGAGCCACACGTTGGGCTTCATGCTCAGCGTGGAGTCTGCTTGAGTTTCTCTCTTCTTCTCTTCTGCTCCTCATCCCCATGCTCTCTCTTTCAAATAAATAAATAAATCCTTAAAAAAGAAGAAATACACTGAAGAGGGCTAACATATGTTTAATGAGTCTCAGAGTGAGAATATAGGAAGAATGGGGAAGAAGAAATATTTGAAGATATATTGGTTGATTTTTAAAAAAAACTGACAAAAGACATTAAGTCATAAATTCAAGAATTCTTACAAATCCCAAACAAGATAAAAGAAACCCACACCTAGACACATCGTAGTAAAACTGCTGATAACCAAAGACAAAAAGAAAATTTTAAAAGCAGACAGGAAAAAAAGAGAGAGACTTATTACTGCCTCAACAGAAATAACGAAAGACAGAAGACAATAGAATTATTTCTACAAACACCTTGCCACTTTAGAATACCCAGCAATAACAGCCTTTGAGAATAAAGGTGAAATGAAAATATTTTCAGACAAAAATAGAAGTCAGCAGGGGCACCTGGGTGGCGCAGTCGTTAAGCGTCTGCCTTCGGCTCAGGGCGTGATTCCAGCGTTCTGGGATCGAGCCCTGCATCAGGCTCTTCCACTGGGAGCCTGCTTCTTCCTCTCCCACTCCCCCTGCTGTGTTCTCTCTCTCGCTGGCTGTCTCTCTCTCTGTCAAATAAATAAATAAAATCTTTAAAAAAAATAGAATTCAGCAGACCCATAACAAATGAAGTTATTTAGGAGAAAAGAAATTATCCCAGGTGTAAACTGAGAGATGACGGGAGGAATACAGATCAATTAAAAGAGTAAATATGTGATTAGACTTCAGTGGATGTTGGTTGTATAAAGCAATAATAATTGTGTCTGGTAATTTAAAGTATCTGTAAACTTATTGATATGCAGTAACAATAGTATATGAATTAAAGTGTAGAGTTCAAATATCCCGAGATCCTTGCACTGTACAGAAAGAAGGTAAAAAGTATCAAGTAACACTAACCTTTGCTAGGTTATAGATGCATATTGTAATATTTAGGGCAGCCAATCTCTCGGGGGAATGTGTCCACCCAAAATTCTTGTGTTGAATCTCTACTCCCCAGTGTGATTGTATCGGGAGGCAGGGACCTCAGGAGGTAATTAGGATCAATTGAGGTGATGAGTAGAGCCATCGTGAATGCGATGAATGCACTTCTAAGGGTCATGAGAGAGTTTGTTTTCTTTCTCTATTTCCACCATGTAAGGATATGGAGAGAAGCTGGCCATCTGCAACTCAGAAGAGGTCTCTCACCAGAACCCAACCATGCTGACACCATGATCTATGTCTTCCAGCCTCCAGAACTGTGAGAAATAAATTTCTATTGTTGATAAGCCATCCAGTTTATGGTATTTTGTTAGAGTAGCCAAAACTGACTAAGATACCACAAAAAGATTAGTACAAGTATATGAATACCAAGCTACAAGAGAGGGAAAATGAAACAATGAAAAAATTCAATGTAAAAGAAGACAAGAAATACAGAATATAAGAATATACATTGGTTGGCATAAACAGAAAGCTTACAGTAAAATGAGAGCTTCAAACCAAAGCTATCAGTGATAAATTAAATGTTAATGGCCCAAATGTTCCAATTAAAGGCAAAGATTTTCGGGCTTTATAATAAAACAAAGCTCAACTATCAACTGTTCACAAGAGTCCTCTGAAACATGGAGATATTGTAAAAAGATGTGAAAAGTAAAAGAATGACTACAGAATGGAAGAATATATTTGCAAATGACGTATCTGATAAAGGGTTAGTGTCCAAAATAAATAAAAAACTTATAAAACACCCCCAAAACAAATAATAAAATTTAAAAATGGGCAAAAGACATGAATGGACATTTTTCCAAAGAAGACATACAGATGGCCAACAGATACATGAAAAGATACTCGACATCATTCATCATCAGGGAAATACAAATCGAAACAGCAATGAGATACCATCTCACACCTATCAGAATACCTAAAATCAACAACACAAGAAACAACAGGTGTAGGTGAGGATGCAAAGAAAGGGGAGCCCTCTTGCACTGCTGGTA
Organism: Ailuropoda melanoleuca; assembly: GCF_002007445.2. NCBI lineage: Eukaryota > Metazoa > Chordata > Mammalia > Carnivora > Ursidae > Ailuropoda > Ailuropoda melanoleuca. Next base: position 16,885,918 of record NC_048230.1, on the reverse strand, counting down.
GGAATGCAAACTGATGCAGCCACTCTGGAAAACAATATGGAAAGTCCTCAAGAAGTCAAAAATAGAATTTATCCTACAATCCAGCAATTGCACTACTAGGTATTTAAGAAATACAAAAATGCTAATATGAAGGGGTACATGCGTCCCGATTTTTTTTAAAAGATTTTATTTATTTGTTTGAGAGAGAGAGAGGGACAGCACAGAGGGAGAGTGAGGGAGAGAAGCAGACTCCCTGATGAGCAGAGAGCCTAACATGGGGCTTGATCCCAGGACCTGGAGATCATGACCTGAGCTGAAGACAGATGCTTAATCATCTGAGCCACTCAGGTGCCCCAAAATCAAAATTTTAAAATTCGAAAATACTTTAAACTAAAAGATCAAGAAAACAGTGCATAAAAATACTTATAGGATGCATCTTGCAGGAAATTTCTACAAATGTATGTATCATAAAAGTAGAAAGACAGAAAGTGATGAGCCAAGCAATCATCTCAAGAAATTAGAAATAGAAGAGCAAGCTCCAGAGAAAATGGGATAAAGGAAAAAAATAGCGGAAGCAGAAATTAAGGAAAGAAAGAACAAAGTTATAATAAAATCAGAAAAGACTGAAGTTGGTCTTCTGAAAAGAGTAATAAAATTGACCAGCTAATAATAAAAGTAACTATCTAGCAAGACTAATCAAGAGAAAACAGAAGAAAAATAACCTATGTTAGGAAAGAAAAAAGGAAAAATCATTACAGATCTTACAGGTACTAAACAGATAACAAGAGAATATTATAAATAATTTAGGTCATTAAATTTTAAACTTTGATAAAATAGAAAAATTAACATTAAAATGCAATTTATTGGGGCGCCTGGGTGGCACAGCGGTTAAGCGTCTGCCTTCGGCTCAAGGCATGATCCCGGCATTATGGGATCGAGCCCCACATCAGGCTCCTCTGCTATGAACCTGCTTCTTCCTCTCCCTCTCCCCCTGCTTGTGTTCCCTCTCTCGCTGGCTGTCTCTGTCTCTGTCGAATAAATAAATAAAATCTTTAAATAAATAAATAAATAAAATACAATTTATTAAAATTAACATGGGAAAAAAAAGGAATATCTGAATCATCCTATAACATCAAAGAAACTGAATCCATAATTTTTAAACTTTCCACAAAGAAAACTCAGTGCCAAATGGCTTCACTAGTGTATTTTACCAAACATTTAAAGAAGACATAGCCAATTATATACAAACTGTTTCAAAGGACAGCATAAAATGGAAAACTCGCAAACTTATTTTGTGAGGCCAACAAAATCATTACGCCAAAATCTGACACGGACGTTACAAGAAGTGAGCAGGACAAGATCATCTCAGTCATGAAGATGCAAAAAACATATTAGGAAATCAAATACAGCAGTGTTTAAAAAGGTTTAATGTATTAGGACCAAGAAAGATTTTTTTCTGAGAGAGCAAGATTGGTTTAATGTTGAAAAACTTGAACAATTAACTCACCACATCAACAAAATAAAGGCTAATTATCATATTTTCATCTTAATGGAGAAAAAGCATTTAATAGAAGTCATCTCCATTCTATGATTTTAAAATCTCATGACAAGCCCCAAATAGAAAGGAACTTTCTTAATCTTACAAAGGGCACCTATACAAAATACCCACAGCAAAAATCATACTTAGGAGTGAAATATCCTTTGATGTACCATCACCTTCAGGATAAATCCAGACTGCTTTGCCACTCATGAATCCTGAGCCCCAGCCATGGACAACAATTTGCATCTTCCCAAACTGCAAAATTATGTAGGCCAACCCTGTCGTACACGTCCTCTATTAAACAGAGGTCCTATTGCTATTGTAGAAGTACTTATTGATAAGCACCTCTCAAATTATTGCTGACACTAAAACATAAATGACTTTATGACCAAAAATATGAATTAAACATGTAGTTTGGGACAAATGATACTGATCGTTTTAGATACTGAATGCCACAAATAGGAATTTTCAGGATAAAAACAGCATGTGGAAAGAAAAACTCTAGCTATATTTCAAGCTAACATCAACAGGGAGAAGAGATTTTGAGAATTAATTGATCCACTGTATATTAATACTTTAAACACAAATCAAATTAGAAGAAACTTGGGTGGTTTTGTTTAGTAAATCAAACCATGTAGTGTTGGAAAAAAGCTAAGTATATAAGGAAATTATATCCTTACTGGAATTCAAATGGGAAAAATACGTAGTGCCCCAGATCCTAAAAGATGCATGATGTTTACATCAAAAGAGCACAGAAAGAAGTGTGAGAAGAAGGCTAATTTGAGGATGAGAAATGAACTCTTGACTTGGGGAAGAAGTAATAAAATGACAAAATCATTTTATCCGTGTTGTAGTATATGGTGTTTGGAGGCAGACTAACCTGGGGAGAAATACACAAGGTCCTTGTGATCTGCCAATCAATTAACTTCTCTGCAGACCAGTTGTCATGAAGTTTAAAATGGCAAATTGATGTGATGCAAGTCTCCCCCCATCAAACAAAACCATATATATATATATATATATATAT